>NC_088981.1:49699946-50009657 GCF_963932015.1 Anas acuta
TGGTTGTGGTAACTAATCAAAATCGGTCTTTGTCTGGGACACACAGCTGCCCAGCTTGGCAAGCTGCCGAGTAATGGCAGCCCATTAGCATCATACTACCTAGTTCTTTATTAGATTGCTGTCCTCTACACTTACGAGAGAGAGATCATGGATTTAGCAAAGAAGGGTGGGAGCTGGGACTGAAAAGGCAATAGCTTTTCCTTCCAATTAAATACTTCATTAAAAGCTCCATGCGCTTCAGTCACTTGCAAGTCACATGATGATTTAATAAAATTCAGAAACTTGATGGGAACATTGGTGCTAACTAGCAAAATAACTTGCACAGAGTGACTGAGAAGGAACGAGTAAGAGTTGAATTTCATCATGTGACATTTCAGAATTATAAAAGAATAATTATTCCTGTAGGTGGGCATTATTAGTAGCCAACAATATCCTGAATATTCAGCAACAGGCAGTATTCTTAATTGAGCCTAGAGGCTTGAGCTCTCCTCTGTTGTTAAGCACAGTGACTAACTTGAAAGAGGCTGCTGGTAAAACCAGCACAGCTAGATCTTTGCACTGGTAGGCACCTTTTGTCAAAAGAACACAATAGACATTTCCACAGCTGCATGTGGAGTAACAGCTGAAGGAAAGAGATGGTTTTCTAGGGATTTTGAGCTGCTGTTTTTTTCCAGTAATCAAAGTTATTCCAAATAATTAAGTTGTGTAGATATTCTATGCAAAGCATCATAGAAAGATTATTGGAGTAATTCTGTCAGGGTCAGACTGAAGACGAAAAATTAAATGTGAACTTAGTACAGCTGATAGAGTTTCTATTGGTGAAGACTGGATCAAGGTCTGTGATTGAAATATACACAAATAGAAAATGGACCTTCCTGTTTGGATGCCTTTGTAACCCTGAGAGGTGAAAGAACATATTCAAGGGAAGATTAAGAGCAGTCCGTGAAATGATAACACTTGGAGGTACCACTGTAGTACTATACCACTTTCTTATGAGATAGGACTGAATAATACTGAATAACTGAATACTGATAACTGAAAATATATATATATATACAATAATGAAAGGATAAGTAAATCAGAGAATGCTCCAGGCCAAGCAGACCACTAGCTGCTCCATTAAAATGTTTAATTGTAAAAATTCATGCATATGTCCAGACTTTGCACAGGGTACACAGAGTGCACAGGGGAGTGTCTGTGAGTAGAGCTGCTGAGAACAGTACACCTTGATTAATTTGAGGAAAATGAATTTTCAGTGCAATTAAAATTGTCCATGTGGAATATTCCTCGGTACTGAGGAGCTATCTCTCATCACTTTCCATGGAAAAACTATCAGAGTGCTTCATTTTAGAGGGGTTTTGCTATTAGTCTGCATCTGTCTGTACCTGACGAGATCTGTAGTTTGCATGCTTTGAGCTTTCTGTATTCTCTACAGGCAAAGCCTCATAGCTAGACCTGAACCTTCCTGATAAGCCACAATTTCCTTTCCCCACTTTTTAGGTAACATAAAGGAGGTATCTTCCATCTCTCCCCCAACATCTGCTGCTGTTTTTGAGCAGCCCATGGAGGCTACATGGATTTAGCAGAAAATAAAATTCAGCAAAGATCTGTGGGATGTAAGAATCTGAAAGATGGTCTTTGTGTAAACTCTTGGAAATTGGTATTTATAATGACACTATTGACAGAGTATTATATAGAATACCTGTTGAGAACAAACAAGATAAATGGCCAATCTAGCCTGAATATGAGGCAGAAATGATGGATGATCTTATTGCTTTTGGAGATTAATCTAACTGGAACCCTCAGCTACCATCGGTCATATTTACTAAATTACCATGTGATCCTGATGGTGAGATACTGAGGCAAATATTACACATCCTGTCTACAAACTGCATAACGAGTAGAGAGAAATAAATTTCACATTCTTTTTTTAGTTTAACAAATGAAGTTTCAAAACATTGATGTAATTTAAATTAAATAATTTTAAAAAATCTGTAAAAGAATAGAAATTATTAGCATTCTAATTTTCAATGCTAGTCTTACTAAAGGTGAGTGTGTTTTAATTATGTGCTCTAATTTAGACAACAATTCAAGCATTCAATTTTTGATTCAACCATTATTTTTGTGTTCAGATTAGTAAAACAAAATAAAACAAAACAAGACACAACAAAAAAAAGGAAGAAGTCAGAATTCAGCTTCTGCTAGCTATAAGACAATTAATTTCACAGAAGGATTGAAAAAAGGCACAGATCTCATTGGATTCTTAATAAAACACCGTTTCATTTGAATCCAAGCTGAACAAAATCAGCTGTCAAAAGCTTTTGTCTTTGCAATGTCAGTTCAATAGATTGTAATACTAATATGAAAATGTCGAAGATCAAAGCGCATAATTAATAGTGGCATCTGAACTACCATTTTTATTAATGGTGTTAGTATCCCCTGAATGCTGATTCCAAATATGGGCACAGAAACAATTTATAACGTGATTCAAAAAGCATAGGATGACAAATCAAACATTTTTTTTAATTTTATTTTTTATAGAAAAAGGGTCATTAGCTTTTACACACCGACTGCTTTCATAAGCCTACCAGAGTTATGAAGAATCTGATTTCACATGTGTTCTTAGTCATGTTTCTTCCCTCTACATTACCCTATAGGACAATTTCTTCTTGCACTTGGAAAATGAGTTTTCAGTTTTGCCCTTGTGTTTGGGTGAGGAGAAAGTCTGTCTCAGGCAAGAGGGTGGCATTTCCTGAATCAGCGTCATAGAGCTCAGGAGACAATGTGAGTCTGATCTTGCTTCTTCCCAAGTGCCCAAGGTTGACCACTTCTAGTGGACTTGCTTTTGGTGTAGGTGGCACCATACAACCTCTCAAATTCATTTCATCCTCACTACAGTCACCACACAGAACCAGTCAGCAGCTTTCAGAGCATGCTGTCTGAAACCAGGCAGCACAGGTGACCACTGCATTCACTAGGTCCAAGTGTCAGAGAGCAGCACATAGCAGGCAAACATTCTCTGCCCTGCAAGAAGGGATGCAGGGGTGCTTAATGACCTGACTCAGACCTAAACTCCAGCCCCACAGCTAAAGTCCCTTACTCTCCATAATGAAGGAGCTGCACTCAGGTTGTCTTGGGGAATGGTTCCTGGATGGTGCTGACCCATGCCCCATGCTCAGGGATAGCTTGAGGAATGCCTTTGCCTTGGTCTGCACCACCATGCTCGAGGAGGGGATGAAGGCAGAGATCTCAGCCTTCCCAGGTACAGGCTCATCTGCCACAGCTTGGCACTACTCTCTCCTGCTCCAAGCCAGGATGTTCCTGGACTTTTGTCTTTGTCCCCTCCTCCCCTTTCCCTTATCCAGGATGGCCACACCAGTTTTTCTTTTTAATGCCTCAGCACAGGCTGCATCACAGGAAGCTCAGCCCCAGTCAGAGCCTGTTGAAAGCCATGTCCTGCTGGGAAAAAAAAAGTTACTGAAGCATTTGCTGATGCCCAGTAATGCCAAGAAGTAATTCCAGATGTAAGGCGTTGTCTGTCGGTTTTAAAAGTGCCAAGTGAGCCATGGAAGCCAGGATTTAAAGGTGTGCAGAGTAAAATACATCGCAGATTACTTTCAGAAACTCTCACAGTAGATTGAAAGAATTGTAGCCCTGCCAGAGCCTGCTATACAGAATATTTGAGCTGGTTGAAAAGTGCTGTGAAGAACAAATTTCAAAGGGAAATAAAGTCTTTCTGATGCTGAAAAGCAATGGGAAACTATTTAATTTACACTGCTCAATATTTGAAAAACAAAATATTCTTAAAATTCCCAGAGGCTCTCATATTAAATGTTGAAATGATTTCTTCCTTAATTTCTTTTCTTAAGAAAAAAAAAATAAAAATGACCAAACCAACTGATGGTGTTCTTTATTCCTTTAAATTAGTTGGTTTGAGCTTGGAAAACCAAGGAAATGCAAAAATCACTGAAGCAAACTGAGCAAAGGACTGCGCCTGAATGGTGGTAGGAACATGATGCTCTCTACTTTGCTGTGTTTTTAGTGTCATGAACAAAATCAAAATTTAATTCTGCTTAATCACTGGCCTTTTTTAAAGGATACATGACAATAGGTATCAGCTGCAGCGAAAAATTCAGTGAAAGCTTGCTGGAAACCACAGCAGATAGCAACACCAATCCATAGATTAGCATTTCAGAGTTATTATTCTTCAGGCTGTGCAGATGGTGGTTTGTTAGTGCCTGCTTTATTCTGGCCCTAGTTTCAGGCACTATCTATGCCTTATCTCATTTGCATCATTTTCATTCAGAATAATGGCATTTACATTTCACAATATTTTCAAGCTCAAGGGTGCCAGCAGGACCTAGATAGTGGCAGACATCTGGACAAAAAAAAAAAAAGGAGACAGCTGGAAATGCTATAGATTATGCTTACTCAAGCTCTGAGCTATCCAGGCCTCTCTCTTTTAACACTTTCTTCTCTCCTTAGTGGAGATATATTTTAGCACTTTTCCACACTTCCAAATCAATTGGTGTCAAGAGCAAAGCAGTTTATTTTCTGAACCAGTCAAAATTGGTTACTGAGCTTGATACTGAAAAGCTACTACGACCTGGGGATGCTACACAAGGACCAGATTAGTTGATCAGATACTCTCCATCGTCCTGAAAGTCTATAAATCTGTTAATGCATGGACATTGCTGCTTAGATATATTTTTTATTGGCACTGCAGGCATTCAAGGTTTGTTAAGAGGTTGAAGTTCTGGAAAAAAAAATAAATAAGAAAAAAAAAAAAAGTGGCCAGCTTGATACAAATCTCCTAGACATAGGAGAAATTGGAGGTATGAAAGGGAGGCAGGTGCAGGAAAGAAAACCTGGTGTAAGGGACATATTATCCATGTATGACCAGGATACAGGGACAGGAGGTGGCACAGCCAGGAGAGCAGTGGTGTCCAGCAGCAGAGGCCTGGTGCACACACAGGCCTCACAATTAGATACTCCTGTTTTTGACTCTGCTTGGATAAAACACTCTGAACATTCCTCATTGGTGATTTTGCAAAAAGTGATCCCCCCCTATCAGCTTTTACCCTAAAACTAAATCAGAGCCTGTCCGCCCTTTGTGAAGTTACGAGCTGAAGTCTGTGACTGTGCATGGAGGCAGGTGCAATGTTTACAAGTTACCTCTTACCCCAGGGCCCACAGCCCAGGCACCTGAGTCATGAGGCCAAGGCCTGAGGTTCAGCATGGGGGCTATTTTTGTCCTTTGGCCTCAAAAGGTGTGGATTTTCAGCAAAAACTACCCATACTAGTTTGTTTGTTTGTTTCTATAGCAAAACTCTATCTGCTCCTTTTCCAAGAGGTAGAGGTCAAAGACATGTGAATGTCTCTCAGTGTTCAAAGATAGTGTGCATTTGGAGCAGCCCACAGAAAGCATCTCTAGAGACTTTTCTCAAGTTAAATGAGCCCTACAAGATACTTGGATTAGAAGTCAACAAGCAGGGGCATTAAGTTGAAATTCATTGCAACAACTCTTTCCCTCTGAGCCATATCATGCAATGGGCTGTATGGCTTTGTACTTGCAGTTAGTGCTCAACAGTCCAGCGCTTACCAATGGCCAAATTCATTGTGTTTTCTCATGTGCACATTTTTGAAGTTTCCTTATTACATTTAAGATGAAACAATATTTTTTAAAAAATCATCAAACAACAACAACAACAAAAAAAAAAAAAAAAAAAAAAAACACTTCTGGTTACAGTGACAGGACAACTGCAAGACATATGCGACCAATACCAGTAGACAAGGAAACCTCTGTCTTTCCTATCTTTAGTTACTTGGTTACTGATTTTTTTTTTTACACAAAATTATACTCATCCCCAGGCGAGTCCTTGGCTAACATTCATCATGTGATAATAAGCTGTGCAGGATCTTCAGTCAAGGCCCTGTTACAGATCAAGGGGATCTTCTTCATATTATGCTGCCTATACCTAATCCCTGGCAATTATATATCAGTGATATTATTCTGATTTTTGACAGAAAAGCTACCCCCAGGCTTGACTATTTTCTTCAAGCTACCCCCAGGCTTGACTATTTTCTTTTCTTTCTAAGTTTCACCAAAAGTATTTAATCAACTTACAGTTACATCTAATTAGTTTCCAACTACAACGCTTTTCTTAAATATGTTCTCAATCAGTGCTATCTAAAAATGAATATTATCAAGATCCAGGAAATATATACATAAACTTCAGAATTTGCTGAAAGACCATGTTTGTAAGACATCCTTGAACTTGAAGGTCAATACGGCATTCAGCTCCTAGCACTGAAGTTTATCTCTTGTTCATAAATAAACACACTTTTGATGTGAAATTGTTTGATTTGGGTACATATCCATGTTATATAAGCATATATGGGTTTAACTAGTTTACTATTTGCTCCAAGAAAAAGAAGCAAATAGTAGGAAAGAAAAAAACATTTTACATAATGTATTTTAAGAAGAAAATTTATTATCTAACTGTTAGAACTTTCTCTTAATTTTCTGATAGTTAAATAGTCTGACTTTCTGATATTAAGATATTTTCCCTAAATTATCTTCTACTTAATTTTCTAAATGTTCATAATACTCTTTTTTTCTTCTTTCCTTTTTTTTTGGTTTTGCTTTGTTTTTGTTTGTTTTGTTTTTTAATCTTCATATTTTTATTTTGCTGGAAAACATTTTTTCAATTCGTCCAAACTTTAAGTGAATTTAATATCTTTTTCTTTTTTTTTTTTTTCTTTTTTTTTTTTCTGGTGAGGGCTGGTTTTCTGCAAACAATGTGATCTGACTTTCAGTTCTTCATATCAAACGAGAACAACAATCCTGACTTGTAACCCTTGGTCTGTCTTTGCTGGAGAGACTCCTCCTCATTATTCCCAGGTATCACACTTGGCACAGTGGGATGCCCATCTTGCAAGTGGTATTGGACTATATATAATAATAAATTTAGTATCATTCAAGTGGAGAAAAACAGACAAAAAAACAAACGAAAAAAAGCCTTTCTCTTTTGCTTAATAATTACGGTAATTATGAGAACCTAAAATTTGATCTGGCAAATGTAATTTCATAGAGATTCTCAGTATGTTTAAAACTGAATAAAGCTTTCATTTTTTCTCCTGCGACAGCCATTCCAAACTAAAGCTACTTTCTATTGACCTTATTTTCATAATGCAGTTAAGACTTTGTCATATAGGTTTTCATTAAACCACATGGAGTCTTCACTTTATTAAACTGATTCCCTTAGGTTAAGAGATACAAGTATCACAATGGCACGAACAATATTTCCATGGTAAACTTATTTCTTTGTGCTTAGAGCAATATTTAATTATTTAATAATTTTAAGATTCTCTCCACTGATAAGAAATACAGTTTCTTAATGCCACTCATGCCTATAAGCTCTAGCAGTAAACAACTTATGGAAATAAAAGCAGCAATATTAAAAAGTACCAGAAGGCATACACACAAAGCTCACCTGAAGACACAAGCACTGCCTATCCTTGGATCCTCTTGTGATTATCCAGTGGTTATAACATGGGGCTGTGTCCTGCTCCCATATTTTCTTTACACTTGCTCTGTATTTTGAATACCAATCTATTCACATGTGAAAGGGTAAGACTGATTAAATCTGGTTATCATCATTTGTGAAGTTCTGTATTTATTGACTGTCTCTGAGACCTTCTTTAAGGTGCCCATTGCAGTGCCATAAGTGTCTATAGACTAGAATGGACTTTGTGGATTCTTGGTAAGATATGCACAGTGTGCTGCTAAATAAACTCCAGCGGTATACAGGACATTGCTGGGTTACCTTATTCACTAAGTGGATCAAAATGCCTGTGGAAAAGAAGAAAGAAAGGGGGAAAAAAAAAAAAAAAAAAAAGAGAAAAAAGAAAAAGAGGAAAAAAAAAGAAAAAAGATAAAAGAGGAAAAAGAAAAAAGAGGAAAAAAGGAAAAAAAAAGGAAAAAGAAAAAGAAGGTGACTTGGTGACTTGGTTCACAATTTCTCTCTTTGGACATGGTACAAAGCTGATCTAGCTTAGTGCAAAGACTGCATAGGTTTAGTGCAAAGACCATAGATTGTACTCTGCATCTTAGCTGAACATTTTCAACCACTCCCTTCTTTCAGACAATTTCAACTTCATTTGTTCAGTACTTGTTTCTTGCTGTACCTTAGCTCCCTCTTTTCTTTCCAACTGCTTGTGGCAAGTTGTCTCCTTATTAGCTTCAGAAATTACTTCCATTATACCCTCAGAGTCCAGGAACCTCCTAAATAATACCTAAGTTGGACTGTTTAAGAATAAGAAAGTTCAAATATTTATTCTCGCAGGAAGCGGTATGCAATTTTATTCACAAAGTTTAAATAATAATAGAGCCAATAACAAAAGCAATGACCCAAAATGCTAAGTCATGGATTTTCATCTTCGTGTAGCTCAGCCTCACCTGAAAAGTGCCTTTGTCAAAAATCTTTGCCACCCAGGGCCCGGCTCCTGCCTCATTCCCACATGGGCTACTTTCTTGTCTTTTTGAAGCTCCCCACCAGATGTGCTGCACAGAGTTGACTGAGCTGTTGCTCATCCCTCAGATCTTGGGAATAGTGTGGCAAGGATCTCTTGCTCACACTACAGAGTTCCTTCTGCTATAACTAATTTGCATTGTGGGAAGTCAGATGACAAATGAATGTCAGCATGATAGAGAAAAGAGGGTAATATTATAAATAAAGATAGTCATAACCTTGTCTTGCTCTGAGTTGACACAGGTGAAAAAAAAAAAAAAAAGATCAGAACAGATGGCTTGATGTATACAAACAATACTTTGTGAATATGTAATTAGACATGACAATCCTTGTTGTTTCACACACACAGATTTTGATGGGAGAAGCAGTACCAAAATTTTTGAATTGTGAGCAAGACTTTCTGCAACGCCCCTGAGAGGAAACAGAGCATATATGAATAGCTTTCCTGCTGATCTGGTTGTATCAGCTACACAAACACAAGTAGAGCTGACAAAAACTCCCTTCTGTGCATCTGCCAGGAGAGGCTGGCTGCATAGGGTTATCCAGCAAGGTGGTATAACTGCAACACCAGCTGACACTGCTGTCCTGTGCAGCTCACACTAGACCTGCCCTGCCAAAAAGCTGCATTCAGTCTGGACATATCTCTCTGCATCCGCAGGATTAAGACACATCTTTAACCTTGGTAGTTCACAGCAAAGAAGTAAGTCAGCCTATAAAACCAGCAACCATAAATGATTAGTTATTCTCAAAATCATTGTTACGTATTTGACCTGACTGCTGTGAAACTAGAACTTACCCCATAAAAAAACCCAAAAGTTTTGTTCAAATCCTGTGTTCAAATACATCAATAGGAAGAGCTGTTTAGCACAGCAGTGGCTGACCTAGCTTCAGCAGATCCTTTTCCTGTTTTAGCCAATAGGAAAAAATGTAGTGAGGTGAGAGGAAGCAAAATAATAGTTTAGAAAAGATTTTCATTGATCAAACAGAAATGCTGGTATCCCTTTCTTCAAAACTGATACTGTGTGAATAAAGCCAAAGAAATGATGGTTAAAAAAACACAGGATGAAGAACACTTTTTTTCTGATATGTACAATAGAAAGTTATAAATCAGTTTTGCTATGATTGGTCATAAAACTGGAACCATGCCCCTGTCTGAAGATCTTGTGTCTTTTTGGTGTGTGGTCAAGGGGAAAACCCTCTGTGTATATTGTCAATAAGTAGGAAAAAGAATCTGAGCTAGAGACTCAGTGTATCTCAAAATAGTCTAGAAAAATAAAAACTTTTACACTATTTTCAGAAGTAAAGATGGGAAAATGGAAGAAAACCGGTGCATAGTTAATGCTGCCATTGCCTTTTGCAGTAACATTGTCTTGCTGTCAGGGAAAAAAAAAAATCGCAGAAATGGGAAGTATAAATTATAAAATGTTGTTAGAGTGAAAATAGATTCTAATTTATTATATTCCATTATGATTAGGCACAAGTTTGTTTCCACCTGTTTTAGATATATTAAAAATTATAATAGCCTGACAGCTTCCATATGGAAAAAAATTAATTGATGGCTCTCCTGGCCTAGATCTTGACTAGAGCTCAAGAGTTGGATGTATGCACATAGACTTTGAACACAGGTAATGAAATGACAATGTGCTATGATAACATGATAATTAGATATGTCACTGGTGCTTCAGTCTTCTGTAAGTTAGGTCACAGGAAGAAAATATCAGATTACCAGAAAGAATTTGTGACAATAAGAATCCTGAGCCTTACAATGATTCGCCTGTGCAATTAGACATGATATCCTTATTAATCCATGCTCTTTAGTGTAAAATGTAGTGTAAGTACTTTAAATTATGAACAAGGTTTATCATCACTCTTTAGAATTGAAGAAGTAACTGATTCATTCAAATAACTACAGCTACCTCTTCTAACAAGTAAAAAAAAAAAAAAATGTGATTAGTTTACAGAGAGGAACTAAAATGTAAGAAAGATTTACACTCTTTGTAGACTTATACCTTATGAGACTCATCTATATCAGATCATTATTAAATAGAAATAGGTCCCTGCAGGCTTGTTTTTAATTTCAGGGTGACAAAGATGAGAAACATGGTGTACAAGCAAAAGCTTGCAGAGTTGAAATGAATGATTACATAAAGGAATTAGATCTTCTGGTGTGAAGTTTCATATCTGCACAGTCTGCTCATTACATTTCACAGGAACCCTACAATTCAAGAAACCCATTGTCAAGCAAGGAATAACGTCAAGCAAGCTCCGTAATTCAGCAAAAGTCATTCCTTGTCCTAACAGTCATTGCTAGCTGAAAGGAGAGGTGAAAAGAAAGGACAACCACATCTTGCTCATTAGGTTCAGAATGGATTTATTTCATTGCAAATAGTCAGAGTTGTCAAGGAACAACAACCTATCTGCATGTCATGCTGTGTGATAATTATTTTAAATGCTTCCTTGTGCATTGTACAATCTCTCTTCAAATAATACTCTGCTTAAGTTCTTTGGGAACATTTCCTCTTTAGAATTCCCTTTTTACTATTATATCCATGAGTCTCCATTAAGGGAGTGAGTTTTTATTACTTTGCAAAACACAGAACAAAGCAAAATAGATTATAATAGATGATGTGCTTTATGTAAAAATCATTTTGTAGTTCCTCTTTGCTTGTGCATTGGCCTTGTTTAGATTTTGGACTTTGTACTGTGGGACATTTGCCTTCCTTGCTGTCTTCTCTATGCGCAAGCATGCGGCATGTTCTTGGCAGATACAATGGCAAGCAATTTCCCCTTGCAACTGAAAATATTTCCACTGCTGCGAGGTGTTTCTCCACTGAGAACTTAGTGGGTGTCACTAAAGAGGTTTAATTATATGTCACACATATGCTACAGTCTCTAGTTCCACTCTTTGTACACAGGCTGCAGGTACTTAAAAAATAATGATTTAGATGTGTCATTTTGGGACTGTTTAAAATACTGTAGCAGATACCAGTAGCCCCAAAATTATTGTTCTCACAGCTGTTCAGAGTTCTTGTGTGAGAAATGAAAAATGAAAAATACTAAAGTAAGACAGTGATAGCTTAAGGCAAACAGAGTTATCATCCAAACTTTGAGCAATATCTAATGGCACATGAAGCACTTAAATTCAGAATCCAATTCCATGATTATTCAGTGGCAAGTTTTGATCATAATGAACTATTTGGAAGAGCAGTGACCATGGCATGAGACAGACAGCAAATGAACCTGTTAGTCAGTGATAAACAGGGAGAAGATCCAGATGACTTCACTTCTTGTTATATCTTTCAGCCAGAATTGGTCTTGAGTGTTGCCGGTCTCCACTAAAGCTTCCTTTTATGTAACCGTTACGGCTACTAAAAATGTGTGGAAATCAAAGCACATATGATCTGATTTTGAGTTTTAATGTCTCATCTGAAAAATCTCTCAGGCATATACCACATCAAACCCAATTATCTGCTTCCAGAAAGATGAAGGGTTGACTAATTTTCTGGCTGAGCTCTTATGCCATGAACATGTAAATTCTAGACAAGCCCAGGAAATGTGTTGACTGTCTGAAAATCCTTTGAAAAATATGAACTCTAATCACACTGGGGAACACATTTTAGCAAAAAAATGCAGGGTCACTGTACAGTTATCATACAGAGATTATCATAGGAAATTTTATATTTATTTTTTTAACAAAGCTTAACTGAACTATATTATAAGAATCAAAAGGAATATTTTATCAGAAATTCTAAAGTTAAAAAACTGCATGACATCAGTCATAGGTACTAAAGTATAGAGCTTTTGGTTTCTAGACCTTTTTTTTTTTTTTTAAGACCAATTTATATCATTTTATTATGTCTGAAAACAACACTCTATTGTCTAGGTTGGCAACATAAGACTTGAAAGAAAACTACTTTTATTTTTCTACCCCAAAACATTATAGTGTTGTTATCCCTGCAAGTACCTGGGCAGCCTCCATGTAAAGAAGGCAGAAAGAAAAAAATCTCTTTATGTGACTGCAGATATTTTTGCCTTCTCAGGGCTAGAAACTCTTACTGTAGATTTTTATTTATTTATTTATTTTTGGTAAGAAATTGATATCGCTTCTGGCTTGCTACAGAAAGACATCTAATGTGTTTACATTGTATATGTATTCATTTGCTCATGGTGTTGAACATGCTAGGTGTTGAACAAGCTGGCTCATTTTAGTTTTATGGAAATGAAGAAAAGGGAAGTGACATTACAGGGGTAAGTCCTGAAAAGTCACATGGAAGTCAGGAACTGTATTCAGAGTACATGCCCAAGATGCAAAAAAATAAAAATAAAAATAATTAAAAGCAGATGATGGTCATCAACCCCTCATTCAGTTTGTCAGTGGTGTGCCACATCTGCTCTGGCCTGAGAGCACAAGTGTAGTTCTCTGCCAGCCCTAGCACATGTGGTTTCTTCCCCAGCAGTCACACTGCAGGAATCACAAGGAAGAACTGCATTTTTTGAAATGAGAATAGGGAATCATTATGACAATGACAACAACAACATAGAACTTAAACGAGTTTCGTCAGTTCATTGAAAAAACTTGCTTAGTCTAAGTATTTATTATTGCTCAGGTACAAATTTACCTGTTAGGGCTTTTATTTTCTGGTCAACCTTTTTCAAATTACCAGTGCTGTGAGCATGAATAGGCTCACAAATGCTCAAAACTGCAAAGTCAATGAGAGCTGAGGCTTCTTGGCAGTTCCTAGAGCAAAGTGGTTTGATCCAGGAAAACAAGCACTGGATTGGGCCCTCTATTGTGGTTCCAGTTCTGCTATTGATTCCCTGCATGGCCGCCAGAGAGGGATTTTTTTTCCACTTCCACAGACTGTAAATAGAGATAAAATGCATTTCATCTCATAGAAGAGATATAATCATTAAAGTTTATGATTCACTTGGGCACTATTGTGAAGAATGCTCTAGAAAGGATTACAACGAGTGGAATAATTCTGCATTCATTATATGGTGTAGCCACTAGTTAAGCGATATGGATAAAAACACTGAACAGATGCAGGACTTTCTAAGCACAGCCTACTACAGTGAATGAAGTTGGGAATAGGGGAAGGTAGGGAAGGAAGTGGTTGTGTTATTAAAGACTATATTATAATGTACGTATATGGTTCCAAATTCAGGTTGGATGAACAGCCTCATTTTTCAAAACTTTGAAAGCTTTACTTTTCAAATGAAACCTTATTTCTTAATTAAAGTTTTTTGGTGGATTTTCTATATAAAAAAAATAAAAAATAAAAAAATAATAATAAAAAATCACAAATGAGTTTCAGTCAATTGTACTGTGCATCAAAGTCCACTGAAGAATACCCACTAAAGTGACAACAATTGGTTAGAATTTGCATTAAGTATAATTGGCACTACTTAATGGCATATTCAACAAAGAGGTGAAGACATCGCTGAATGAAAGATTCTTAAATCCAGAAAATGAGTAAAATGGGAGAAAAACCCATTGCTGTATGTGGTCTAACTGTAGGCTTTGCTCTTTCAGAGGTCATTTGATAAAGCACTTAAATACATGTAAACTTCGAGGCATGAGTCTCAAGCACCACCTCAGCTTACCTGAATAACTAAATAGCTAAATACCTAGCTTATGGAAACATATTGTTTGATCAAGACTAGCCTTTGTTAGCCTTGTGGTTTTCAAAAACTATTGAATTTGCTCCAGCCATATTTTTGAATAGATCTTCACAGTAGTTGATAGATATTAACTGAAAAATCACTGGAATTAAAATAAGGAATCTCAAAATACATTGTAATTTTCAAAAATCAAAATTACTATTAGGTTAAACATTTCAAATATGTTGGGTATTTCTCTGGAGAGAAGAAACAGAATAGTAGGTCAGTTGAAAACCAAACCAAACCAAACCAAACAAGAAGACTTAAAAAAGAAGAAAGAAAGAAAGAAAAAAAAAAGGCATCTTGGCTGGTATCTAGTGTCATGTGACAATGTGCTACGTGAAAAGACTTTTTATGGCTGTTAAGACTTCATACATATCTGAGAAACTATTTTTGAAGAAGGGCTCTCTGATCTGCAAGGCACGTGTAAGCAAATAAGAAAGAAACCATTTGCTAGGTCCAGCAAAAGGAAGTAATTCTGAGTGCAGCTCTGGGCCATTTAAAATAAACACCTTTAGTAATAAATGGAACTTTTGTATAGAAAGCAAAAAACTGAGCAAGTTTCTTTCTGCCAAGAACCAGATTCTTTTATGTTTTACACCTGTTTCTTTGTTAAGAAACTGCAAAAGTATTTAAGAAAGGTTGATACCTGAGATTAACAAGCAGCCAGCTTGTTGTCAGGAGGAAAATAAATGTATGTCATCTGGAAGCCATGTGCAAAGATTTTAGTATCTCCATCACAGAGACAAGTCTTAGACACAAAGCATGGAAAGGACTGGGTTTGTGCTTTGCAGCATAAAATACTTTGTCCCACTGATTTTTCTGTGTGCTGTTGGGAAGTTTTTCTTTGACAAAAGTGGTTAGATGCCCTTAAAACTGAGATCAATACCAGCAGTTAGAAGAGTAGATTAAACAAACTAGGGAACAAACCACAGACACCGCACAATTTCTGCAGTATTCCAGAACTTCTTGTTTCTGTAAATTAAATGTCAGACTAATTGATAGTGGCTGAAAATAAAATACTAAACAAGATTCTGGGTTTGACATTTCACACTGTGGTGGCTTCCTAGAAATGAGAGATTATTAAGGACTGAGAGCCAGGCAAACATCATGATAACTTTTTTTTTTTTTTTTTTTAAATCTGTGATGAGTTACACTAAGTGACAGAAAAATCTTGTTCTCTTTCTACTTTCTTTGGGAACCTGGTACAATTGTCTCTGTCTCTTTTGTGGTTTTGATTTCTGTGTTCAATTTGTGTGTTTTGGGTCCCTCTTCACAATATGATACCTTTCTGAAATTGAAGATTATGAGATTAGGAATAAGTGTGCATCTTATCTTATTTTGCTCTCCCTTGTCTGTCTTTCTTCCCTTGATTTTCTTGAAAACTGCCAGTAACTGAATATATTCCATTTCTACCATATTTGTTTGCAGTGTTGGTTGGTCCAAATTTAGGAATTCATCATATTTGCTATCTTTTCAAATTTTGCTAGGCCTTTAAACTGCCCTAGGTTTATCCTGAAGTACTATGGGATGAAAGGTTCTTCCCCCATCAAAAGAGCTCTAGGAAAACACCGTCTTCCAGATTCCTAGGCTAAAAGGCAATTGCTGTCTCCTTAATAAAGAGTGATCAGTCTCCTCTAGTAAACCTAGAGACAAATGTGTGTTGGAAATCTTGCAGCGAATCAAAAGCTTGTTCATAGGCTGCTAGGGAACCATTATGATTGAACTGTGAGATGGCTGTGCTGAATTTATTGCTTGTGAATTATGTAAAGTGTAAAGCCTGAGAACATTATCTCAGACATAAACTGACTGTATTCACAAAACAAAGTATTTGCAAGTAAAGAGATTTGCTACATAATTAATCTTATTATTGTGAGATGGAAAGCAAGGTCAGGATTCTAATTGTCCAGTTGGAATCCTAAAATCGAACAATGTAACTTGGCAGTTTTACATACTGTCTTGATGGTAGTTTGAAAACCAGCATAAATAATCAGTCATTAATAATCTGTAATATAACTTCATAACAAACAATAAACCAGATGCCTTTTTCCTTGCTCATTGCTGCTCATGGGTTTAGCAACATTTACATCCTAATGTTTGTTCTTACATAACTGTTATTCAGCTTCCAAAAATTAGGCTTAATAATTTGTTTAATTAGTTCTTTCACCTTCTAGTTGATGAGTTCAATAAATTAAACAATAAAAGAAAGGCAAGCAAAAAAATAAAAATAAAAAAATAATGAACCAGAGTTTTTGAAAACTTAGGTATGGAAAAGTGTACAACTATTATTAAAAATAATAATAATAAAATCCTGCAGTTACCTTTTAGAAGAATATATTGTAAACGAATATATTGTAAACATTAAACACAGGTTTCCGGTTGCCAAAACTTCTGCCTAGAGTAAATTCTTTATTTTCTGTTATGTTCAGACAGTTCAGGAATGCATAGGCAATGAGTTATCCACAAAATAAGTAAGAAGTTGAGGGAACAGTACTGCACCTTAGGCAGGCTGAAATGATGGTAGCTTAAATGTAACTATCTGTTGTATCAATGCAGATGAAAGGCAGCACTGTCTGGGATAGTTCCCACAAATGAAAGTAATATTATGGAAAAATGATAAGTATCTATAGTGAGAAGGAACAAAATGTAGATAGGTCAGCAGTACAGTATGAAAGTTGTCAGGGATCCAAGAGTCATGCCAGTCTGAAGGACAAGAATGTCTTGGGAACCAACCAGATAAACTATTGTCTTTGTCCCTCAGCTGATCAGCCAGCTGGCAGAAGCTCCCAGCCCCAGTTCCTGTCTTCCAGCTCTCCATGGACTGAGTGGCACTGCTCCTCAGGAAGGATCTGCCAAGCAAGGCACTTATGGCTGGGGGCAAGTCAAGAACTGGAGCACTGTGATGCATTATGCACTCAAGAAAAGAAAAAAAATATGGCTTCAAGGACACTCTAACCCTGCACAGAAAAGAAAAATAAACATACAAACAAACTAACTAAAAGTGCTTTATTCAGTGAATGTTATAGAGCCTGTAGACTGCTCTGTCTCCAAATACATGTAGAGCAACTGGGGAGTTAAACCCAGCTTCATTCTCACAGTCACACACTTTATTTATATTCCAAATATATTATTTCCACACTTAAAAAATGCTGAATGTAAAATTAATATGACGACATTTTGCTAATGTAGATACATCAGTCCTGGAGGTCTTTGAAGAAGAAAGAATAACAGATAGAATATTTGGATGCAATATGGAAACAGGTAAGTTGTGGTTGTTTCATCTCTATATATGTATATATATGGGAGTGGTGACACACCTACAAAACCACTATCCAAATACCTACAACCCTGAGAAGCAGTGGATTTAAGGTGACATGGTGTTGCAGAGGAAGCTACTGGCTTTCCCAATGATGAAAGCTGGCAATCTTCATTACTGCTGTGTAGGCTGAATGAAAGTTAAGCAAGCTTTATCCATGTTAGGTGTCAGCCTCAGGCTGAAAACCTCTAGAACTTGTCAGCAAGACCTGTTCAACCATTTCAATTAGAGGAAAAAAATGACTGTCCCAAGTTAAGGAAAAATCAACAACACAAAAATAAAAACAAAACCTTTCTTTTTACTGGAAAGGTTTGAACTCCCACACTCAGCAGCAGGATCTTGAACACTGACACAGAGGTAGTATAAATTGAATTTAACATCTCTATTAAAAAAAATATATCAAAATTGGTCAGATGCTTCTTAGACACCTCAGTCTGAACATTTATTTTAGCGATTGGCAGTTAAAATCGGTCATAAGAAGGGGAAACAGTTACAACCTAACTTCCATCATAATCTTTATATAAATTACATTGAAACTATTTTATACCTCAGTCATACATCTTCATTCCTCCTATCATAGCTGTGAAACTGTGTAGCAAAGGATGCAGAGGAAAGCACCCACATTTTCTGCTGAATCCATGATGAGTAAATATGATGTATATTTATGCTTACATGTGTATTAGCTATATTTGCAGGTCTGGTTTATGTAATATTGATCTTCTTTATTCTCTGGTGTTTCACCACAAAAAACAAGAAGCTGGCTGCATGTGATGAATGTCATGCACATGAATAACCTCTAAAAAGTGGAGCTTATGGGATGACTCACAGCGTCGGAAGTGTTACATGTGCTTAGATGTGCAAGCAGAATGGGGAGTTAGCTTAACATAGTTTACATACTTTTCATTTCAATTTTTCTATTTTGGTCTACATGTAATACATAACAAATTCTGCTGCTTTAGAGGGTTGTTACAAGTGAAATAAGTTTTAACAAATTACAATTAAAAATGTGTACCAATATGTATTTCCAATATGTATGTATAGTAGAGTCTGGTTTTCATTCTTGTTGCATTAATTATGGTTGTGGTTTGTTATCTGTGTATCGAAGTCATAGCTTACTTCCGTCATACTTCTACAGTTGCAGATATTGTTCAGTGCAGTACAGGAAAAGTACACTTAGCAACCAAGAAGAGCTAAGAATGATAAGGATTTTAGATAAGATTGACACAAAACATTATGGCGACTCATCAATGTAAACATAATAATTGGGAGTTTCTACTGCTTTCTGGTAACTCAAATATCAGAGCTGGTTTAAAACGTATGAAAAGTGTTTGCCTAGGGCAGTTCATGTCTGGTTGGTGCCTACTGCAGAGCCCTCCATTGCACAGCTGGATATGTTACCAGTGCTGCTAGGGTAAATCTCCTCACCTCACCCCACCTTTGGCTACTTGCAGCCATGGTATTTGGCTGTAAGTCCCATTAGTCACCATCAGGTAGGCCATTGTCTAGTGTTCTGTGTTGAAAAGAGATCAAAATGACCCTGACTTTGTGGAGGAGACCAGGAAGAGGCATTGTGGATGGAAAGTAAGGGCCTTGCATGGAAGAACTTCTGTTCTCTTCCCAGCACATGGCTTGGCAGTACTGAGGACAAACATGTGTTATGACTAGTGAAGACTGGAAAAGGTATTGGGGGAATTTGGGGAAATAAGATCCCCGTACAAACTGAAGGGAACAGTTAGTATGGGAAGAGGTTTCTGCCCCTACAAACAATATTTCCCTCAGTATTTCATAAATTATTCCGTCTTGCTTCTCTGAACTCCATTCAATTGCTTTCCTCCTTCTCGGTCCTCAGTCTTCAGCCCTGCAGTAATAATCTGCAAGTACTCCAATTTTGCCATAAATCTGCCTGTTAATGACATTTGGGGACCATTACACTGGTTCAACAATGGAGGATTGAACCACTAACTTTTTCAGAGTGCTGTAATGAAAGCAAAGGATGCAAAGAGGAAAAAAATGCAGTAGAGAGAATTCAAAATCTGTTTCTCTTATTCTGTTGTCTACCTTGACTTAAATTTACCAAAAGAAGGCAAGGAAAACCAGCAGATACTAACATTTTCGTTGTTGCCTATCCCAACAGCAACAGAAGCAGTCACAGCAAGAAGACTAGACAGTCTCTCAGTCTCTTTTCGAGCCCCAGTAGTACTGTATCCATTCAAATTACTATTACAAAAGGCTGTCTCAAAGAGCAGACTTCATGGTAAAACAAACATAACCCAAAACCTGATTACCAGGAGGCCTGTAAGTGGGGAACAAGCACACTCAACCGCCATGGCAGTCCAAGATCTGCACCATTTATTTGCACAGATTGCAAAGGAGTTGGTCTCAATGACAATATCCTGTCCACTTTGGAAGACCATCAGGCCTCTCTCCAGAGGTTTACCAAGGACTGTGCTTGACACGGCTTCCTCGTGGCTGGCTTCTCTTCCTCTTCCAGACAAAAGCACTCATCTGTTACTTCGGCGTATAGCCCATTTTATGGGTTTTAACAAAAGCTTAATATTTTTATTCTTCTAGATTTTCCAGTATACATTTAAGATTGTCTAATAATAGTTTCACCTGCAGGCATCCAAGCTACATTCTATAACTGACAGAGATATGGCATCTGTGTTACCACAGTCACATCATTCAAGTATAGGTAGAATTGTCCTATATACGTAGGCTGTGTGCTCATTACAAGTTCAAGTCTACATAATACAGTTACATTTGTGGTCAGGAGATGATAGTATATCATATTAACATGCAGGAAGTGAAGTCCCAGAGAGGCTAACACTTACATATAATCTTAGCTTTATGTTCATGGGTGCTCTCTGATAACTGAAGGAGAATATTTTCAGTGGACAAAACCTAACTATGTGTTTGTAGATTGTAAACTCATACGTAATTTTCATGTAACTTCAATCCTCTTGTGTGTATGCTTTAGTCATATTATTACCGGACACAGTATTTTTCTGACCAACCCCCAGCTTTGTGTGCCTTTTTTTTTTTTGATTTCTGCTGTTTGTATGTTACTATCACTAAGAGTAGTACTTTGGGTTATTTTCCTAGAAAAGCACAGTTAAAAGAAAACATTGTCACCTACACTGCTCCAGGCAGTACAATCTGTCTCTTATAGCAATATTATTTTACAACACATTCTTTTTCTTTTTTCTTCCTCTCCTCTCCTCTCCTCTCCTCTCCTCTCCTCTCCTCTCCTCTCCTCTCCTCTCCTCTCCTCTCCTCTCCTCTCCTCTCCTCTCCTCTCCTCTCCTCTCCTCTCCTCTCCTCTCCTCTCCTCTCCTCTCCTCTCCTCTCCTCTCCTCTCCTCTCCTCTCCTCTCCTCTCCTCTCCTCTCCTCTCCTCTCCTCTCCTCTCCTCTCCTCTCCTCTCCTCTCCTCTCCTCTCCTCTCCTCTCCTCTCCTCTCCTCTCCTCTCCTCTCCTCTCCTCTCCTCTCCTCATGACTGTTGGGAAATCTACACAGAAAAGAGAAAGTATGTTCTACCTGGTCAAAGAAGCACATGGAGACCTATAATGTTATGTGCAAGTCTGCCCAGTCTTCAAACCCAAGCAGCTGTGTTTCCTTGTCTGGACATGGAGAAATCTTCCTTGCACTGTATGCCCAAAGTTTCCACTTTTCAAGCTCCTAACCACCCCTTCAGCTACAAATTTCACTTCTAATGCAACGACGGGAGAGAGTAATCAAAATGCATCCCTCCACTTCAGGTAATAAAGCACTTCCTGCAGCTCTCTTGACCTGGCTGGCTGAACCTGCTATCCTTTCCTCACTGCAGTCTGACACAAAGAAATATGGAGAAGCCCTTATTCACCTCAGGGAATAAAAAGCTCAGAAGAACAGGAAGGTGAGTATGAAAGGGAGAAATCATGAAACAGAAAATTAAAAAATTAAAGGGTTAAACTGAGGTGAGGTTTAAGGGAACATTTAAGGGAAAAGGAAATATAAATAGAAAACAGCAACAACAAAGACAAAGTAGGAAGATATTGAAGAATTACTGTTGGTATGATGAAAATAGAAGGTTGATAAGGCAAAATGATGTTGTGGAGCAAGTAGAGGATAGACTAACATATCTGGGAAAGATTAGAAGAGGCTGTCTTGAAGGAAGAGAGATTCAAAAAAAAAAACAAAAACAAAAAACAAACAAACAACAACAACAAAAAAACAACATTGAGGATCAAAAAATAAAAATAAAAAAGGAGGCCAAAATGTCTTATTACAAGTAAAGCTATTTTACCAGTCCTTTGGTATTCATCATGTAATGATCATTAGGTTACTAAAAGTCTGAAAAATTTTCCATTGTGCATCCAACTCCTCAAACCCCACTGCGTTGGGAAGACAGTATTCTGAAATGGGGATAAACTGATAATTTAGCAAATAACTTCAGTGGATGGGAAGGCTAATTCAGAAAACAGTAAGGGTAGAAAAAATAGCTATTTTTTATTCAGACTGGCCTTCAGTGTTAAAGTTGAGAATATACCAAAAGCCTGTTTTGTAAGATTTATGTTTCTTCTTCCTCATTTTTGACATCTTCAGTGCATGGAAAAGAGAAGAAAAAAAAATAAAAGAAAGAAAGAAAAAAGCAGTTTTTACAATTGCTATTTGAAATATGAAGCCTTACTTAAAGGCAACCAGCTATCTAAGCTAGTTAAAATGGCACGATAATAACCTTGTCTGCCAGTGTAGGCAACTGAAGGCAACATTATAATTTAATGTAATCCCAATTACCATACCATGATGCCAACAACCCTTGTTCAGTAGGGGAATTTTGCTGACATTCAGCTAGTAAAGTGGAGTCAATGAAAAAGTAGAATTACATGCAAAAGACCAAGTGACACCAAAATTTAACTCACAGAATAAAGATTATCTACCCTGTGCTAGGCAGATGGTGATTATACTTTATTCTATAACCTCATGCATGGTTGATTATACTGCACCATAGAGGGGCAGAACAGTAATAACAGGACTGCAAATGACTGAATTTTGCCAAGCTGTTCCACATAGATATCAGCCAGCTTGAATGAAATGAATAATAATGAAATTAAGGCAAATTACTAGTTCAGGCAAGATCTACTGCTATATGTTTGGCACGCTGTAATGTAATTAGAACTGATCAAGCTATTAATTGTGTAAAATTATCAGTCACATTTTGCCCTTGTTTCTGTTTGTGAGTCTTCTGTGAGCAGATCATGACTTTTACAGACTTCTTTATTTCTGATGTTGGTTCTAATTGCTTAAAATCAGTACGTGAGAAAAAAAAAAAAAGAAAGAAAGAAAAAAAGGAAACAAAAAACAACAACCTACAGGCTTCTTTTGAACTGTTGATATCAAGTTTCAAGTATACTGAAGTACTTGTATTCAGCTTCTTAATGATAGTATAGTTGCTCACTTAGTTGTCTGATATGATCTATGTTCCCTTACTTTTGCAAAATGAGGAGGAGGAATGAAGAAAATAATGGCAGTAATGAATTTCTGTGGCATGTAAGACAAAGACGGTAGTAGGCAGGCCTAACAAACGGTAGGAAATGCCTTAAAGTTCCATCCCATCTATGCATGCAAAACCAAATTATCTAATATTATCAGAAGCCTGCAATTAGAATAAGCAAGCACTGCACCCTGGGCTACATAATGTCAGAGTGTGCCTAGTAATCCATTAATGAAATGCTCCTGTAAGGTTGGAAAGTACCATAATCACCCTCTGACATGTAGGGGATGAAGACACAAAGTGTGTATCTCAACCTGAGGAACTAGGCCTCTGCAACCATATTAAACCCCAGCCACACCACCACCTGAGCATGTGACAATGTACTCCCATCCCACCTTGATTTTGCCAGAAGGAGAGAAACCAGCCAAATCCCAATCTGAACAGACAACAGCTGGGCACACAGAGGTCAATCTTGATACAGTTAGAGAGGCTTACCAGAACCCATGCTGTTTAAGGTGTGTATACCTGAAGTAACGTCTCCCACATTCACTACCAACCTCCTAACTAATGACTGTGTTTCTTGTCTATCCCACCTCTTGCCGGAGAACTGATGCTACTCCATGCCACCCTCCACTAGAAAAAATAAAAAATAAATAATAAATAATAATCTAATTGTTGAGTACCAATCTGTCCTTGGTTTATATTCTGATGTTATTGCTGCTGCTGAAAAGTAAATTCTAATTAAAGCAATTGTCTTCAAGTTAATACAGCATGACAGCTTAAATTAATAATTTTAGACCAAAACCTTTAAATACAAATTTTGCTCAAGAACTCTTTTGCCTCGCTTTGCCAGTCTCTCCACCTGCTTCCATTTATACTCCATGCATCACCTTTGCGTGACAAGGAAGTGAGCATGCTCCAGGCTGACTGAAGAAGCCGGGCTTGTCTCACTCAAGCCACCAACAGAAAGCATGGCAAAGGAATCACCATACGCAGTAAAGTGGTATAAAAACAGGGTGAACAGATGACTGCTTGCCAGATTAGTTGCCAGGGTTTTTAACCCTGCTGGAGACATCCCCTCGCTCCCAACCCTACTGGTGCCCGGACAGCCGCAGATGCAGGGGAGCAGCCGTGACACTGAGACCGAGCCACCCAGCTGCCTCCCTTGGGGCTCGGATGGATGCTGTGGCTCCAAGTTACCAAATACAACTTTTTGTTGTTGTTTGTTATTTTATTTATTTTGTTGTTGCTGCTGATGTTTCCCAGCAGGAGCAACCTGCAGACGTGGCACCACGCGCTCTGCAGGACGGACACTCCACTTGCTGCTGACTTGCAGGGCCGTGCGTGCCCATTTACCGCTTGGCCTGGTGCGGCTCGTAGAAGAACCGCAGCCAGACCGAGGACGAAACGAATCGGGATCAGTTTGGGAGCGGGACGCTGGGGCCCCGGGCCGGGACAGGGACAGACGGGGCCATGGCACCGCGGCCCCAGCCGCCGCCGCCGCCGCCGCCTCTCCCGGGTCTGGCGGCCGCTCCCCGGGGCCCGTCCCGGCCGCTCCTCCCCGCCGCCCGCCCCTTCCCTCCCCGGGCATTTATAAGCGCGGAGTTTCCGCGTCCTGTGACTGCAGTCAGGTGGTTGAGGCCTCCCCTCTGCCGCCCGGCGCGGGCCGGCCCGGCGGGCAGCGCTGCCTGGAGGCGAGGTCCCGGCCGGGAAAGTTTTGGGGCTGAGCAGAGCCGCGGCGAGCCGAGGCCAGGCAGGCAGCGGGGATGGCCGGTGGGGAAGGGCCGGTGGCCGAGTGCCGGGAGCACCTCTTCAAGGTGCTGGTGATCGGGGAGCTGGGCGTGGGCAAGACCAGCATCATCAAGCGGTACGTGCACCAGCTCTTCTCCCAGCACTACCGGGCCACCATCGGGGTGGACTTCGCGCTCAAAGTCATCAACTGGGACAGCAAGACCCTGGTGCGGCTGCAGCTCTGGGACATCGCAGGTGAGGGATGGGGTGTGCTCAAGCCTGGCTTCTTGTTTTTCCCCTTCCCTGCTGCATTCAGCAGCTCCTGTCTAAATTTGAGGCTTGAGCAGAATGAGGCCTCTGTCAGGGAGGTTGGTTTGGCTTCCCACAGGCGCCTCTGCCAGCTGGTGTTGGTGGCTCTTGGCTTGTCCCAGGCTGTTGCAGCTGTCCTCAAAAAGCTGCTGTGCTTTGCTCCACTTGCTAGCAGTTGTCTGACCCCTGCTCCAGCTGCTCACTGCTTTAGCTTGCTTGTGGCCCCTGCTCCTTGTTGCTTCTAGAGGAAATACATATCTCCTCCAGGCGGGCTGTGCTCAGCAGGCATGCCTTACGGGCTCAAGGTCCTCATATAGCTACCATTGGCCTCATGTAAGGCATGCTCAAACTTTAATTGTTTGGAGCCATCCACTTAATTTCAATGCAACTTGTGTCCCTGCAGCATGGGGTGAGCAAAGGGGACTTGTGTCACACTTAGCTCTACACTCAGATTGTGGGTTTGTGTATTAAAAAGATACTCTGAGCATGCTGAGGGAGAAAAGCCCTGTTGGCATGCCCAAACAGCACAGCATT
Organism: Anas acuta; assembly: GCF_963932015.1. Lineage (NCBI taxonomy): Eukaryota > Metazoa > Chordata > Aves > Anseriformes > Anatidae > Anas > Anas acuta. The sequence continues at coordinate 49,725,504 of NC_088981.1, forward strand.
CCTTTCCTGTGTATAACTAAGAACTGTTCTCTAGCATGTGTCTTAGAGAATCAAACTGCATACATATCTTGGTTAACTGCTCATGCTGAGGTTTTAAATGACACAGTAAAATTTATTTTGCTGTGGTTTTGTAAGAAGCCTGTATCCTCAAGTTGTTAATCATCTGAAGTTGGCAAAGCATTTCTGGGTTTGTGTGTGTTCTGGGTATTAACCTGCAGTTCTCTTCCCTTTCTACCATCTTCAGAATATTTCCTCAGATATGAAAACAAGTAGGCTGTTAACTTCAATTACTGTTTTTAAAACTTACAGTGGAGGATACTAGGGTAACAACTGGTAGTTACTGTTTCCGTGATCTCTCTTCTCTGTTAAGTGGAAGTTCATGAAACAGGAAGGGTAACACAAAGCTGCTGCATCTTGGTCTTAAAACACTTCACATAGAATTCCTCAAACTAAAAAGTCTGCTTCTCACTGCAGTATGCTGAAACAGAAAATAGATCTTTCTGCTGTAGGGCAAACTGAAATATTTTCTAATTGCTGTTTTGAAGAGCAAGAAAAATATTGGCAGGGTTTCTCTTCTGATAGGTTCTCTTCTCAAATCAGTTTTCAACTTTTTTTTCCCCAGTCAATTGGCAGTATTGGTGCAAGCTGCTACAGCACTCTGGCTGTAATTTAGCAAGTCTGGGGTTGTGAAGATAAGAGAGAGAAGGCTGATCAGGGTCCTGGTGTTTGGCAGGCTGCCACACTTCTGTTTAACTTCTCCTCAGCCCTTGGTTTCTGAGACACGGGCAGACTGGTGCTCTGCCAAAGCAACCTGTTTCAACAGGCTAAGCAGAAACTTAGCTGTACTTGTAACAAAAACTATTTTATATTATGGGAAGTTCTAATAATAAAGCCATGCATTAATTTCAAGACCTAGAATACATCTTTTTCACTCTTGATTATTGCCATTACCATATCTTGGAGTTGCTGATAAATCTGTAGAGGCTTGTGATAATGTTGCCAACAAAGTGAAGAGTAATTCTGTTATTCTCCTGTCACTGTTTATATATTATTCATAACAATTCTAGGCCTTACGCAGATGATGCCCTACTAAACTAAATGGGCAACGCTTCCCCAGTCTTACAGTTTGATACATGCTTCCACATGAATTTCCTCACTAGCCTTTCCCTTTCAAAAATGAAGGTAACTACAACAATCTTGCGAGTTGCAATCCAGATTCTTCTGACTCTGGTGGCTTAGGCTGTTCTCTTTCCAAGGGGCTGGGAGCCCTTCTCCAGTAGAAAAATGAGACCAAGAACAAAAGTAATTGTATTTCTAGTGATATTTGATTGGGCTGTGCTCAGCTAGTATGAGAGCAATAGTTTAGACTTGTGTTAAAAATAAAATCAAAGGGATTTTATTAATACCATGAAACCCTCATAGATACTACTGCTAATGTAATTGAGCTGGAAATGTGTTCTGCAGCTTTCTTTACTTTATGAATCTTTCTGAATACCTGAGGATGAGGTTTATGTATAAGTTGTTAGTTCTAGAGAACTGGGTTGAAGATGGCTTCTACATAGTCCCAGCATATGTTCCCTAAAGCACTTTATTAAAGTATGTAATGAAGTATCTGAGCATGTGATAGTCATTCCCTCTTAACTCATTAGCCCAACTGTCTTCTGGCTTTCAACAGCTCATGTAGATAACTTTATCTTCTGGTATGTGCAGACAAACAGCTTTAGATCTCTTCAAGAGATCTAAATCTTATGGTAAGTAACACTACATGTGACTTCCCTGCAAGCAACATGATGCTGGCACTCTGAATGGATTTTGATGCCTTTAAAAAGGCTTCTGAATTGAAGTCAAACCCTTAAACATAGTAAAGAATTTTTTTTTTCCCCGCAAGATCAAAGCTTGTACTTAAAGTCCATCATAAAAAGCTTTCTTCAAAGAGCCGTGTGCTGCAATCTAAGGTCGTGTCACTAAATCAATGATTAAAAACTAACCATTTAGCTCAATCCATCAGCTGAGGATTATAATGCAGATACTGTGCTGGCTTCTGGTGTGAATGTAGCCAAACATCAAACTGATGAATGTTGTGCTGTATATTGCAATGCAGCAGGTTCATGAATGGATTCAATTTCTCTGCTAGTGCAGGTTTTTAGTCATAAATCCATATAATTACCTAATAGGCCATGACAATGTTATATTGCCAATTCTTTTTTTTTCCTGGAATAACCTTCCTATTGTAGGGTACAAAGTAATGCAGATTCCTGCTGCAGGATCAAGGTGTGTGTGGGGGTGCAGGTGGTGTAATAGTGAAGGGGGAAGAAGGGAACTGTTGTGCATATATTTATGTATTCAATAAATACTCAAGCATTTTAGTTATACAGATATTGTAGCTTTTTGGACAATGGAGGTGAAAAGGCTTGAGATACTGATAGTCAATGTCAAATCTTGTTTGCTGTATGAAGTATTCTGAAAAGAGGAACAGTTCATATGCGTGTCTGTACAGAGCAAAACTTCTAAACCTTAGCTGCCCTCGTGCATTAGTCTTGTTTTTTTAACTCAGCATGTAAAACTATGATAAGTTTCTCTTCCAGGATAAATTCTGGGAGTGTTAAAAGGTTAACCTCCTTCTTCAAAAGACATAAATAATTGGTGAAACAAGTAGGAGATAGGAATGACTCACTGTGTTAAAGAGATAAAAATCAAAGGCATCTTAATGATAGGGAAGTATTTTAGTCAATTTCAATACACTAGAGATTCATACTTGACAAGCATGCTCTCTCTTCATCAGTACACTGACCACAATGCGGTGTAGGAGGTGAATATAGTGTATTGATGTAACTTTCAACTCTGATTGAAGGAACACCATAAGGACTTCTCCTGATTCAATCAAACTCTTGATTTGAACTAGTAAGAGCAGCATTGTCACTCACACCAGCCTGTACAAACATGCAACTCTCTAGAGGGTAATAATGGTAAGTCAAAGATGACCATCTGAGTTTGGCTTCCCCTGAAAAATGTCACAAATGACAACTGGTAGACAAATTCATTAAAAGCTTTGAGTGAGGCATTCTGCATTAACTTTGGCAGTAGTACCCTTCTTCCAGGACTTGATTAAAATTTCTTCATAAGTATTTAAAAATGAAGTATTGCTCTAACTGTAGGAGTGTGGCTGTGGAATGAATGGGACAAACAGAAGAGGAGCAGTTGTGCTTAGGTATTCTAAGCATGCAATGCGAAAGCTTTCAAGAGCTGATGGATAAGACTTGTAGCATGCAAATTTGTTATTTCCCGTATCCTTGAAAAGATCTGAACTGTCTTGTTAGAATGTAAACCAGTACTGAAGATGATGGAGACATTGGATGAAATATCTTCCTCAAATACTAAGTTGAGGAAGACCTGGAATAACCCTTTTTTTTTTCCATAAAGACAAGTCTATCTTAGATATGCAAGTAGATGTTAAAACTTCAATTTATTCAGGAGTTTAACTTGTTCACATCTATAGGAAACCATGAGAAATGAGAAAAGTGAGTGCAGGAAGCAATGGATGTGGTAGAAGAAGAAAGAGAAGAGAAGGAGAATGCTCAAACATATTTCAAAGTAGAAAACCTAAACTGAAGTGAGGATTTGCAAAGCAAGACAAAGCAAAATGCAAGCCTTTTAGCTTAGATACAGGGGAGTGAGGCTGTACCCAATAATCTTTCCTGTCCCAGAGGAATAACATCTTGCTGGAGAGGCAATGTTCTTGCTAGTAGCTATGCGCTCTCTGTGGACAACAACTTTGGACTGTTGCATGTTTTGTTGGCTGAGTTTCAAAGGCATTCAGGTTGTTTGGGTATGTGAGATAGTGTGCTTCCATGTGAGAAATATTCTAGCTTCGAGCAGCTGTATACTTTATTTTGTCTGTACTTATGCTGCTGAGGTGTCTGAAGACTGCCAAGCTGCTTCAGTGTACTAGAGCACAACTTGTTTCTTGTGTTCTTAACCTTTTTTTTAACTAAGGTCTAAAGTAAGCCTTAAGTGGTGTTAGTGCATCCCTGAAAACCCATAGGGGGTAACAAGAAAACTTTCCCATATGTACCTAACTCTGCCAGAGAGGCATACTTCAATTATTTTTCAGAGAGGTCTGAAAGCATAGAGTTAGGAGGTGGTAATCCTTACAGATAGTCTTGTAACAACTTGTCCTTACCCACAACATGTTTTAAAGGTCAGAATAGGGATTTAAATGGCAGGTCTTGCAAAGAAATCATGAAGAAATTGCCTAGTTGTGTGCCTAGAAAAGGTGAGCACAGGGTGGAGGCTGGAGAGTCTAGGCATAACATGCCCACAGTTATGCTTTTCCTCACTCTTAGTAAGCAAATCTCCTGAGTGCAATGAAAAAGGAAGAGTGAAAAATGTGCATATAAATAGCAGTATCAGAAATGGATTCAGACCTTTATTTCAAAAAAAAGGCAAATCATTTGAAGCTATTTTCTGGTTCATCTGGTGATGGAGGTGGGAGCTCTAACCCTCTGGTAACAGCTGAGGCAGGTCAGAAGGCTCCCAGTCAGGTTCAGACCCTCATGTGATCAAGTTCAGACTGACAAAGATCTGAAAGACCTGGGACTGATCTCTGGATGCTTCTTTCATGCACATGCAAACATACGTTTTATAGAGGAAGGATTATTTAATGATGTTGGCTGAAAACTTGCAGGACTAGCAAAGGTGGTGGGGGGGGTAAGTAGTTCTGCTCGTTTTGAAAGCTTTTGAAATGCAGTAGAGACGAGACAACTGAAGATGTGCTATGTATTTCCTTCCAGAAACCACCCTACTGTGGGAAATCTTGTGTGGGTGTCCTTTCCTGTAACTCCTCTGGAACAGCAGAACTAGGTTTATGAACTTTTACTTGAGAATGACTTACTGTATTTGGAACTTTTCTAGTAAGTGGTCCAAGTAGCTGCTAAACATGTTAAACATGCTAAACATGTTAAACTTGTTTTTTTTTTTTTGGTGTGTCTTCAGCCTTCAGACATCCCTGGGCAACACAGATGTGAAAAGATTCTCTATGGTCTACAGATTCTGGATGTCAATGTGCTTTATTCCTTAGAATTCTTCTATTTAAGTCGTTGCTTGTCAGATGCCCTCCAGCAAGCTATGGTTGGTTGTTTGGCTGAAAGCAATTTCCTTGTCCTACCGGTGTGGACTGCTGAAGGTTCTTATGCTGCATGATGTAGTACTAAGCAGCACCAAACACTGTATGTTGTCCTAAACTGAACTTGTCAAACCCTTTGTGCTGATGGTTTAAAACTAGGAATTCCACAAGCACATGGGAAATATTACAGTCTTGAAATTGGTGTTAGGCAGTTTTACTATAATAACTGAACAGTTGTACCTTGCACAATCAGACTTGTTTCATTTAAGTAATAGACTTGATGTTCTTTCAGTATCTTGGAAATAAGCTTAGAATTCCTTCATAGGCTTCTCTGTGTTTCTTAAATGTAATGGGGCTATCTGATCTAGTACACCTTTAAAGGAAAGATTACTGTATTGATTTTTATTTTTGCAATCACTCTTAATTTCTATTCACAATGAAAGCATCACTTAGTAATTGAGCTTCTAATCACAATGGATTAAATGGAGCTTCAGTCTTATTCTGAAATAGATAAGGTTCATGTTTTATAGCAGTTGTTCAGAAAGCTTACGTTTTTTACAAGGTCATAAAAATAGTTCTGTAGCACTGTGGTACAGGAGCAAAGGATGGATGGGCCCATTAAATGGGGAAAGGGAAGGCAGACACAAGGAAGAATAGCATATGTCATGCAACATAACTGAATTCTGGGTCAAGTCATAAACCAAACTAGAAATCCGTGCAGAAATCCATTAACTTGCATTGATCATCAAGCTTTTTTGAGGCAAGTATTGTCTGAATTCTTGCCATTCCAGTAATACTAGCTCAGGTAGTAAGAAATGAAGTTACTTGACAAGTATATTACCCTTCAGAGAGATACCAATGTAGACTGCATTAAATACACACTTTTCTCTTAACGTGTGAACTTACATGAATGGAGACGGACCTTTATCAACGTGCCTTACATAAGTGTTCCAGCTCAAAATCTTGGTAATTTTGCCTTATTTATTCATCTACACTTGGCCTTTTACCAGTTCAGTTTTCTTTATGTGCACACCATGCTTGGGTGTCACTGAAGTGTGTGGTCACAAGTACAGTTTGAGTGGACAAATGCTATACAGTGGTTGTTCAAAACTCCTTTTCTTTCCTGTGTTTCATAAAACAGGTAATCCTAGCAGCCTGTCTCAAAAGTCTCCAACATGCTGTATAAAATAAGTTTATTCTCTTCAGTAGTGAGCGAGGATCCTGGGATTCAATTTCAGAGCTGCTGGAAATATTTTCCTGCAGCAGCAATTATTGATCTGTCTTTGCAGGTTATTCCCTCCAAGTACTCAGACTAGAATTTGTGATATGCCAGGTCAAAAGGAAGTGATTGGCAGTAAGGAAATTTATTAATTTTGCTATGAAAGCATAGGAATAATTCTTTGAGGTTTTTGCAGGTGTTAAAGGTAGTATAAATGGCAATAAGCAGTGACTGAAGTGCAGCATGCTTCTCAAGCTGCCTGTGGTAAAATATTCAACATTTCACATTATGAAAATAGAAGCGATGGTGTGTTGCTTTGAAGAATTATAGGATTTCAGGGTTTTATGGAGGTTGTTTAGAAATAAACATCTTATCTCGGACTAGAAAAACCCTAGCACCCTTTCAGTAGGGACAGCTTCTAGATTAGCAGTAAGTGCAAACCAATATCCCTTATTGTGTGGATCTTGGCAGGTTTTCAAAAAGTATTTTTAAAGAAGCCTTTGAGTGTCACTGTTAAAGCTATGGGAACTTATTCTTTGAGTGCTCCCCAACTAGATTGCTGGGCAGAGCAGAGTGGCAGCTACTTGATATAAAATTCCAGTGGCACACAGTGTGCCATGACACATTGACTGTTTTAGAGATTAAAATTTTTTCAGTCCCGTGATAAAGTTGATCTCGAGACAAACTGACTTCAGAATTGTTCTCTTGTGCTGTGAAATGCCACAGTGCCATGCAGCATCACTAAGTACACAGCACAGCTCTGGCTGCATGGCAGTGCACTGAAGGAGATGGATTGGGGGTGTTGGACATGAAGTAATTTAACTCTGGCAGGTGACTTATTTTAAGACTTTTTAGAACAAAATTTGAGTTACCCGTTCATGCTGTTACTGGCAATAATTGGGCTGTCAACTTTGAGTGAATTCTAATGCAAGGAGCTTTTTTCCATACATGCTCTATTTGTTTAGTTAGAAAATATTTAGTTTGGTTGGACTATACTTTTCTATGGACAGAAATCTACTGCTTAGTCGGGAACTTCTCAATTTGTCCAAGTTGCAAGCAGAAGTGAAAACTAACTTGTGAAACTTTCCTGTATGAACAGGGCTGTCATACTCTTACCTACAGTAGATTTGATTGTGGATAAAGGTAGCTGAATTGCAAATGCATCTTGTCTAAGCTTAGAGGAGGTAATCTTAGATTACAAGATATTAAACTGTTAAAGCTAGTTTAGACAGTCTTAAATCGCTGGATTAGCCTAAGGCTACAGGCAGCAAAGAGAAGTTTCAGTCTTACTGCAAACCTCCCCATGAGCTGTGCAGGTTCTTGAGGTAAAGTTCATCCTATATGTAAGCTTTTCCTTTAGGAAGAGGACACCATTCTATTCCACATGTATCAGGATGGCAGATGCCAGTTTTCCTGATAGCAATCAGGTGTCCAGCTTCTGAGTGCTTGCACCTCAGTGATTCTGCTGTTGCATTGGTTCTACTTTATCCTGAGGTTTAGAAATAGCAAACAAATTGGTGAGGCTAGCTACCCAAATTTTCAAATGGAAAGATTAGCAAATGAATGACTAGTTCAGATTCTCATTGTGCTGTACAATGAAACTTTAGAGCGAGCTACTTCCTTCTGTTAAAGAAAGAAACACTTCCTTCTAGGAACCTGTGAAAGTGCTTCAAGTCCTGATCTAAATAGTCAGGATACTGCTGCACCTGAACTGTCATTATTCAGTGACTTCAATGACCCCAAATAGTCTGGAACAACTCTCATACATACTGTACCTGTAGCATATGGTACACTGTGGATGCCAACTTCCAATACTGTCTTGCTCAACAGCATTGCTTCTATTACACCTTTCCTGCTTCCTAATGGAAACATAACCAGAGTACCAAAGGTCATCTCTCATAGTGAAGTGGGAGTCAGTCGAGTAGAGATTGACTGGCTAATTATAAAGTGAAAAGCCTTTCTCTGAAGGGTGTGGGACACTTACTGACAATAAGTTGCCCATCCAGTGGTCACTAACTTTCTCATACCACCCTTCGTAAGAAAGGGCACTACCAGTTCACATAAGTTACCTGAGACTTGCTTTGTTTAATCAACTGCAAGAGCTGCAGTGGAACTACTTCTAGTACTGTCTAATACAGGAAAATGTCATTCTCGTTCTTTTAACCTCTTAGCATTTGTCATCAGAACCACAAATACCAAGTATTACTTTCACTGTGGTGAAAAGTAAGAGTGAAGCTCGATGTGCCTTTTGCAACTCTTACAGGTTCCTAATACCTACTATGCTACTGATCTTGCTCAACACCTTTTGTAGTTTAAACACTTGACAGTCTTGCGCTGATTGCTTATGTGGGTAAGGATGAGGCACAGGAAGACATCTAGTACTGGCAGTTTTGGAGTCTGTCTCCTCTTTCTCAATCTACAGCTGCTGCCCATGTGAAAAAGCAGGCAGTCACTTGAGCATGTCCTGTAATATTGATAGTGGTTTGGTTAACCTACTTCCTGCTGAATAACAAATTCAATCTAATTGGGTAAGACAGTTCTGGGACAAGCTGTCCTGGCTTGGGGAGCGAGTGGGGGAACCACCATCAGCAGTGGTGGCTTGCAAGTAACATCAGTATATCACTAAAAAAAGCAGTCCCAGACAGCTCATACCTGAACCCAGTGGTGCTAAAATGTACAAGAAATATCTGGAGAATGGGGCAGTCCCTTCTCAGGGCAGTCCTGACTATTTATTATCTGGTGTCAAACATCTAGCTGTAGGGCCATCAAACAGCCAAAATGTAGTGGCTACCTAGGAAGTGAAATGGATATTCCCGATCTAAATCTGAGATCCTTAGTGCATTATAAAGTACTTAAGACTTCCCCAAGGGAGATAGGTACCAAGACCTGAGCATAGTGCCAGTCTGAGTCTATCCTAAATGTTCACAGAACTCTGGGTTAAAACTTGAGTAGTTCATTAGAGGTTACTTATTTTTCTACTTCAGAAGTATTTTCAGTGGTCTATGCATGTACACAAAACATCCCATATGGACTGCAGCATAGCCTGATGTGTTCACATTTTTTATATCAAAATAGTTCAGTTCAAGCTCTTATCCTCAGTAAAAGTTGTCTTAAACTTGCATTTAGATGTTCTGCAATGCCCCTGCAGGTACCCCTGTTGGTGTCCTCACAGACTTTAGGCTATGTTGTTGCTAACTCCTGTAACACTGATAAATGCTGACAGTGGAGCAGAATCATTACTTAGAGGACTTCATTTATGGCTTGCACTGGACTTCTCTGTTTTGAAGGAAGCATGTATCAACTTTGAGATACTTATGTATTTCTAAATCTGACTTGCTAAACACTGACCATGAGTTTCCTTCTTTGTGGTGAGAGAAACCAGAATTCTCTGTATCTGCACGGGGTCTTACCCTGATGTTCAGACCACCAGCCAAGACAATTGAGGAATCCTTTCACCAGGCTGCCATTAGTGACCCTTCTTGAATTTTGGCTTGACTCCTATTGACTGTTGGTGGTCATGGTGAATACCTGATCTTTGATAACCCTTCTCACAAGGGAAGGAGGACATTAAAGTATTCCCAGACTAACACTGATCAATTACAACTGTTCATTATGATTTAATTAAGCATCCTGTGATATAGTGTGTATATATAGTACTGTAGTTGAGATTCACCTGTTGATAGAAAAGGAAGACCTCAGCAGAATGCTACTTCTAGGCTTCTTGAATTCACCTAATTTGATTTACTAGGTCTCTTACTTTCTTTGCTACTGTGGTAGTGCTGGATATTTCTTGGCATGGTTTTATAAAGATTTCTTGTGTGGTATACTCCTTTACTATTTAAACTGCCTTTTAAACTAACTGGACACTGAGCTGAATGCTGAAATAGCTGCTTGGCCTTATTCATAAAATGAGGGCTTTGACTATGTTGGAATTCTGACAAATCAGTACTACTGTGTCCAGGGGAAAAACTGCAAAACTCATGGCAGCGGTCCTCAAAGTTGTTTGTTAGTTAGAACTCTTCATCTAGTTGTGTTCACTTTTGTGTGACTTTAGGCTACTTCTCCAGTTTAGGATTATTTGATGTGGAACTGCCAGAGTTGTTTCAAATCAAATTTTGAGCTCTGGCCATGCATTAGGCTGATTAGCCTGTCAAAGATCTCCTCAGCAAGAGAAACGGTTTCATCATTCTTCCAGTTGTCAGGCTTTTATAACCTGTGGTCATCTCCTCCTCATTAGTGACAGTTCCTGGAGTATGTCAGAACTGTTAGTTTTCTCTGTGAGAGAGGTTAGATTCTTTCCAGCAATAGTGCTCATGCCAAGAAAAGGGTTTAAATGCAAGTAACAGAGCTCTGGCTTGTCAGTAATGTGGCTTCATAGTAGACTAAGAGTAGATCTTACAAGGTAGGGGAACCTGTGCTGTACTTCTGATATTGACAGAGGTAAAACAAACTTCCTTTCCTAGCAGAAAACATAGCTGAGGGGAACTTCTACATAGATCTCTTTGCTGTCAGTGAGTAGGTTCCTGTTCATATTAACCACTATTAACTCTTTAGGTATGGGGGGATTTTTCTGGAGGAAGGAACCAGACATGTCCAATACCATGCATATCCAGCAGTCAATTGCACATTTAACATGCTGCTTCTAGCCTCGATTTCCATCTCATAAGCATGAATTAAGACTTCCAATAATGGTAGGAATGCGGGGCATCTCCCACTAACTAAAAGCAAGAATAGCCACAATGATAAGTCATGCTGCTATGATAAACAGGACACTCTTGTGTATTCCTTGCACTGGGAAATATTGCTGTAGACATTTTTAAAAATAAACTTCAAGGCAAGGCTGGCACTTCCCAAATCTCATGGTGGTAACTTTATCTCTTGTCAAGTAAAGGACAGAAAGCTTCAGATATCAGACCAGGCTCTAACTTTTTTTTTCCAAGTATCTAGATATGCTTTAGGTCTGTTTTGATGTAAACTCAGAAGCAAGAGAAGCTGCCAAGGTCTGATGCAGGTTTAAACTGAACTTCACTCCTGTGATGCTACTGTAGGGAACTGCATTAGATCCCAGTGCAGGACATTATGCAATTATTTCACTTGATGCTCTTGCAATTACTGGAAAATACAGTGACAACATGTGCTGAGTCATTTAGATGTGAAAACTTTGTGGTTAGAGAATGCAGAACTCTGCATTGCACACAGCTACTTCCATATAAATGGAAGTACCCCCAGATAAAACCTCAGATCCCCATGACTGCTCTGCAACTTAACCTGAACCCCTGAAACAGAAAGGATACCTCAGTGCTACCACCAGGTTTACAGCAAAACAACAGACCTATCAGTATGACTTATCCTCTGATGTCTTTTTCCGTAGTGCTGTACTAAGCAGTTACATTGCTGTCCTTTTCCTTCTGCAACTCTATGCACTAGAGGCTTTAAGTCTAGTTTCATCTGATCATTTCTAGCCTCTTCCCTTCTGTGGATATAATCTTCTTTCTGTACTGGCAACATTGTTGTCACAGTGTAAGTTTACTATGGCAAAAATCTTGCTGGACTTAGGAAATGAGAAATCCCTGTCTGAACTGAGCATGGCAAAATTTTAGTAAAATCAGTTTTAATACTTACATAGAGAATAATGTTCAGACTTCCAGAGGGGAAGGCAGCTCTGTAGTGAACTGTTCTAGAGTTGAGGCCACTTTAGAAAAGAGCAGCTTTCAGATGGGAGTATTTGATCTAAAAAAGGCATTAATCTGTAATACTACACTGTGTCTTCTTGTCTGCTTTCATGCAACTTAAATTACAGAAGAATATGCAGAGAATGCTTTTTGTTTTGTGAGCCCATCCTGTGGTGCGGAGGAATATGCTTCCTGAACTGAAGACAAGATTTAGCCCTTTAGCATTTAGCACTTCAGCAGGGAAACACGCCTGCATAACAGGAATTGGTGGTGATACCAAATCTACCTTGCTATGCCTTTCCAGGCTTATTCATATGCTTGAAAGGCAACACAAGTTGTGTACAAGTTTCCTAAACAGTGTGTAAGGAATGTGCCTCCTCCAGCGACAGTTTGAGATGCAGGCTTGGTGCATCTTTCCCCTTATACATGCTCCTTGTTCTCACATGGGATACTCTGCTGGTAGTAAGAAACTCATGTGCAACTTGTTCTCCTCAGGATGTCAGCTAGCGATGCTGTTTTATGCAGTATTACACTTTAAAAGTTGAACAGTTGGAAAAAAACTCCTTTCTACTACTTCTATGGAAGCTACTGCTTGTGGCTACTGCTGGTTTCAGGCATTTCTAGCAAATGCTTTGTTCTGAAAATCTCTGTAAAGAATGAACTAATCTGAAGTACTGACACGAAAATGAAGCAATTGAGTTAGAAAAGCATCCTGTTGAGCAGCAGAACTTCACCAGTTCTTTTACTTAGTGATCTCTGGTTCTTTCTGAGAAGATAAAACTGTCCTTGATAATCAAAGGCAGACTTAAATGTTTATAAACAAAGGATAGCAATGTTCCCAATTAAAATCCTTTTGTTCTAAAACTGCATGTGAACTAAATGCTAACAGCTAAAGTAGTGTTACAGTGTATGAAGTGGTATAGTGCAAGGATTGCTTTCTCCATTGGAGACTTCTCAACAAAGCAGAAAATAAGTTTAGTAGCCCAAACTTGAAGTGACATGCTTGCACTAGATACTGTTTTGCTCACTCAGGTATAAACATAGTGTGACCTTCCAAACAGAAGAAAAGCTGAGCTGTATTCTAATTCTGTATCTCAAGCATACTAACTTCAAGAGCCGTATTTATGAAGAAAAGGGTTTTTAGTACTGGATGTTGGCTTTCATCCAGATTTTTATTATGTTCAATTGTACTTGAACTATTCTGGTCACCTTGCACCAAATTGTTGGACTGCTGTAGCACTCCTATAGTTGGAAATTATTACAGAGAAGGCCTTGGACTTGAAAGGTGAAGTTGAGAGGTTTAGCTTGAACTATTAAACTAGCTCTTTCTAAGCTTGACCCTAAGAAAAAAAATCTAGAATGTAGGTGATTCCTTCATAAGATCCACTGAAGGCTATTAGGTTTCAGAGCTTGTAGAAAGCTGCATCAGTCCCTGTGTTAAAGCCTCTAGGTTTGCTGAAATGTGTAACTGAAGTCACTAGGTTTATATAAATCATGCAGAAATGTCTTTTGTGGAAAGAGTAACTTCTGTGTACTTGTGCTGATAGTGCTGTTTGAGTAGTAATGCCTATAATCACTTTTTAACAAATAAGTTTTAAAAGTTTAAGTGGTAGCTGGAATTGCAGGCTGCTTTTAGCATCTGGCTTGTCATGTATGATGTACATAATGACCCTGTTGTAATCAGCTTACATAGGATGGAGGAGATGAGGTTATTAGAGTGAAATGCTAAACTGATATATACTAACCTGGTACAGAAGTCTACTTATATTTTAGCATGAGCTGTAATGAATATAAATACTGCTACTCCCTTCTTTTTCAGGCCAGGAACGTTTTGGAAATATGACAAGAGTATACTACAAAGAGGCAGTTGGTGCCTTTGTGGTCTTTGATGTCACAAGAGGCTCTACTTTTGAGGCTGTTTCAAAATGGAAGCATGATTTGGACAGTAAAGTATTACTTCCCAATGGCAGCCCCATCCCTGCTGTTCTTCTTGCAAACAAGTGTGACCAGAAGAAAGATGGCAGCCAAAATCCCTCTCAAATGGACCAGTTCTGCAGGGAAGGTGGCTTCGTTGGGTGGTTTGAAACATCTGCCAAGGTAAGCATAAATTAAAAAAAAGTTTTAACTGTTAAGTATTGGTTATATTCATCTCTTCTAATGCCATGTGGGGAAGAAAAATAAGAGGATGTGACTGTTCCACAAAAATTGGATGTGGTATGCAGGATAGCTTACTGCTACGGAAAGCTTCCAACATACATGAGTTAAATTAGAACTGCACTATAAACTCAGAGCCTTAAAACTAACTGGAAGCCTTAATTAACCAAGTTCAATAATCTGCTTTCATCTTGTGTGTGTCAGGATCAGTATTGTTCAGTAGATGTTAATTCTCCTGATTGAACTACTGAAAAAGGCAAGTTATCTTTAGGTCCTGGTTTTCATATTGCAGCTTTTCTTTGGTGTTGCATGAAGGAAGTGGTAAGACTTCAGAAGTGAACAAGCTATTTGCTCACTTGCTACTACCCACCCAGATAATGTTACTAAACCACTCTTCTATTTTATCAGGCAGTAGCAAGACTGAACTAGGGAGAAGCAAATCACTCAGTGTAGCAACTTAAGCTAAGATAGCTGCTTTATTCAAATAAGTAACTCAAATGAGTAATGTCTTGCATTGTTTTTACTCTGCCAATTTGGTCAATGTACATATAAATTTGCAGCAACTTAGTTGGAAGTGAAATCCAACAGAAACCCGATTGCTTGAAATGGAATCTTTTCTTCTAGATGAAGACAATGTGTCTGGCATACCAAGTTACTGGTCTGGCTGATAACTCTTACATAGTAAGCTAAACCTCAAGGTCCTTCTTTCCTTGTTTTGCCCACTTCCTTTAGCTGCTGCTGACAAACTGGCAGAGTGTTACCTTGTAAGCGATAGACGTTTTTGGCATGATGCTCAGATGCTTTTCCTTAAAAGCTCTGTAAGAGCTGATTGCCTTTAAAATAGGGAAAGTACACAGCAACTGAGGTACCAGGCCGAAATACAGCTCTAGGCATCCTGCATACATGACTTCTTTGGAGTGTAGATTATTTTTTCAAAGTGTGCATAAGAAAATGTAGAGTAGCTAGATGAGGCACCCTAATTTAGCTGGGTTTAAGGCTGATTCAAAAGGTCCTTTTTTAGATAAGTGATAAAATCCAAACTGCAGCAGAAACAGGAAAAGACCCTAGAAGGTGTCTCACTACTATGAGCATTGTAACCATCTGTCTTTCCTGATGCAAAAATGCAACTCAGCACTTGTGACTTCTCAAAATGTAGATGAAGCTTATTCCCAGACTGCACACTAGATTACAGTCCAAGTATTCTGTAATGTAATATGGGTGAATAACTTTTGTATCAAACCTTTCTGGTTGACTTTTACAAAAGAACAAGTGTTTGAGCCATAACCTCATGCATCTAAGGTGTTTGCATCATACTGGTGACTGTAGAGAAGTTTGTATTTGGACAGCTTCTAACAGGAATGTATGACCCTTTTTAAAATAAGACTGACTTCTTTGCTTTCAATATTTTTAGGACAACATCAACATAGATGAAGCTGCTCGATTCTTGGTGGAAAACATCCTTGCCAACTATAAAACCTTTCCTAATGAAGAGAATGATGTGGGAAAACCAAAACTGGACCTAGACCCATTGAAAGCAGAGAGTAAATCACAGTGCTGCTAATGCTACCGCTGTTCAGCAAATGTGATGGAATGAGCAGCAAGACTGTTCCTTAAATTCAACTGCTGCTATGGTGCTGCATTGTGACAATTCATATGGGGTGTCTGGTGTTATCTGAACAGGTGATTCATGTGGGCATTTACATACTCTTGTTTAACCTGGAACTTATGAATTGTCACTCCACTTGCTTGAGTGGCTGCATCTAAGTCTGATTAGTTTCTTACCTGAGAACATAAGGTAGTGGTTACACGCCTGAAAAAGGAATAAAGTTACATTCAGTGTCTACTTTCCTTCTAGGACATATGCTACATTCCAAATAGGACTCACTCATGGTTTTAGCTGAACAGACACTTGCACCTTTTCTGAATACTTCTCCTTTGTCACCAGTAGTGTCCCACTTTAGCCTGACTTCTCACCTACACACTTGTCCTTATTTATTATCCCCACCATGAGGGTCTGTCTCATTGCTAGTTCTCCTGGATCAAGACATTCCAGAAGTCTTGAAGTGGACAATGACAGACAGGAGATATCATCCTCAGTGGGCTCACCAGGATTGAGTGGAGTAGACTGCTTTTATCACAGAGTAAGAACAAGCTGGAAAAATGACTGTTTAATGGGAAAGGCATGGTTAAAGATAATAGCAAAAATGCATCTCCAGCTACTTAAAGCAGAAAATTTTCAGCTAATGCTTTACCTGTGAAACACATTAGTGAATACAGTTATACTTCTGACACAACTGTAATCATGGTAGCTTCACCCATATGCACACCTAGAAATAAACATTCAGAAACCCTTTCATGCACTAACACTGAAAACTTTAGCAAGAGCTCATAAAGTAAATATCTTACTGTCCTGTGATAATCAACTTGCTTTTTTATTCTGCCTGGAGATAGTTCTGAATACTGAGAGGAGAAGGGGAGATGTCATGAAAGAAATGGTTAAACTGATTCTTTGTAGTCTATCAAACACAAAGCTCTACCTTTTTTTCAATTTTAGAACAGTGCTGCACTCTTCTGACTACTCAGGGCTGGTGAACTGGCTTACCAGTTTGTAGCTCTCTGTGCTCAAGCTTCCTTAGAACTCATGCATTTCTGGCTGCAAATGAAAATCAAAAGGAGTAGAGAGACGACACAGTTCTTGAATATATTCTGGAACTCTGGCTCTGCCTGGCTGAAAGGCTTTGAAGCTCCTTTTAAATTTTAAAGGTTTCTTCTGTCCTGGTATCTTATTGCTACTGGCTTCAGAAGTCTTGTCTTGTTTGGTCTGATGGTACTGATGTTTAAACATTCACATGAAGTATGTGCCAGACTGGATGTACTCTAATCTGCATTATAACTTCCTAAGCTGTCTTTTTTTCTAAAGAGTAACATACTTTTTAAGAGACCAATAAATATATTTGGGCATCTTATGTTGTTGGTGTATGCTTTTGAGAATGAATCTTCACTTCCTGTGTGCTATCCTGTATAAACTTGTTTTCAAATGTCAGTGAAAATGTTTGTGTATTCTAGTAGTCACTGTGTTAAAGGCTTGTTTTAATTTATCATAGTAAGGTTTGGCATAAATTAAAACAGGGTTTAACTGGTTTCTGATTATAAAGTAATTCAGATGAAAGGGTTCCTAGGTTGTGAAAGAGTTCTTGGGTTGTCAAGCTTAATATCCTTCTCCAAGCAAGGTCATACACAGTAGCTCAGGCCTTCATGTGGCCTTCTGCTCTTAAACCTTCAGCAACAGACTGACCTCAGGGAAAGTTGTTACAAAGCATAACCATCCTCATGAGCATTTGTCTAGTCTGAACCTCTAACTTTGATTTATGTTTATGTCCATGGTCTGTCATCCTTCCACTGGAGCACTAGGAGGGATGCATCTATTAGACATGCAGACTTACTTGACGCTTAAAACTGGACACTTAAACCTTGGTTGCTTCCTACAACTTCTTTGAAAGCCTTTAGCACATCAGAAAGGAAGCTGCATCCCAACCATGTTTCTTGCCTCTTGGTTTGTATGGGTTGTTAGCCTTTCAAGCTAACCTGGAATTACCATAATCTCCCTGTTCAGCCACTTCTACAAGTCCACTCGGACTGTAAACTTGCTTGTTAAAGCTATTTAATCTCCTAAACTACTTAAAGCACATCTGTACAGATGTGGTAACTAGCCAGTGGAGCATTTGTGAAGTCTGTTTTTTATACTTCTTGAATAGATAAAGATACATGACAAAAATTCTTGAGTAAACATGAAATTTCTGTTTATTTGGTTTCAAATTAGTAAGCTTACTGGACCAATACATTAACATAAACACTGACTAATGGTATTAGGCCAATTTTTGAATTCTAGAATTATGTCATTAAAAGCTTGTGTAGTAAGTTCATGGTCCAGTTCCTTAATTTCTTTTTTTTTTTTATTGGAGAAATTGCCAGTAAAGTGTTTTTTGTTTTTTTTTTTTTTTTTTTTCTGAGCAGCTATGGTGCTTGCTCTTTTCTGTTCTTAGTTCTCAAATTCAGCAACAGAATGAAAACCAGACTGAAGCTCTGGGACTCTGGTAGAGTGTGAATCTTCACTGTGTCTTGGCAATGTAATCCTGTACAGATCAATTTTCAAATGTCTAAATTGCTGATTGAAGAGCTATTGCTGTTCTGTTTAAGCACTTTCCTTATCTTCTTCGTGGCTTGCTCTCTTCTGAGATTCCATATGAATATAGAGTGGCCATGACTGTCAAACTGTGGAGTACAGTAATTTTGATTTATTATGTCACTGGCTGGAGAAGTTGAGCCTGAGTGATGTTCAGGAAATACAATCTACAAAGATCAATTAGACTAGGCACAAAAACCTGTTGTAATTTGCCTAAGATCTTTGTTTTGGAAAGATAACTGAAATTTAGACAGACCTGATTTAACTTCAGACTGGCAAGTAGGAAGTATCAAACACTTGTTTTATGTCTACAGGATATATCGTATAGTGATTCATCTCAATCTAATCAGATGAGCAGAGGCCCTGTGTAGTTGTATTTCATTACCTCTTGCAATTTGAAATATGTCAATCTTAAATGAGCAAGTATCTGGTGTGTAGTCCCTGTATTTAAGGGATCATTTTGAGATAAAGAACTTGAGTAAAAATCTAAGTCAGTGCTTCAAGTAAATATCTTACTTGGCATATTTCCATTATCTTATTTCATATAGGCTAGAAATGGCAAATAGTCGTTCTGTATTGTAGTTGTGCAGTCTGTCTGTGCAGCTAATTTGTTTAAGAAGTTTAATGAGACTTCATAACTTCTGAAAAAAAACTATAAAGGACTTGGAGCAATTAGTTACATCTAGAAAATTTACATAGAGAAGGATCACTTAGTTGCAGTAGTAGAAAAGTATGAGCTAATTTATGATCTAGGTTTTGGAATTTTGTTTAAAATGTTAGACTGAGTCTTAATAACATCCAGTCTCCTCAAAGTGTGCAAATCCTTGTTTATTTTTAGTGATTAATTGCTGGGGAATACTTTGAGCAATTCTTACAGACTTAGTGCCTGAGTCACTGTTTGATAGGTGGTGATAAGAATAAATAGTTATAAAATGAATTTTTGTAGTAAAATTGTGGTGTTGAATGGTGAAATACTTTTCTGTTAAATGGAGTTCCTTTATCTTCTGGCTTTTAGTATCTCAATGATCTTTATTCTAAAATGGAGAACTGGCTGCTTGTTTCCTCCTTTATAGAACGCTTTACTTGCTATGGAAATGGTTCTCTAAATGTGCATACGCATTCATCCTTTGTATAATGAATTACTGAAAAATGTAAGAAAATGAGGTGGCACTGGACAGGAATAAAAAAGTGCATTAGGAAAATGCCAGTGATGTAAGTAATGATTCTGAATTGGAATACTCACTTGGCAGTATGTGAAAGGTCACTTCAGACAGAACTCTTTGTTCTGCAGCAGCCCACTAGTGAAAATAAGGAACGTGCTAGATTCAGATTTATTTAATGAAGATTATTTTAAAGAAACTGTCTGTATCATATGTGACTGTTATAAAGCTCTGTAAGCTCGCTATGTCTCTGTTTTTGTCTAAACAAGCATCTCTAGGAAGAAAAAGGTACTTGGTGTGGTTTTTAAACACAATCACAGTTTCTTTTATCACTACCTAACATGTTCACTCAGTGAAAAATTACTAGCTTAGACATCCTATGTTGCTTATGTAGACTCACAAATAAATTTTACTAGATGAATTTTATCATTTATCACTTTACTAGTTATTTTACCATTGTAGTCTATTCATGCAGACCCATTCATTAAGTACCTTAAGAAAATTTTTATCAGTAAGTATGGTGTTTGGATAGTCTTGGTTTGGGAGTTGAAAAAGTAGAGGGTCAACATATCAGTATTGTTTTTTTCCTAGGTTCTTGGAAATGAAACAAAGTGTTCAGTCTTCTGATAAAACAGACTTATTCAAATTTTTTTCCTTTTTTTTTTAACTTACGAACTTTTAAGCTGTTCATTATGATGACTCTTCTGAAAGCTTAAGTTATGGTAATTATTTGTCTTGTTGAAAGCTTATAGCTCCTTACAGAGCATATGGCTTATTTTGTTTCTAGACTATCCTTTACTTATATCAATCCAGAAGAAAGGACTTTCAACCCCTCACATTCAGATCCGTTTGATTTTTTTAACTTGCTTTTCAAGAGTGTTCTGTAAACTGCAGTATTGAAAGCTACTATGTAGTATAGTACATGAGTCGCATTATCAATTTCCATCATTCATATTACGTCCAAGCAATTTTGATTACAAGGAGTGAATTTGATTTTTTTGACAATGCTCTATCGGTCTTGATGTAACAAAATGTCTGCCCCTCCAAGATGCATTCCGTATTCGATTACTGTGCCACAAAAATGGTTTTACACTCAGTGTTTTAGTCCAATAAAACAATGGAATTGTTGTATTGTGTACAAAGATTACTTCAAATCTGTTTGCTTTCTATAGCATCTGCCTAGTTTAAGTGCTAATGCTTCTATATAGATATTTCTACAGGCAAACTACTTTCTTCTGAACTTGAATTGCTTTTTTTTTTTTCCAACTATGCTTTGCCTCAAGGTCACAAAAATCACTGCCTTCTACTATTTAGTAGTTTAAGAAAGAAAGGCTTTCAGTTAGATTGTCCATCAGAGTGGCAGTTATTTTCCTCGGATTATTGTTTTTAAGTACAGTTACATGAGATTACTTTAGTTCAAATAGCTGTGAGAGCACTTTTCATATGTATAAGAACACAAGTGTCATAATGACTTGTCATTTTTAGGTTTCAGAAGTCAGAAAATGTAAACCTGTAGTGTCGTTTCTTAAAGACTGTATTTTTACTTGGATGGGAAACAAGTATGAAGACACTTTAAAGCTTTATCTATGGTTGTCTTCCTCGTTTTTCTTTAAGAATATTAATCACATGATTCAAAATTTGTCTAGCAATCTTATGTTCTGCATTTTTAAGAGTATATTTTTTGGTTTTAGCCTCTATGCAGAACTGCAACCATACAAAAACATTTGTTTAAAACTGCACTGAAGTTAATCGCTATTAAAAAGGATTTGCTGTGATTTGCAGCTTGCCTTGAATTAGAACAAACAAGACTTAACTTCTTTAATCTTCTGCAAAAAAAAGTTACATCCTTAAAAGTGAACAGCAAAATACTACAGTAAAATGGTGTACTGAGAGATTTAGTAGTCTCTACAGCTCAGCAGTTAACACTGCATTAAGATTGTGCAGTGGTTCTTGTTTTAAAACTAGAGTTATCCTTTGATCCCTCAGGGTGTGATCATAATTCATAATATTTTCTGGGCAAAGATTTAGACATGATTTTTAAGAGGTAGTGCTACTTTCTCTGAGTATCCCCCTTTCTTAACAACTGCAGTAGCTAGAGTACTGTAGTTGCCCTCAGCTTCAAAGTTCAGATAAGGATTTTCACACTGTATCAAAACCAGGAAGTTTTTCACTTTGACGTAGATATTCTTTTTATGAATCATCAAGCATAAACTTACAAAAGAAAGGTGTGGCAGTGCCTGATTGTTTGAGCTTAGTTTTTCTTTGCTGGCTGCTTGCACTGTTACCCAAATACTGGAGGGAGAGAGAGGGAGGGAGGGAAGGAGGGTGAGGATCAAAGCTTAAAAAAAAAAAAAAAAGCTTAAATCTAAACGTGTGCTCTGACTCTTTCCATGGAATTCAATGGTAATGGTATATTTAAACCAAGCTTGGACAACTGTAGAATATATTACACAATGTTTTGGGACCATCTTCCCCAAAATAAGTTCTGGGGTAAAAAATGAGACTGTATCATGACAATGCAACCAATCAGTGCTGTAGCAAAGAACTCAAAGATGAGTGAAAATTGTAACACAGCTGAGGTTCATCAAAATTTGGTGAGTGTCTATTTTACTAGAAAAGGTAAGACGTGTCCCTAGCAAAATCAAATGAGAAACGGTATCATTAGATATCTTTGAAATGGCCATGGGCAGATGGCTGTGGACTTAGAAGACTGTTCTCTGCTATTCAGCTTGTTCCTGTACTGTGTCTTACTACATCAGTTTACCCACAACATTTGTGTAATCCATTTTCTCCACTCTGCTTTCTATGTCACGCTGACTCATGTTAATAAACCATCACTGCTTGTGAAAAGTTTCAGTCTGAAGATGGTTTTGCTCAAATTCAGTTCACTGTCCTGTAAGTTACCTCAGGAGCCAACATCCCAAACAAAAGCAAGTCAGCATTATTCTGCCACCCTTTCATCTCTTACCTACGTAGCAACTTCATACTTAAAGATGCTGCATCTTTTCTTACAACCACTTCCGTCTAAGGTTTTAACCTCTTCTTTGTGGAAAACTTCCTAAAATTGTGGAGTGACTGAGGTCAGAAGGGGCATCAGGAGCTTGTCTAGTCCAATATCCCTGCTCAGAAGAACAAGAGCTACAGCAAGGTTGCTTATGGCCATGTCCAATGTGGAGACTCTGAAGTCATATCAGAAGACTACTGCTAGTGTTTGACTAGCCTCATATAAAGCAATGCACACGCTTATTTCGGAGTGGAATTTTCTGTTTTGATTTGTGTTTTCTCATCTTGTCACTGCTCACTCCTGGGAAGAATCTGACCATCTTTAGTCGCCTTGTCAGGTATTTCTACACACTGGTAAGGTTTGCCCGCTACTCCCAGGGTTTCACTTAAGACTAAGCTTTCTCCTCACTTGTTCTGGAATACCTTGTGTAAATCTGATCAGAGTTAAGTCTGAGCCATCTAAGTTAGAGCTGTCTGAGCTCCAAGACTCCTGAGAGGAGCTTTGACAGTGTTTCTGTTAACAGTTACTGTTTTCCCCTTCTCTCCAACTACTACTTGCAGCTATAACAAGTGCCAAGTATTTACGGCTAAAAAGCTGTTTTTTCTCCAAGCGACAACAGCAGTTACCTGTGTAATGGCTTAAGGAACAAAACACACTACCAAGTAACAGTGTTTAAAATTGTTTCTTATAAGAGTGGTGACCAGAATGCCATCCATCCATTGCTAATTGGTATGTGTTATCTTAGGATCTATTCAATCCCAATGGATTCCTGACACACAGCAGCACCATACTTCTTCTATTGTCTTGTATTTTTATTTCATACTTCGTCTATAAGGCTGCATCTACCCTAACATCTTTTCCCTTTGGGGAGTGTCTGTCAGATACACTTCATGGCCTGAGACATTAGGCCAATGAAACAGCTGATTTGACCTTACAGATTCTTTGCCAGCTGGGAAACAAGGTTTTTTAAAATTCAGATTAACTTGTCTTTCCAGACTACCCTACTTGTCATTGCTGTTGGGGTATGGAATTCTAAATTAAGTTACCAGCTACATGTTTTTAATGTCCTTTTATTTAAGTACATAGAATTTCATGATAAAAGGTGCATTTTGAATTTCATGGGTAGCAAGTATGATTTAACACAGCAAAGAACGAAGAGTTCTGGAGCTTACACACATTCTCTTCTGATTTCTGTCCTTCCTCCTTCTTCACCCCAAAATGTGTACATGCAGTGGGTTTACGTGGCAAGGTTTTGGTAGCAGGGGGCCATAGGGGTGGTTTCCGTGAGAAGGCATGGACTCAAATTTCATTTTATTTATATTTTTTTCCCCGATGTCTTTCACAGAATTGTATTACAAGAATTCATATTTGCTGGGATGCTGCAAACCTCACTGGTCACCTGCAGTGGGATCAGGAATGAAATTTTCCTACTAAGAGGGAATGCCTCTTAGCTTCTCTGCCCAGTGAGTATGGGGAAGGGAAGACTGAAGCCACAGAGATGCTGAGGGGTTTTACCTGTGCTCTTGGTCAGACTCTGTCCTGTGATTTCCAGCCTCAATCTGCAAGCATGAAGGAGAACTCTTTGAGGTGTGGAGCCCTGCACTGGTAGTGAAGCTGTACCCAGCTGTCCAAACTCACCTCTGTGTCTGCCATCATTCACCTGCATGTCCTGATCAATATTTGATGGCATAATTGTCTGGAGGCCAGCAGCTTGGTCTGAAAATAAACAAACAGGAAATGTTTGTTTGGTTCTCAAGTGAGAAGTGTCCCGTGGTACCTTATTTAAAATGGATGCTGCTGGACATAAAGCTGAAGGAAATGCAAAGATGCTGGAGCACTTTTCACTTTGAAACATAAAAGTATATATTTGGCCTTCTGTCATCTTGATATAAATCAAGACCTGATACTTGTCTAAAGTAAGCCTCTAGATGTAGCAACATCTGCATACTTTTCCATATATCTTTTAACCTACTCCTGTCCTCTGTGACTCGACAAATACATTTTCATTGATTTTTCATATTTTAGAAACACTGAGTAAGGCTGAGTGAGCACATATGATCTGTTCTATCACAGTTTTTTTGTCATGCACTACAGATTGAGAAATAGCAAAAAAGTGGAATTATTTAGAAGATAGGAGTTGATAGGAGTTGTTAGGGATAGTGTAACATCTGGACTGTGTCTGAAAAAGTCCTCCTAGGTTAGTTGAAGTCAACTATTTGCTGAATCCAAAAGCAGCTGATAAGGGTTAGGTTTACGTGGCCTTGGTGAAACTCTGTTCACTCCAGTAATTGTAGGCATCATATAAGGCACTAATTAGTTCAGTTGTTTTGATATGAAAAAGATAAATGCTTGTCTACTTCAAATCTAAATGCTCTTCGAGCTCTGGGACTGGTTTCAGCTCTGGGACTGGTTTCCTTTCCCATTCCCTTTCCATTTTCTTTTTTTTCCTCATCTCTTTCCTTTCTTCCTTCCCTTTCCTTTTCCTTTTTCATTTCCTACCAAATGGGTACTTTTTCCTCTCGCTCTTTCTCTATAGGCTTATTCGTGTGATTAGAACATTTATAACAAAATACACTTTGTTTCTATTTTATTTTATTTTATTTTATTTTATTAATTTAATTTTATTTTTTTAATTTAATTTAATTTTATTTTAAATTTTATTATTATTTTTTTTTTTTCCAAATTGTCTTCTGAAAGACCCTCGAAGCTGCCGCTTAGCTTCAGAAAAGACCATTGTTCCACCGTCAAAGTTCAGCCTTTTCCTTTTTGCCACCTTTTGGGTCGCCACGCAGCCGCTATTCCCAGCGGCATTCCTCTGCTTGCGCTCTCCCCCCCGCCCCCCCCTCCGCCTCGTGCCCTTCCCTCGTGTCCCCCCCGTTTCTCTGCCGCGCGCCCCGCCGCTGGCAGCCGCCGCCCGGTGCGGCCATCGGGACTCCGCCGCTGTCGTCGCCGAGGGGTCGCGATGCCGGGTGTAGGCTGGCCGCAGGGGCCCTGGGCCGTGGGGCGGCGCTGGACCCGCTACCTCCGCGGGTCCAGGTCGCCCGGCAACGCGGTGGACGCGGCGGCAGCCGCCGCGATGGGCTCCAAGGGCGGCAAGAAGAAGGAGATCGGGAGCCGCAGCAGCTCTGGGCTCCTGGGCCCCAAAGAGTAAGGGTGGGGGGAGCCGGGGGGCTGGACAGAGAGCGGGGACCCCGCCGGCAGTAACGGGCCGGGGGCGTTCTGCCCCGCGGGGACGGGAGGGGGCGCGCCCCGAGCCGCCCCGTGCGCCCCCCGAGGGACCCCACGCGTTCGCCGAGCGGCCCCATGCGCACCCCGGGCCGTCCCCGCTGCTCGGAGGGGACGGGACCGTGCCGTGGAGGTGGCATGCAAGCCGGCAGGGCGATGGAAGTTTGCTTGCTCAAGGGGATGCTTGGTTGAAAGTAGGGGAAACGCGAAAGGTGGTGGTGGTGGGGTGGGTTGTTTGCTGTTGGTTTGGTTTGTTTTCATTCTTGAAACTGGAGGTTCAGCTTTGTCAGTGAATTGCAGAACTGCAGAGTGGCTGAGATTGGCAGGGACCTCTGGAGGTCACCTGCTCCGACCCCCTGTGCAAGCAGGGACACCCAGAGCAGGCTGCCCAGCACCATGTCCAGGCAGCTTCTGGAGACCCCACAACCTCTCTGGGCAGCCTATGCCAGTGCTCAGTCACCCACAGAGCGCAGAAGTGCTTCCTCATGTTCAGAGGAAGCCTCCTGTGTCCCTGCTTGTGCCCATTGCCTCATTATGTGGAAGCATTGCTTTCTTTCTCCTATGGTACTTGTTATGGCCCTGTCAGGTAGTGATATCCTGCCAAAAAGATTTTGCTTGTCAGAATGTGTGTCTTGATCCTTAAAGAGAGTAGCAGAAATGAGATCATACATGCACATGGTAGGTCGTGTTGTAATATGGCTATGTTTCTACACGTGAGGGACACTATGTTGGCCACAGCTCAGAGTATGAATCATAGAACCACAGGATGGTTCAGGCTGGAAGGGACCCTGAAGATCATCTTGTTCCAGATGCATTAGACTTATGGGTACAAAGCATTAGATTTATGGTAAGAAGCAGACAGCATTGAGTTTTCACTGAAAAGTTTTTTGGGGCTTAAAAAACCTCAGGGCTTTTAACTGGGAGGATAGTTTGGGGATCACATGCTGCCATCCATTTTCATCAGCTGGAGGAACTAAGCTAGCTGAAATTTTCAGGGCTAAATGGCTAATGACCCTTACAACACATCAATTTCATTTACAGGAAGAGAACATATTTCCCAATCCCTTGAATGTTTGTTTTATGTTATAATGAATCTCAGGAAATTAGGTGGATATATATATATATATATTCATTTCTTAAATATTTCTGTGTAAGTAGCATCTCTTGAAATATTTTAAAACTATTCCCTGTTTGTTTGTTTGGTATTCAATGCAAATTTTTCCTCTGTGAAAATGTGTATTTCTCCCTGCAAAGACAAATAACAAACAGAAAACACTGAATTTCTTTCACTATTACTCTTTTGATCTATGAATTCTATATTTCTATCTTTTGAGCAACTTTCTCAACCTAAACTATGTAAATGTGCACACATGATGCTGTCTGGATTCAGACAAAAAAACAAACATTAGTGACACAAAGTATGTGCTCATGCCCTTTTCTTCATTTTCCTGCCATAAATAAAGGTGTTGGTCCTATCACTTACTCCTCTCTTGAAATCAATCTTAAAATGCTCCTTTCTTCTTAATTTATATTCAGTTACCCAGCCTTTGCAACAAAATATTTTGTTTCATATTTTCATACTTCTGTTTCACATTTTACATTTTGATTCACATTTTGATATCTTTGCTGTTGCTGTGGTCAGCCAGCATCTCTAGTTCCTCTCTTTTCCTCTCTGTATCCCTTTGCTCAGTAACTTATTTTTTTCTTGTTTTAGCCACAGCCATGCTGCCCCTCATATTTACTTCAAACAGTATATCAATTTTTTTCTGACAATATCTAAGCTGTCAGGGACAGCTGAATTTTCTAGCACAGGTAAAATACTATTTTCCTACTTCTCACTGTATGTAAAATTGATTGGGCTGTCATCCAAAAGATTTTTTTCACATAATAAGCATTTTTACAGTGTAAGATTTTTTTTGAGATGATAAAAATATGTACTTTTATATAGTAAAACCATTCATTCTCTCCCATATCATAGAAAAATTCTAAGAGAATCATTCATATAAAATGAGTTATTTGTATCAGAATATCTAGAACAGAATCTTTTTCTTTAGCACGCTGTTGCTTTAAGCTTTATTAAATGAGACCACGATGGATAAATAAGATTAGAAAATCATTTTCCCTGTGTCAAGTTGAGACTGGAGAATATCTAATTACAACTGTTTTGAATGATATTAAGTTTTACTGGAACGCCTCTGGAGTGTGAATAGGAGATATGCTTGTAATATATTTGAAATCTCTTGATGGACCTAAAAGGCAAGAGACATGATGTATCTCTCACTCTGCAATTATCATCTAATTGTAAGGGAACAAATGTCTAGTATATGCCAGTGTTAATTCAGTGTTAGCATAGGAATATTTACTCATTTCACTAGGGTTGTTTTACATAAGCAGTAGTAGCTTGAAGATGTCCTAATGGTGGTTTAGTGACAGGTTAGTAGCCTACAGAAGACTGTTACAATCACTTGATTGTAATGCAGAACCTTAGTAACCCAGATTATTTTTTTTCATCAAACTAATAACTTCTATTTAAACCATAACATGTCTTTTGTGTTTATTCGCTCTCCTTTGTGCTCTTTACAGCTAGAGTAAGACTCACCAGTAAAATGCTAGATGTTATAGCAGTTCTGCTCCTGTTTTTCTAACTAACCTATCCGTGGTCATTGTTATTTATTTTTTGTCTTCCTGAAATATCACTAAGGTCTTTTGGATGGATGGGTGGATGGATTGAAGGAAGGAAGAAAAAGTGGTTGGTTTAGGACAATTCATGTCATGCCAAGTTCAGCAAACTACCTGATAAATCCTACTGTTCAGGCTGTTGGGAAAAAAATATTTCACTGTCTGTTGAATTGTAGATAATGAGTTACATCAAGAAAAGCTAGTGATAGGTTATTTTAAACTTTGGCCTAGCCTTTTTCTCTTAAACATTTTATAAGAAAGGTAGCCCACAATTTTCACATGAAACTGTAGAGCACAGCGCTGTAAAGCATTGGAAAATCAAGTCTGAATTCAGCACTTGCTATCTTTTCAATCGTATTGTTTTGCGTGCTCTGTAAATTGTAGGTGCATTTTGGGTTGCTTACAGGCCGTATTCTGTAACAGTGTTTATTTTCAGTACGATAATCATTCTGGGGAAAACATCATAGTACTCTGTTCAGAGCTCTGGGTGGAAGTCTGCTTTTGCTGAAATCAGTGAAAGCTGTTGACGGTTGGGAGCTGAACATACTGGGGTTAAGAGCTTGCCCTTGAGAACATTTTGACAACTTAAATAGCCTTTCTTCTTGCTTTTAGCATGAAATAAAGACCCTTATTTCCCAGATTGTTGGGAATTTGTACCCCAAACCCAACATCAAAAATATTTTGGCATTCCTAGTCCCTGTGAAAGGTTAAACACTGAAATGTATTTCTTTTCTTTAGTTGTGCTGTAAGCCAGTGGTCTACAACCTTTTTTGATTGTACAATACTATCAATAAAAATTGTGAGCACACTCCCTCTATATACTTATATTAATTTATCTCTAAATTATACGCATGCAATACTGAAGCTCTAATATTTTCTTCCTTTTTCTTCCACACCCTACTTTGGAAAGCACTGCTTTACACCACAAAGTTTATATGGAGAGAGTGAGCGACTAGGCAGATTCAAATGCTGAACTACAGTCTGTTAAAGTCTACAGGGAGCTTTTTATTTCGATCAGGCTTATGGTTGAAACTTAGAGCTGTAGTCTGTGATTTATGCAAAATGGAAGCAATGTTTCCTTCTTCAGTATTCAGCATTGCTTCTAGAGTGCTTTCCCCTTTGTCATAGGATTTGTGATGTGCATACCAGCATAATAGGAACGCAGACAGATTGACAGATCCATGCTATTTCTTTATTTGGAAATAGATTCTGTATAGTAAGGAATATCTGCATCATAGTAAATCTATTCTGTAGATCTGTATCACTGTTGTCAAGAAAAATCATCAGAGTACTGAGTTGATTCTGCAGGAGTCTACCCTGGAACAAAATATTAATACTGCTGCTCCTATTATTTATATTTTTAATTAAAATTGCTGAACACAGTGATAGGACAAATTTGCTGTGTAACCCTAAGACTTAGTCTTCACTTCGATTGCCAGTTCTGTGTTGGAGGGATTAATCTATGTTTCCTCATTTAATGATTTTCTGCTAATAGTAAACTAATGATAGTAGTGATTGTGAATATTTTATTAAAGACAGTTAACCAAGTCTTTTTAGTGGGTTGTGGAGGTTAGAAGTAAATATTCTTATGTGCATGCTATTAGATTGAAGCTGTGTTCTTTGTATGTATGACAATTACTTAAATAGATGACAAGGAAAGAGCTATTATGTTCATTCTGTTACTAAGCTCGTTCAGTGTACACATTGTGTACACATTCTAGTGTCCAAATTTTGCATAAGTCTGTGCATGAGAACTTCAGTAATGTTGCTGTTCATGTAGCAGAAAAAAAGAAATGGAAGTTTGCAAGCTTCCTGAGAAAATATTGTCCCATTAGTTTAGCGTTCTTTGCAATTGCAAAGTAGGTTTTCTCTCTCTCTCTCTCTCATTTCTCTCTTTTTTTTTCTTTTTTTTTTTTTTTTTCTGAACAGAGTTTGCAGCTGCAGGGACAAAATACATTTTGTTTTTTTTGTAATACTGTCTTCTTACTAGTAAATGGTATTTGTTTTCATGTGTCTCCAGTGGTTGAAATACTGAATAGAACTATCAGTAGTATAAGAAAAGAAAAAAGGTTAATAGTTTCTAAATATAATTTAAAAACAAATCATCAGAACAGTCAAGGCTTACCATAAAGAATTACAGTCCCATAATTTTAACAACTATAGGTAAAACTAATGTAGAAGTCCTCTGAGAGTAATGTGTACAAATATCTGGACAATATATTTTGATCACCTTAAAATTATTTTGATAGATTTCCAGTCAGACCAGTCTCTCTCTCTTTCCCCCCACTTCTCCCCCCTCCCAAATGCTTACAGTAGTCAGCAGATTGCATATGTAATATGAAAAATCAATGGGGATTGTTGGTGGATTATACTGCAGTACTGGAACAGGACTTTGGAAGCATACAGAGAGGGCAGGAGATTTCCTTTTTACTCTCTAAGCCAGACTTCACATAGGTCAATCTGCAGGATGCTCCATTGGGTCTCTCTTCATTACTGCTTTCTAATTAGGTGGCTGTTCCCTTCAGGAGCTATGCAGTTGTTAGAGATGACAGACTGAAGAGCTCAAAAGAACAGCTGTCCTTAAAGCTTTCCTTAATTGCACCATTAGAGGCTACTGAGAATCTGATCTTTTCCAGGTTTCAACAGCTTCAGTGAATTGCTGGAATTGATGCTTTTATCACCACTGAAGATTCTGGCTAGTAACAATGATAATGAATCGAAATGCTTTGTAAATGAATTTGATGAAAGTCTATGCCATTGAGCCCAGTTCTCTGAATTAAACTGAAGTCATCAGCATCTGCAGCAAAAAGAAAAATCTGAATTAGTGTTTGGGTTATTAGGGACAAAAGTAAGGAGTTAATGGTCAGTGCCAAGAGAGGCAAGTGGTGTAGGGATAATTGTAGCATAGGCACAACTTCCCAATGTACAGGAGAAGGTCAGAGTGCTGTTTGAGATTTTATTAGGGAGAGCAGTAGATAAGCGCAATATTTACTGCTGATGGATCCTTCAGCACCTGCAGAGACAAGCTGGAGCCTGGACTGGCTGGAAGCAATGATTGAAGTTCAGCTGTGTGCCTGATTGCACTGAGTAGCAGGTTGCGGCATTGCTGTTGTGCAGTGGGATGCTACACCAAAGCCTGGGATTACCTCATGTTTACTATTAAGATTAAAGGTTGAGACAGTAAGAACAGGGGAAAAAAAAAAAAAAAAAAAAAAAAGCTCCATTGCTAATTCATACTTGCACTCCCAGAGACCTAGCAGAAGGAGTCAGCAAGTGTATGATTGTGGTTTTATCTACTTCTGGTGTGTTTCTTAGGTAAATATCCTGAGGTTTTAGATTACAGTAGTGGTTTAGAGAATAGAGTCTGAATAGATGAACTTTTTATGTTTTTGGAATCCCACTAGATTGACTGAAGTTTAGGAGTGGGAAACCTCATGTCTTATGGGTAACTGCACAGTGGTTGAACTTGAAGGTGCTTTCAGTGTTGTGCTGGATTACTACTGCTGGTTACTGTAAATTGTAATGTGTGCTAAAAATTTACATGGAAAAAGTCTGTGGAAAAGATTACCTCTGATCACCATTGTGGCCTTCCTCTGGGCCTACTCTAACAGCCCCACATCCTTCTTGTGCTGGGTGCCCCAGCCCTGGATGCAGCACTCCAGGTGGGGCTTCACAAGGGCAGAGCAGAGGGTGACAATCCCCTCCCTCGACCTGCTGACCACTCCTCTGTTGATGTAACCCAAGACGCAGTTGGCCTTCTGGGCTGCAAGAGCACACCACTGGCTCATGTTGAGGTTTTTGTCCACTAGACCCCTCAAATCATTCTTTGTGGTGCTACTCTCAATGAGTTCTCCCAGTCTGTGCTCATGTCTGGGATTTCCCCAATATAGGTGCAGCACCTCACAGCTGGACATGTTCGTTCAACCTCATTAGGTTAAGGTGAGCTCACTTCTCAAGCTTGTCCAGGTCCCTTTGGATGACATCCCTTCCTTCTGTTGTACTAACTGCACCACTCTGCTTGGTGTCATCTGCAAACTTGCTGAGGGTGCACTCAATCCCACTGTCTATGTAATTGGTAAAGATTTTAAACAGAGATAAGCGTGGTTTGGTGGGATCTGATTAAGTTCCACTAGAGGCTTGAAGCAGATTTAAATTTTTGGACAACAGACACTGAGGATACTAGTCCAGTTTATCACTGATGCCATATGTTTGCAATTTTTGGATTAGCCATATCCATTTTATGTTTAATTCTTCTGTATTTGTTGGAAACTGGGCTAGAAAGGGTTTATTGACTGTTTGTGGTACCATTATGACAAAGCACTCCCTGTTCTCTCAAATAAGTCAGAAGCAACATAAATCTGTAATGGCCCAGGATTCCAGTGCTTCCAGCTGCAAAGCCAAAGAGTAGAAATGTCTCTGTAGCTTAAAGCTTAACCATCTGAAACAGTGGGAAAAAGATATCATCATGCAATTGCTTACTTTCTCCAGACATAGGAATGTTAGTGAGTAAATACATAATGATTTAGGTTCAATTTGGATGAAATTCCCTGGTTCATGATTTTTCTTGAGAAGCTATTTACTGCATCAATGTGCATCTGCAAACGCTTATTGTTCTAATATTAAATTGTAATCCAACAAAAAATAGAGTCATTACTGGAGAGTTTGCATTGTCTTGCCTGAACATAAAACATCCACTTCTAATTTATTTTCTTTTCTTGTCTATTTCTTTGTACATAACACATATTTCTGAGGCTGATGTTTTTGTTAGTCTCAGAAACAAAGGTAAGCACACCTAGCATTTTCTGTGTAAGCATTTTCTGGCCAAAAAGATGAAGAGCTTGCTTCATTGGTTGAAATGTTTCAGTGTACACTCTGTATAATAAAACTCCATATAATTTTATCTTTATAGTGAATTTGTAAATGCTATTTTTTTTCCTCTTCTTCCTTTAACTTTTTTTGAGATTCATTCTTTGAGATGAGAGAATAGGTTCTTCATAGGTTCTTCCCAAAGTAAATATGATAAACATATTGTAAGTTTATAAACATATTATATATTAGCCTACCAGTATGTTGAATTTGTGGTTAACCACATTTCATTCCAGCTAGAAAATTATGTATTCAAATTGTTTTTTCTTGCTAATTGTAATTAAAATAATAAACCCCTTAAGAACTCAGCCTATTGTGATGCCTTCAAACTTCATGGACTTATGGGCATGAATAGACTAAGTCATGTATCAGTGGCAATATCACAATAAATGCTATACTCTCTGTTGGTCCTAATTATAGGTCATTCTTTCCCTGTAACTCTAAGCACTGTCAGAAGATCTTGCAGGCAAGCATTGTCCATGAGCCATTAACTGAACTATGCAATCAGATATATGTCTAGACTTCTGTTACAATGAACTGTGCAATAAAGAAAAGCAGCTTCCAGCAGGAGAACTATATAGCAGGAATAGTGCTGCCAAAAGAAAAAAAATAATAATAATTGTGCTTTGAAACTGGAAAGCATTCCTAAAATAATATGTTAGATATTCTGTTTGCTGTGGATTCATCTACTTAAACAGAATTGTCTTTAACAGCACTGAAGAAATGGGGTTTCCTGGTGTTCTTGTCAAGGCACTGTAAGTGCTTTGTAAATGAGTTGACCTAAATCCACAGAAGTACTGAGGTGCTCTGTCATGCAGAGATTTTTAGTTCTTAGTTAATTACCCATGTGCCATACAGAAGGCACAAAAGTATTTTACAGAAGCCAACTAGGAAGAAATGCCAATGAAAGGAGCAAAGCTCAAGCCATATTTAAAAAACAAACAAAAAATCAAAACAACAACAACAACAAAAACATGAGAACAACAAAAAAACATTTGAGTACCAAAATAGTCTGGAAAGAGGTGTGGCAATCTTCCCAGCATTCTTACAGCTGAATCTAAGGTCAGGTTAATCTTTTCAGCAGGAAACACTGGGAGAAGCAAACTCAGAATAGTTACTAGTTTCATAATTTCTAGGGTGCTGTACAAGTATTTGGAGAAACATGACTTCAGATTACTTCTTAGAGTCAGGAGCAGTAAAGAAGGATTTAAAAAGAGATCTGCAATTTGCTGCCTCAGAGAACAACCAGAACCAGCGGATGCTCTGTGATCCAACTGTTAGTGGCTTTTCACACAGAGCTCTGATGGAAAGGGACTAAGGGACGTTTTTCCTTTGCTGTCCTGAGCTTGACAGAGGTATGTGCTATGCAAGATAGGCTTTTCCAGTAAACATAGATGATTATTCTCTCCTGCGTTGCATCTGGTGCGAAGGAGTTCTTCAGGCTAAATATTTTGAGTGGTCAGGTGTTTTCCTTTTATTGATATTAAATTTGCTGTGTTTTATGTTAGATATATTATTTTTCTTTTGTCATGAGAACAGATAAATAATTCACTCTTGTCTATACTATTCATTATTTGGTACATTTACACTTTGCTACTCCTCCATGCTCTGAACTGTTGCCTGTCACTGAATTTCCAAAGTTTTGGTTACATTGTTAGGGCAGCTGGAACCAATCAATATTTCATGCAAAAGCCATAATATCCTAAGTGGCATTATACTGTTCTCAAATATTGGGCATCCTGCTCCTAATGTCTTCTAATATTTGGTTTGCCTTCCTTGACTAACCTTGAACAGAGATCCTTATAGATCTATCATAATGACAGGCAGCTCATGACCCTGAAGCGTTATCATTAACAGAACTATATAAGCTGTAATCAATTGCTGCTAGCTGGAAGGACAGTGCATTGATCAAACAGAAATTGTATCTGCAAAATGGATGTAGATGTTGACAGACTACAAGACGCAGCTATGACCTCTTGGCGCCCATGTTAGTTTGCACTCGTTTCACTTGACCTGTCACCTCCACTGTTTGAAACAAGGAATTTAGTTCAGGTGACATCATTTGCATCTGCAGCACATCCCAGAGTCAACAACTTTGGAAAAATTAGTCAGAGATCAACTCTCTTGACTGGAATTGTCACCTGAAACAGGCACTCTTCTTACAAGGACTTGCTATGACTCTAGCTTTGTCTTTGTATATCATATAATCTCTAAAAGTGAGTATGATAAAGCTATCCTCAACAAAATACTTTTGTCTCTCTTCATTAAAAATGCTTATTTAAGAGCTAGATATTACAAGGTTTCTGTTTTGGCAGGCAACTCTTGATTTTATTCTTCAGTGTTCTGCTCTTGGAATGTAAATTTATATATATATTTTATATATATATATATATATAATTGACGAATGTTTTTAAAAGTTTACCTGACCTCTAGTGTGGGCAGCATATGAGAGGCTGGCAGATGAATGACTTGCAGGCCATATAATACCTTTCATTATCAAGTGCATTTTTCAAATATGCTAAATAGTTTTTTTTTTTCCTTTTTTTTTCATTCTATATAAAACTTTTTGACAGCTCTTTAGAATCAAGAGTAAAAATACCAAAAGTCTAAATTTTGTTCATAATAACTGATCCAGACTTTGTAAGAAATTCAGCTGATATTTTAAAGTGTTAAAGACCAAAATTTGAACAATATTTATAGGGCAACAAATGGAATTAAGCTGAAAATACAGACAGCAAACTTGAAAATAAGCTTTGAAACACATAATGCTTCTACACTAATACTTTTTACCTTTCTACTATGCTTCTTTGAAAAAAATCTCAAGGAAACACCTGTACAACTGGGTCAAGAGACTTGGCACATAACATTTTTTCCCCCCTCTATAGACTGGAAAGCAAACCAAGAATTACCATCTCACCTCCCATTAACATACAGGCAAATTATAATAAGAAAAAATCCAGATTTCTCTCTCACAATGTTGAATGTGAGGCTTCGTGAACACTCTCTTAGCAAGTCTGCAGAAGTATTTGAAATAGTCTCATTCTTGGCAAATTACTTAAGTCTACTTGTTCATCTGACAACTACAAGGATGTTGGCTACATTTCGAAATGAGCATATTACACTTCAAAGTAGTGACACATTAAAAAACTCCTTTAAAAATGACATGCCTATAAAATATAATCACTTGGTATTCATCTTTTCTTTTTAGTATCACTTTTATCTTCTACAGTTTGATCTAGCTTCACGCAGAACACTATACTTTTGGAGGAAAAAATCCTGGACGAGGCTTACCTCAGCAGACAAAAGTGAAGTGATACAAAACCTGTTGTCATAGGTTTTACAAGCAAATGTCATTACAACTTAGATGCCTTACAATTATTTATTCTGCTCCTTGTACCAGAACTGCGTCCATGCCTTGATTCTTTCCCCCATCCATGAGAGCTCTGAACTTTTAGGCTAGTGTAATTTTTTCTACAAAGTCCTTTAAGTCTTGCTTCCCCTGTCTGATGTAAAACTAAAGTTACTATAAATAACACATGCATATTTTGGTTTTATTTTGGAATTACTGCTTACTGTATTAATAGTAATAACTGTATTGCCCTTGGTGCTTATTAGATCACCTTATCATAACTAATTCTATTCATTCTTCTTCTGAAGAATGGCAATATGTATGACGAAAAAGAGCAAATCATTTTGCAGTGGAGTTACTGATACTTGGTTAAAAGTTCTCATATGCTTTCCAGATCCTTGTGAACTTGGGTGTTGCCATAGTTTCCACCATGAGTTTCAGAGGTGTTCAGATGCTACTTTTGAAAAACCATTTCAGTGATTAGAGTTTAAAACCACTTACTACCATAGTTAAAGTTTTCAGAGTTTATTATTATTTATTTATTTATTTATTTATTCATTTATTCTTTTTCCTTTGGGTTTTGAAGAGATTAAGAAAAAAGTTCAGCAGCTTTCCTCCCAGGGTACTTTTGGAGGAGAATATGAACCATCTGTTTGTTCTCTGCCCTTTTTCCTAATTAAATTTTTTACTGAGGCCAGAAATTGTTCTTTCCAGCTGCTCAAGCAATCCAAGGGAAGGGACTCATTTTTCTTTACCTTTTCCTGGAAAGAGTCCAAAATTCTCATCTCTTTGTGTCTCAACATTAGTTCCCAACTGGGAATATGAGATGTGACATTCCTTATCTCCATCTCTTCCTTCACATTGTTCTTCTGTACATATCGAGGAGTTCAGAGCATCCAGAAGAGTGATAAGAGATAAAAGGGTAAAAGTTTCAGCTCTGAGCCTCATTCACTGTCCTACCAAGTATTAGTTACCTAAATATCATGTCCTGTTACTGAATCATTTATATTAATTATTGACCATCCCAAGAAGTGAGGTCAAGGTGATAGCAGGTATGTGGTTAATAGTATGTTTTCTGGGATCTGATTGAAACTATGCTCTAGAGTATGATGGTTATTAACATTTCATGAAACTAATAGACAGTATGTAATGCAAGTTAAAAGATTTGCAACTTTAACTTTAGGGTAGCAACAGTCTCCAAGAGATAAAATGAAAATGATGAGAATCAAATTGATTTGGTATTCTATTGGGGTATTGTTATGATCTAATTTGTGGTTTCTTTTTTAATCTTTAGGACATGCTACCAGTAATGTTGGTGACCATCTGGAACAACCACGTGGAGCACTAACATGGGACGAAGCATTGGCCTGTGGACAGTTAGCAACATATATCCCACTGTGGAGATAGATAAATAAATTTTAATAGGGTGAATTGAATGAAGACAGATGTCACAATCATTGTATCTACAGAAAACCTAGCATGCAAATATCACATCATACCATACCACTTAAATGTATCATACTACAGATACAATGGCTGGTTTGTTTAACAGTTTAATAGTTGCTGTTCAGATGCCAATGCTCAGTCTTTTAGTTCTCCAAAATATGCTTTAAGCACACACACACATCAATGAACAACTGAAGTTAGCAGATGCGTACATGGTAACTGTAGCATGGCTGCTGAGTAGTAATTAAGCCAATCAAAACTTAAGTTCAATTTTGCATCTCAATCCCAAGCTAGAGATCCCAATACGATGTACTATGTCCATCAAAACACCTGTATTTTTTTCTTAGGATGACAATACAAAGCAGATCTTAACAGACCTGGAAATCTAGGAAGAAGGTTTAATAGGTATAAAGCAATGGAACCTTAGAGCAAATAAAACCTAAACAAGGTTTAGATGCAAAAAGTGTCACCTTTGCTAACTTTCTCTTAAGAAATGACAGCAATCTCTGAAAGAACAACAACAACAAAAAACTCAATATATCCATATGCAAATAATTAGCCAAAAACCTTGAAGAAGTCATTGATATGGTGGAATCTCTGTTTTTGTTTGTTTGTTTGTTTCTGAACTTCCAAAGTACAGTCATGGAGACAGTGAGCGCTGATGCATTTTTATCTAATGCCAAGCAAGATTATATGAGATGTAACTTTTTCAGGGGGAGGCTGGTAAAGAGAGTATTTTTTTTTCTAATTTTATACACCAATGTAGAAATGGAAAATATTTGAGGAATGTATGAAATAGGAAGAATGGTGCAGTACAAAACAATAAAAAACAACAACAACAACAAAAAACAACAACAACAACAACAAAACAAACAAAAAGGCAAAAACAAACAAACAAACAAAAAGAACAGAGCACCAGTTACTTACCAGTTACAGGAAACTGTGCCCTAGGATTCTGTTTTTGTTCTTCAGCTGTCCTATTTACTTCTGCAGAATTCCTCATATAAAATATTTGTGTTGGTTTATACGCATTTCGCTTATCTTAGTGACAAAAAGTATTGTAATTAATAACACTATTTTTATTATATTATGTTAAAAAATAAGAGTATCTTATTTGATTAAAATCTTTCTACTGTGTTTGCATTATATACTGTTCATTTTTATTCATTTCTCTGGTTGTTTCCCAGGACATCTACGTATCAAGTAGGTAATTCAAGATTTCCTATTTGGCCAGAATGGAATGAAGCTGACTTGAATGCAGAAAAATGGGATGCTGGAAAAGTTGGAAAAGAGAAAGAAAAATCTGGAAAAAGTCCTATTTCAGTAAGTGTGACACAAATGCATTTCTTTTTACCATGTTGTTTTTTGTACCTCTTTAATTTCTCAATAACTCAAAGTAATTGTCATTGATAAGTATATTCATTTCCAACTTTATTTTCATTAAATTTAAATAGTTGCCTACCAAATTAAATGCATAAACTAAATGCACTGTGCAATGTTTCATTGTTGCATCTGTTAATGTAAGTATGCACTGTTAGGACATTAATGGTTTAAAAAACCCCAAACCCCCAGATCTATTTCATAACATAATTAAAACTGGGGATTTGGGAAGAAGCCAAACTGTCCTAACAGGCTGGAGCAAACTCTTTGCAGTTTCTGGGGGCAAAAAAGCTTGATGCATCCATCTTTGCAAAGTTTTTATGGGGAAAAAATGCAAGTTGATCTCTTTTCTTCTGCATGCCTCAGTTTGTGGACATGTGAAACACTATCTGCAGTTCCAGAGTGCAGAAAACAGTTTGAGGTGATACAGTTATATTGTATAAAGCAAATCACCTACCATATGCAGAAAAAAAATAATTCTAAGTCTTTCCAATTTTGGAACAATGTTTGAGTCTCATCTAGATTTTTAATTCTTCAAACTGATTTTGTTCCTTTGTGTACTTTAAATATTTTGTTGCAGATTGGTATGTTGAAGGAACTTACACAATGAAGCAAGCAAGAAAAAATGTGGGAAAATACTGTTTGGGGGACTTTGGTTTGGTTTTATATTGCTTTTTTTTTTTTTTTTTTTTTTTTTTTATGATTTCGCCTTCCTTTAATCAGTAAGTCCTTAAAACATCAAATGTTTTCCACCCTAGAAACTCTTTTTCAGTTGGTCTGTAGAAGATCAGTAGTACATAGTATGGGCTATGAAACACATAGAAAAGGATAATACGCCTAAAACTTATTTAAAAATCCAGACACAAGTAGAATGCACTAACCACGTAAATTAGTTTCTCAGTCAACGCAAGCAGTATCAGAACCTCATCCTACACTGTGCTATTAAGTAAACAGGTATTGTATATCCTGATGCCTTCTGTTTACACAGAGAAGTATCACTTTGGAAATGGAAATTTGAAAAGTATATGAAGCCCTTCCTTTAACGGGCTAATTCTTGAGGCTGTATAATTATATCTCTCTTTGATTTCTATGGCAGTTTTAAATGCTTGGAGTCTGCTTTGTTGGTGTGTAAATATTGCTTTAGGAATTTAATTTCAGTCTTCAGTTTAAACAAAAATAACATTGAGAAATAGTGAGTTAGAAAAGTATTTAGAAATAACTTGGTAGAAAGGTGTCTGAATTAAAACCTTATAAAGGTTTTGTGGAAATTTTTCTCAATGGTGAGAAAGAAGGAAAACATTTCATATAGACCTGGTTAGACAGTACAGACCACATAGCTCTCTCTGAATAATATAATCAGCTTTTTTTTTTTCTGAATTCTCAGTTTGGACACTGTTTTAGTTCAGAGTTATAGAAACTATTAATACCTTTTTATGTTATTCTTACCCTGAAGTGAATTATCATGTGAACAATGAATTATTTTAAATATTGTGAAAGATACAACAGTATAATTAGTTTTAAAAAGTGTTCCTTTTTTATGCATATTTTATATAGCATGTCTTTGATGATCCTGAAGGAAAAATAGAATTGCCAGCCTCATTAAAAGTGCATTCTTGGAAACGGCCACAAGAGTTTTTAATAAATAAGGTAAGAAACTAGCAAGATCAGAGTGGACCATTGTGCATCCAGGAGATGGTGATCTGTACAGTGGTTAACCTCCATGGGCCCTGGCCTCTGCTGCACTGTGCTGTAGGCACAGCATGACTGTAGGACGAGCTCAGCCAGCACATTGAAACAGAAGAGTTGGTAAGCATCTCCCACTTAATATCAGCCACCTGCATGTTCTTGCCTTTATCTAGAAGGGCAGCAAGAAGTGTGGATATCCTTTCTG
The DNA here is from genome assembly GCF_963932015.1 of Anas acuta. Classification (NCBI taxonomy): domain Eukaryota; kingdom Metazoa; phylum Chordata; class Aves; order Anseriformes; family Anatidae; genus Anas; species Anas acuta. Next base: position 49,766,854 of record NC_088981.1, read on the forward strand.
CTTGATGGTAGAAGTGATGAACAGAGCTTGTAAGAAAGACCTGTGAGAGCTAAAATGCTATAACAGGTCAATAACACCAAAATGGAGTAACCCATTCTACAGGGGAGGTCTGCACAGTGTGCTGTGAGTGGAGAAGAGGCCTATTTGCTGCTGCATGTCTTCTCAGCATAGAAACATAGAACAGCTTGGGTTGGGAGGGACCTTAAAGGTCTTAATCACTTCCTTTATGGTGTTAATTCTAATAAATAGAAGGTTAAATGAAACTTTACAGAGTCTGAGTGCACCAGCACCTCCTGGTGCAAGACATCATGGTAGTGTACTCTTCCAGCTCTGCTTTGCTTTTTTTTCCTTCCATGTTCATTTAGAAGACACCTGGTGAGAGAGATGTCTTCCTGTTTTTCTTCGTGTTCCTGTTTTCTTACTTTTAAAAATCAGTGTTATGGCAAATCAAGTTCCCTTTGTTCCAGCTAAGGCATCTTGAACAGACATATGAAGTAAATATCTATACTGAAACTATGGACTAGCTTTACCAGAAATACAATACTTTTTCTCACTCTCCCACCTTAAATATTGCATTTCTCCAGTATGCATTCAGAACATGTCCACATCTTTGACAGTACTTGTCTGGAAGGTAAACATAACATTTTAAAATTGTGCAAAGCTCTTCTTCACTTTCTTTTTAAAATGAATTGCAAAGTAAATAAGCAGCCTACCATTTTAAAGGTTGGAGTGTTCTTCAGTGCTGTTGCTAATCTTAAGGTTTAAACATTTTTTTTCTTTAGATTAAATGTTGAAGTTTTTAAGCACTGTGACCACCATTAAAACTTTTTTTTAGTCTTGTCAGTTTTCCTTTTGTCAGCTTGTCAGTTTTATTTCTTATTAGCTAAACACTAAGCAGCTCCAAGATTCATTTTTAATGGAGGAATAGGAGGAGAAGTCAGGGGAGTAATTGACAAGACCAAAAGATTGGATGAGAAATGCTGCCAACATACATAAACTGAGTAGAGGGATCTGAAGGATAAGGGCAGGAGAGTTGGCAGCCCAGAAAGCCATGGAAACATGTATCTGTATTAAAAATAGCTTTTAGACTATCTTTAGACCACTGTGAAGAAAGCAATTACTTTCTTTAAGACCTGACTAAAACTTTGGTGCTTGTTGTTTTAGTACAGCATATTTTGGATCAAGTAGTTATGATTACTAGGAATACTGTAAGTTATTCAATATTAATGCTAACCTCAAGTGATGAAATACTATTAAGATGATATATGTTACTGCCTAATCTATAAGTAACTAGAAATAAAGAGTAAACAATGCTATTTAGTGTGTTAAGGAAAGAATCAAGCTGTAACCACCACTAAGTGATGAGAGGCACAGAGATATTTAGTTTGATAAATTACAATCCTATTACTTCTAAACTGCTTACGTAAAGAAAACTCTGTACGCAAGTGACAGTCTTCAAAACTACATGTAATGTAGTTAATCATAGAATCATAGAATGACTCGTGTTGGAAGGGACCTTAAAGGTCATCTAACTCCAAACCCCTTCCATAGGCAGGGATGTCACCCACTAGATCAGGTTGGCCAAGGCCCCATCCAACATGGCCTTGAACACCTCCAACTCCTCCAGGGATGGTGAATCCACAGCTTCTCTGTGCAACCTGTTCCAGTGCCTCACTATCATTACAGTGAAGAATTTCCTCCTATGTCTAAAGGTTTAATAAAGTCAGTGTTCATACTGACTAATGCTTATATTTCTACTGGTGTTACCAAGACTGAATTCAGACATGAATATTGTTGCTTAAAAAATATCTGTAATTATATTTTGAGTTGAACTCTTGAAAACATGTGCTACTATTAGGAGAAAAAAACAACTAAGTTTTGGTAAAGTGGTCCTCTGTCTAATGTTCATGCACTTCTGATGAGCCAGTCAGCTTGCTATAGAAGAAACAGAAAACTCAGTTATTATCCCTCCCCACCCCACCAACATCCACACAAAAGGGGAGGAGTGGGGGCAGAAAGAAATGTATTATTGTCTGTTGGTTTAACGGACTGAAACAACCAATGGGGGGTCAAAGTAAATGAGGAAAAAGAAGGGACAACATAGAACAACTCCTTTTAACAACAGCAAATCGTTGAATTGGTTTAGCTATCTTGTTCTAACCCTCGCTCTTTAATTTAAACTGAAGTTCTTGCACACTACTTTTAGGTAAATTATCCTAAAGATAACTGTGACCACATAATGAGTGATGACTATGGAAACCTGATATATTTTCATTTCCTGCCTTAATTGCACACAGTAATGTCATACTTGGAAACACATCATAAATATCTTGTGATTAATAAATGAATACAATTTATTTAGTTATTTAGTGTTAAGTATACAAAATGTATGAAGTATAAAATTTTTCATTAACCATTTTCTTTATAATATCTTGACCGTAGAGAAAAGAGAAAGTAAATAAAAATCAGTAAAGTCTGTTTGCAAAGTAAATCATCAAGTTGATAACTTGCGTCTTTGTGAATTATCTTTCTGACCTCTTGTAGTGAGTCTTTGCCATTAAAGAGCTGGGAGCATAGATGGTCCTTCAGGTTGTTTTGTAGAACTTAAGCATATTTCAAAAATACATTGCATTTTTTATATTTAAAATATATTTGCAAATTATTTGTAATGACTTTTGATAACACTGACTTGAAAATAATTATGTTGCACTTTCTCCTTGATAATATATTTGAAATTATTCTTTTAAACATGAATGCAAGTTTTTCTTGTGGAATTTCTTACTCCATAAGAAAAACTTGCATTCATATTTAACAGAATGATTTTAAATGATCTTTATCATAGAATATAAGACCAGAAAAAGGTAATAAAAAAGTCTAGGCTACTGCATGTCACAGGGAATTAAGATTCATCCTTGTTTTGCTCTAATGAACTAATGAATTTAGTTAGCCTAAAATATTTCCATTCTCAAATTGCTAAACTATTGTGTGTCACAAGCATAGAGAGTAATAGATAAAGCAGCAGAGACAATTAAGTGAGTTGTGTTCCTAGGCCAAATGCATGGTGTAAGGGAATCAGAAAAGAAAGATGCCAGACACCTGTCAGCCTGGCTGGAGGGAAAATTCTTAGAATTAGAACTTTAATCTAATTAGTTCAAGCCTGCACCTATGAGGAAAAGTAATCTTAGGCAAATTTGTTTTCTGCTCTTTGATGGTACTGTATTGCCCCTTGCAGTATCAAAGTTGGACAAACTTTTAGCATTCAGTAAGATGTTAAGAAAACAAGCAAACCATACTTCTAAAAGATCTTCTGAACCTAGGTGGAAGGCCAAGGAAATCACAACATTATGATCACTATTGAAGTGCAGAACTGCTAATACTATGAAAAATTTGAGGAAATTTCAGTTTATATAGTTATGTATTTATTACATTTGATATTTTTTAAATCTTTTGGTAAGAATAATAATTCCTTTGAATTCTGAACATCTGTATTTTGACACTTCTAAGAAATACCAAGTCAGGTAAAAGATTTGTAAACTGAAAACCTTGAGTTTGCAAATATCATGCAAAACATCTAGTTTTTGTATGTCACTAACATGAAATACTACTGTTCATTTCATTTTTTTTCCTGATAATTTATCTATGGACTTTTAACTAATTTACTTTCTCCTAGATTCCTGTGGTGGTCAAAAATGAAAACTCATGTGATCTTTTTTTAGGAAATGAACATTTATTTTGTAGTGAGGTAGGTAGAAATGTGTGAATATCTGTTTATTTATTTCTTCTTCTCATCTCTTTTTAATCTTTGCTGTCCACAGAACCACCAATTTATTTTATTTCAAGTTTGTTGTAGTAAAAATTATTCTTATTCTTGTTCATATAAACCATTTTACATGTAAGAAAGCCTGGTAATACTTTTAAAACTGTAGCATACATCCATAATCTGTATGTTAGAAAAGCACACACTCTGAAGCATTATTAATTAAAACTTGTATTTCACATGTTAAAAATTTGTTATAATATGTAATCACATGTACCCATTTTTCTTTGGTAAATGATAAGCAGCATCATTTCTATTGTGTTTTTACCTATTTACAGAAGGTTTCGTGTCATTGTAGATAGATATGATTTTAAGAAAAATTGTGCAAGTATTTTTTTTAAATTATTATTTTCTTTTGCATGAACCATAGCTTTTATGTCACTCCTTCCTTTAAAACAGAAGCTATTTTATTCTTTCATCATTGTAATATAACTTGATTTTATTTTCTTAGAAGATGTAAGTAAATTTTTTTTTACATATTTCTGTTTTCAGATGATGAGATGGATTGTAAGTGAAATTTGTGCAGTCTGGAGGATATATAATGGAAAGGACTTAACTAATGGAACATCCACAGTATTTTGGAAACCATGGGAACATATTTATGCCTTATGTAAAGCTACTAAGGGACACATGCCTCTATACAATAGCTATGGCAAATACATAGTGAAACTTTATTGGATGGTGAGTATTTACTTTCAGCAATCTAAAATTCTGTGCAGCTAGTGTGGCAAATTTTAATGGTTAGGAGAAGTATTTGTAATTACTGAAAAGATATACAAACAAAATTGTGTTGACAAATTGTTGATGCCTGTTAATGACGATTCATTGTACAGTGTATGTGATTTTTGTACAACATAGAACCTAATAAAACACAGTTGTCACTTAGTAAGACAAAATTATTTTTGCAGGTTAAGTAGAATAGCTGCAATTAATCTCTGAAAAAAAAAAAAGAATAAAATGACTACTGTTTCAGTGCTTCTTAGATATTATATGAGTACTTGTTTTAAAGCTCTCTGTAATGTTAATCAAAGTGCAGTAGAATTGGATTCTTGGGAAAACATACAAAGTACTCTTCTTTTTTTTTTTTTTTCCTCTTCTACCTTAGGGGTGCTGGAGAAAGATCACCATCGATGATACTATGCCTTTCGATGAAGAAGATAATTTGTTACTACCAGCTACAACCTCTCAAATTGAACTTTGGCCAATGCTGCTGTCCAAAGCTATCATTAAGCTGGCAAATACTAGGTATGTTTAGTCAGCTCACTTTCAGTTTATTTTGTGAAGTCACGTGGAATTTGAAAAGAGAACTGTTTTAGTATATGTGGAAAATGTATTTTACTAAAAGTTTTGTAATGAGAAATATACGCTTTTATGAATGCTGATGCAGTAAATCAGTAAAACAAGAGTCTCTGTGGATAAGGAAGGCAGAGTTTTTCCTTTTTAAACGTGTCTGTGTATTCATGCACCTAAAACTTTTGGGAAAAAAAAAAAGTTACCTCTCTATCTGCTTTATTTCTTTTCCATTATTCCCAAAGGCTTCACATGTGGTTTTCTGCCAAATGGCAATATCCAAGACATTTTAACAAAGTAGTGCTTCAGATGGTATGGACAATTAATATATTGCATGTTTATAAGAAAATACAGTAGAAACAAAATACGTTTTAGATACATCCAGCTACTAGTTAAATTTAGAATTAAAATAAGTTGCTAGAAAACGCCTTTACAAATTGGAAGAGAACAGAATATAATGGAGCCTGATCCAAGAGGACTGAAGATGGTAATCTTTAGTGTCCTTGATGGTTGTCCTATTGGGACTGTCACTGTCCTGGTTTCAGTTAGAACAGAGTTGATTTTCTTCCTAGTAGCTGGTAGAATGCTATGTTTTGGCTTAGGATGAGAAGAGTACTGATAACATCCCGATGTTTAATTGTTGCAGAGCAGTGCTTATACTAAGCCAAGGACATCTCAGCTTCTTGCTCTGTCCTGCCAACGGGCAGGCTGGGGGTGCAGTAAGAGCTGGGAGAGGACAGACCCAGGACAGGTGACCCAAACTAGCCAAAGGGGTATTCCATACCATCTGACGTCATGCTAAACAATATATAGGGGTGGCTAGCCGGGGGAGGGGGTCGGACTGCTCGGGGTTAGGCTGGGCATCGGTCAGCGGGTGGTGAGCAATTGCACTGTGCATCACTTGTTTGTACATATTAGTAGTAGTAGTACTATTATCATCATTGTATGCCCGTTGGCAGGACAGAGCAAGAAGCTGAGATGTGCTTGGCTTAGTATACGCACTGCTCTGCAACAATTAAAACATCGGCGTGTTATCAGCACTCTTCTCATCATAAGCCAAAACACAGCATTCTACCAGCTACTAGGAAGAAAATTAACTCTGTTCTAACTGAAACCAGGACAGTCACATACTTTCAAAGTGAGAGAGATAAAGGACTGCAGAGACAGAATATTTGCCCTCCTCTGGGACAGGCAAAAGGGGATACTGTTTTCAAAGGCAGGAAAGAAAATCGCATTCCCCCAGCTGAAGAGGAGCTGCAAATACATTCTAATAGGGTTTCTGCTCCAGCTCACCTTTAAAAGAGAATAGGCTCACAGTGGAAACAGAATGTAGAAGAGGAAAGAGGCACTCAAGATCATTGTTATAAGAAAGGAAAATATGCTTTGGAAAAATAAAGGGGTTTAGAAGTACTTCAGTGTAATTTAAAATTCTTAAAATTATACTCTTTTTAATTCAACATGATCTTTACAATTATTAATACTTTTGACTAGAATAAAGAGGGAAAGCAGTGATGTTTTTCATCATGAAGTACAGTATAAATTACAGTCTTTATTTTTTGTGCATTTTTATGAAGAGTATATTTAGAGGGCCAGGTATTGTGTATTATACCTTATGTTTAAGATTTATCAGACCTGTAAGTGTTATAGGAGTTCAATTACTTACTGCGTGTACCAGGTTATTTTCTGTGCTTTGCTAGGTATTTCTTTGATTAGGTATATTTTAATACATTAATGTTACATATTCTTTCAAATGACAAAATGTACAAATTCAAATGTGAGACATATAAGAGCTTTTATTTTAAACGGTAACAAAAGTAAACATTATAGATATGAATATATGATATAGTTTTATATATATATATATAACGCTTGCAGAATGTTTTGCAGCATTTATTAGAAAAGCAATGTATTATTTAGAGATTCTTGACCTAAAAGAAATAAAGCTTTTAAAATGCAGTATGGAAAATAGAGTATTATAAGATACTTCTGACACTTTTGCTTTTAGTGCTGCTGTTGTGGGCTGTGTGGTGATCCACTTGCAAAAAAGTGACCTGGAAATTGGCCCATGGTACAATCAATTGGCAATTAGGGCCACAGGTTCCTGTGAGACGAGTAACGACCACCAGCTGTTTAAATGATTAAACTTAAGAAAAGAATTCAAATACTGAGCTGGATAGTCAAGCCTTCCTGTTCTGGTTATATCAACAGTCACTTTGGTCAAAAGAATGATTTAGAGTATTTCCACATTGACCAGGGAGTTGCCTATAGCTGCCTGTAAACTCTGCCAGAGAGCATTTGAAATCCAACATTTCTCCAGAGCACAAGAATGGCTAGGTGCTTGCACTTTTAGCCTTGGTCCTCTCAGGATTTTCTTACAGAATTATTTCCAGAGAGTAGGAAACTATATCCATTTGAGAGAGTTGACTGTGATATACTGGAAATACTGCCAACTGTTAATAATCTGGGAGTTGGAGCAGCTCTTCAGGAAAGGGAAGTTCTAGATTCAGATCCCCTATGGGTCTGGTGGGATTTCAAACCCACATATCCAACCCTGCAAAAAGAGAAAGAGACTCTACTTCATACAAGTATACATAGGATGCTTGCTAACCATACTGAAACTGCTTTTGCACAAGTGGGAACGCTATGATGGGCGTGATGCAAAGGCACAGCAGCAAACTTGAATTTTTCGGCTAGTAGTCAGCTATAAATTGGAAAACTAAAATTGCCATTAATACTTGTTTTTCAGCAGTCTTATTTTCTGTTTGGGCCTTGTACTGCTTCTACAGAAAGCAACATAGACTACAAAATTTGGTGAGCTGGTTATATTATATTTCTGTGTAATGGTAGGTTTTGTATTACAGTACACAAGAAAATGGAAAAAGAGAGCTGGAGGAATTTACAGTTCTACATGCACTGACTGGATGGATACCAGAAGTTATTCCTCTCCAGTAAGTTCTTCTATTAAACATTTTTCATAATGTTAAATATTTACTTCTGTAAAGCATTATGTATAATAAAGCTGTGCCATGCAAGTCCTTTAGCATCAGTTTTGCGGAATGTAAGGTTTTAATTCTAGAACTTGCCTTCTAGGAAAGCATTTTTTTTTTAGTGTTTTTATTTGTAGGTCATGTAGTTGATTGTAAAGCTGTTTATCATGTTAAGCTGCTGCTGATTGTTCTTCAAATTAAGTTATTTTGAATTAATATTGAACCCTGTGGTGAAATCAGGGTTAGAGAAGTCTGTTTTGTTCTAGCATACAGATATAAAATGTTTGGCAGTAATACTACTAACTTTATGTGTATTAGTATGATTAGTATTATTATATTAGAATGTACCATAGAAAATATATTACATGAATTGGAAGTAATCAACTTCAGCTGTTGAGGTGTTTTCACATTTTAAATTGGAACAGTTGTTACACTTTTATTCCTCCAAATAAAATTCCAACCTATAATAATATTTTTTCTTGTTTCCTATGTGTCAAGTCCATTCAATTTTTTATTTCATTTTTTTTTCTGCTTGACATTATTTTTGTTGAACGAATGAGTGAGGTACACATTCTAAATACATATATATATTTTTTTTTAATGTTTTTTTTTGCCTTTTGATGAACACGTTAACAAATAAATAGATACAAACTTGGTTTATATATAATTTATTTAGGATTAATTGTTTATTTATAAAATCATTTTAATATTAAATAAGTTCATTCATGCTTTATTTTAGCTCTTATTTCCACAATCACAATTTTATGTCCCAAGTAATTCTTGCAATTTAAGTCTTTGATGTATTTGGGTATTACAGTAGTGTGTCTGTAGCCCATGGACTTAGAAATCTCAGCAATCTTAATTTTGTTTCTTTATGTAGTTTATTTTTAGAATAGCAACAACAAAAAACAGTATCAACAAATCTGGCGGTTATTGCAAAATTTAACTTGCTTGCACTAAGAAATGTGAGTACCAGAGAATGCCACAGAATCTTTGCAACAAAGCATAAAGATGACTTTAGCTTGTTGTACAATTAATAATTTTATTGTAAAAAGAATGTTTCATGCAATTGGCTTGCAATTTATTCATGGCCATGAATGATTAATTCAGTTTTAGGTTATTTCAGGAATTACTGACTTTCTGTGAAGCAACAGCACAACAACAACTGTCAGGTCCTGTGAAAACTCTGTTGTAGCCGGTGGAATCAGGGGCAGAGGCATAGAACTCCTGGTGTTGAAATAGCTAGGGAAATCCTGTTTGAAACTCAGGAAGAGATTTTTAATGTACAGAGCTAGAATAAATTATACAGGGTAGTTGGAAAGAGGTCGACAATTTTTCCTGCCATAGCTTTTATCTACAAAGTCAAGCAAGTGTGTTTCATTTACTAAAATAAAACTGCCATTTTTCCAGAGTTGGACTGTCAGTTGTATTATAACTTTGTCTAAATGAAGATCACACGTTCTTATCTTACTGCAATTGTCATTTTCATTGATATGTACATGTGTTTGTTTTTTAAGGCCTGGATACTTGAACAAAGTCTGGGACTTTTTGAAAGAGATTTTGCCAGAATTCAAGTTGACAAATAAGGAAACTACAGAACTTGATAATCCTCGGACAGATACAAAATGTAAAGAGACCAAAGTGTCAGATTTAAAAAATGAAGTTTCATCTGTGAATAAACAGCCAGATAAACCTGAGAAAGCAGAGAAATTTGGCAAAGGTCTGTAGTTGTAGGTAGTGTTATCTTTGTATGTCAAGCTAGCATGTAGGTAAAGTTAGCATAACCTCTGCCTTCGAATTCATCTATCTTTATTATACCTCATGCAAGTCTGCAGGTTTCTTACTTCACTGAATATTTTGCAATGGTATAAAATCAAAGAAGTTTTATTTTAACTGTGGACCTCATTAGAAGCAGTATTAGACTCTTCTTTCATGAAAACCAGGCTTCATTTTCTGGCAGTGAGTTCTTCAGCTCTGTCAGTCATTCCTCTGAAGAGTGGTTCCATGCAGAGGGATAACAATCAGAGTTTAGTTTGCCCAAAGGCAACTGGTTCAGCACTGTTCTGACCATCCAGAAAGTGTACAATCCATAACGGATATTACCAAGAGTGATCACCTCTAGATTGTACTGACAAGTATGTAATATAAAGTCTGTCTGCACTTTTATTTGCAGTTACTTTTCTGTTTATGCTACCAGGTATTAATTTTCTTCAAGAACTGCTAATCTTATTTACACTTAAATGAAGAAACCTAGGCTTAAAAACATATTTGTTACAGTATATTAATCCGCAATGTTTATATTTGAATCTTAGTTGCTGTTTTAAACTTGGAGGCATGGATGCAATTTCACAACACTTTTAATGTTATTGGAAGGTACAAATCATAGAACCACAAAATCATAGAACATCCGAAGTTGGAAGGGACCCATGAGCATCATTGAGTCCAACTCCTGGCTCAACACAGGACCCCCCAAAAGTCAAACCCTCTTTCTGAGCGTAGTCCAAATACTTCTTGAACTCCAGCTGGCTTGGTGCTGTGACAAATTCCCTGGGCAGCCTGTCCCAGTGCCTGACCAACCTTTGGGTGCAGAACCTTTTCCTAACACCCAGCTTGACCCTCCCCTGTCCCAGCTCTATGTTGTTCCCTCAGGTCCTGTAACTGTCCCCAGACAGCAGAGATCAGAGCCTGCCCTTCCAGTCCCCTTGTGAAGAATCATAGGCTGAAATTTATTTCTATTTCTTCACTGACTTAAAAAAAAAAAAAAAATAATAATAATAAAATGCATTCCTCAACTTTGAAGCTCAAATAATAATCCTAATGTCAAAAGTGTTATAAAAATATTTGAAGAGACTTAGCTGAGGGACTAGTCAGAGACTCACAAGCACTCTTTCTATCATCTTATGACTTGTCCATCAGTGTAGAAGATATTTCAGAATTAGGAATGGACATGAACAAGGGAACACTGGGAACAGCACTGTTACACATCCAACAGGGTGCTGTAATTTATTCCCAGAAAATGGTGTAAACTTAATCCTGCCTAAGCTTTAGGAATTATTAGTAACTGAAACAACTAAGAATCAGGGAAGCACAGCGTTATAGTGAAGCTCAATAATCTTCCAACTCTGAGGCTCCAAGTTGTGTTCTGAAGACCCATTAAAATTTTGGGATTTTTTTAAAATTATAAATGTATTTTTCTGTAATCTAAGTTTTAAGGTTGGCAGATATTTTTTCATCCATGTGATTTTATAAGTGATCCTGACAGTATCCTCTTTTATATTGCTCAATGCTTCCAATATTTTATTTTTTTATCAAATATAATTTTGCTAATATTCCTTCCTAAAACTTGTATTTTCTTTGCTGGTTATGTATGTTTGTTTGTCTGTTTTTCATTTTATCTATCTATTTATTTATTTATTATTGCCTAGAACAATGTAATTATTATTTATTAGGGAAAAAAAAAAGTGATAGAAGGGGTTTCTTTTTTTTTTTTTTTTTTGAAAAAGCTTTTATTGAAATGTCTGTTGCAACTGTGGAATCCACTGGGAACTTAGGCCAAGTCTATGTTAGATTGTTCTGGAAACTACTGATACATGGAATCAGGGATGTGATGAAAATGTTTGACACAGTGCCAGGACTTCAGGAATTCCATACAATATAGTGGAGAAGTGAGAATTGTGCACCAACTGTGTGACTGAAGCCTTCCTGACCTTTTCAATAAATCAACGTTTAAATCTTGAGAAAGTCTTTTTTTTTTTCCTTTTTTTCCTTTTTTAAATTTTTTTTTTAACTGAATGACATATCTCTTTATCATACCTCAATTCCTCTTCAATTCTGAAGTTTTGTTTGTTTGTTTTTTAATTTAACTAAAATGTTATTAAAGTATTTACACAGTATTAGATTTTAAGACTGAAAAATTTTATCAGAAAAAAAAAAGAAAATATCTCATCTTTGTTTTACGTAACAGAAAAAGCAGAACAGAAAGAAACTGGGAAGAAGAAAAACAAAGACGGAGAAAAAGAAAAAAACAAGTCAGCAATTCAGTCTTCACAAATACAGGCAGAAGTCCAGGGTTCTCCTCAAGCCTTAGCTGAGAGTAAGTGCTATTAAAGCTTAAAAACCAAATGTAAGATATATGTAAATAAAAGACTTTGCTTTTTTTTTTTTCATTCTCTAACTTATTTGGGGAAAGAGTAAATATAAAAAAAAAAAAGTGATTCTTTACAGACTGTATTAAAGACTTAAATCCTTATATATATTAAAATACATATTAAAATTCTATAATTTATATTAAAAATAATATTGCAGAAATTTCTCTTTGATGTTGAAATATAAAGCAAATCTACACTGAACATTTAGAAGTTGTTGGCCGGTCATGTAGGACCAAGATTTGTTCTAGATGTAGATTGCCTTTTTTATTAATAACTATAATAATAATATTCTTCTGTAGTAAATTATTTGCAATATCTACTTTATTCAGTATATTGGAATTGGAAAAAGGAGGAATGTTCCTTGTTGAAGAGTAGGGTGGCCAGTAATAGTCATTTGAATTTATTGAATGATTTAATTGTTTAATAAATTTGTTTCCTTTTTCCTGAAAATATATTTTGATTTTTTTTTTATATCGGTACCTCTAGGGTACCTTAAAAATCAAGAAAGTTCTTTCTGCATTAAAATTTAAATATTTTTAGACAAAATATAGTTTTGATAAACCACATGTAAATTTGAATTGGTCAATTAGACCAATAAGAAGTGTCATATTTGTTTACATAAAATATAAAATTCTTCATAAATGTTACATTAAGCTGATCTTTGTCATTGTTTATATCTGTAAATATATAGCATATCCATACAGATAGCAGAAGGAAACATATTAATTGTAATATTACCTAGTTGAAAATTAGCAGGTGAGTGTCAGTGGCACAACTTTCTTTAAGGTTATAACTACAAGGTCAAAATGTATAAAAAGAATTAAAATCAGTTTCTTATTATGTAAATCAGTTTCTTGCTCCTGATTAAAATTGTTTATTTAAATCAGTTTGACTTCTATCAATCCAGTATTATTTTTCATCAATGAGTATATACCTTATTCATTTGAATTCCTACATTATATACTAGTAACAGAGTTAAAGAGAAATAAATTCTTAAATTAAATGTGAGCAGTTAATAAGTTTGCAAACAAAACTTGGACTAAAAGCTTTTTTTTTTTTCTTTTTTTTTTAAATCATAGTAGTTGTGTAATAGGAGATGAGGCATTTCACTCAACCATGTTGTGGGAAAATAAAACAAAGGAGAAGCAGAAGTAACAAATTCTGGAAATTGTACCAAATCTGTAAAAGGGCATCAAAAATCATCGTATTGTGTATTTACATATGAAGAAACCACATGACATTTTGGTCTTTCTTCTGCCATTTAAAGCACAGTGCATTCTGTTTTCTTAAAGACCCTTAGTGACGTGCAAAGTTATTTAGAAAGATTACTAGCTTGGGGCTAAAATATGGCCGATCAAAGAACTCTTTTATCCTAGATCTGTTTCATAAGCAGAAGATGAAATGCATGCATTCTAAAGCCATGAAATATTCTTAACCTTTGTCAACCTCTGTTAAGTTAGCAAAATGTTATTTTCCTGAATGAAGTTGTTTAATCAACATCAATGGGATTAAGAGATGTGTAACATAACTTTATTAGAACTTTTAAATCCTGACAACTTTCACATGTGTCTTTTAAAAGCAGTATTAAAAAGTATGGGTTGTTTATTTGTTTGTTTGTTTTTTCCAGACATTACCAAAGCAAAATAAAAGTATCAGAAAAGAGTTTTGGAAAAGAATCAAAAGTATATATTTCACTACTGAACTTAAAAGAATTTGAATAGAATTATATGTGCAGATTGTAAATTCAGAAGGCTTAAAATAGGGATAAAACTTGAGATTAAACTGCAAAGAAAAAAAAAGCAAAATGTAATTCAAAATGATACTTGAAATAGTACTGGACTGAATTATAGTCCAGTTTATAGGCACAAGAGAAAAAAAGTTGTAGGCTATATGAAACAGCCTGCAATGAGTGGCCCAGGACAGTAGAACTGTTTTTGTGCATGAAGTAACGTTTGTAAATAAGTCTGAGCTTAAAGTCAGACTCTAGAGGCAGCAGCTGCAAAATGTTTCTGAATTGTTCTTGGAAATCAGTGTCTTTACTCAATGCAGCAGCTCTTTTCTTTTTTTTTTTTTTAGGTCAGTGTTTTGAAAAGTACTTAATTTCCAGCTCCATAAAAGTGCTTATTTCCCATGTTTTCGCTGTACATATTCAGTATGGGGACTTTAATTTTTATTTTTTCCTGGGAAATATTGGAATTATTTTTAAAAAAGCATTGGCACACCAGTTACTTCTAAGTGTTTAGAAACTTCTCCTACAGGCTTAGGATTTAGCAGGGGTTATAATGTGCTGGTGGGTTGACACCATCTGGCAGCAAAGTGCCCACCCATTTACTCACTCACTGTCCACCAGCAGGATAGGAGGAAAGGATCAGAAGAGCAAAAGCAAGAAAAAAACTTGTGGGTCAAGGTAAAGATACTTTTCAATAACTTTTAATACATGGAAAAGAAATAATTAAGGAGAGAAAAAAGCAAGTGATGGAAAAGCAATCACTCACCACACTCAACCTGATACCAAGCCAGGCTCTGAGCAACAGCTACTTTAGGAAAATACCCTCTCCTGTTATTGCAGTGTGTAACATTGTATGGGATGGAATATCTCCTTCATCTATTTGGGTCAGCTCTCTCACTTATGTTACCTTCTAGACTCTTGCCCACACAAAGCTTATTCTCTCAGCAGAGTGAGGACTTGACACAAGCACTGTTCAGTGACAGCTAAAACATAGGTGTGTTATCAGCATGTTTTTGTTGCAAATCTAAAGCACAGCATGATGTGGGTGGTTCTGAAGAAAATTAGCTCCATCTCTGCCAGACATACTACAAATATACAAATACAATTCTGAAGCACTTATGCACTCAAACCAATGCCTTCTGCATCTTTCCAAATACTACATGCATTGCAGAAAGCATTGTCCCTACTTTTTTTTTTCTCTATTTATCCTACTCTGTGCAACCAGAAGAATAACCAATCCTCCATCTGATCAGCCAGGGCTCTTCCTGCGAGCAACCAGCTCTTTGGTCCAGTATCCAGCCAGTCCCTGGGATGCTTTTGCAGACAATTCATTTCTCCACTCGTCAGCCTCTTCTAGTAACAATTTCTACTTTCATACCTGGGGAGTCCATTCGTTCCATTAACAGATTTTATGATGGTAAGGTGTGAGCTATGTAGCCTCTTGCTCCTATAATGAGCCACCACTCCAATTTCCATTTATGTTTCTAGACTAACAATTTTTCTAATGATTTTGGAACTGCTGGAAAGGGAATACTATTCTACTTTAAAAGGCACTGACCAGGTATTTGGGAATTTGTTCTACAAACTAGCTCTTTGTGTCTGCATAGAAATAATTTCTGTGTCACTTTCTACTTCACGGAAGTGCTGGGAGATCATAATAATGTTTAAAAAAATGTTAGTTTTACAAGTAAACTCATAATGTTAATCATCAGAGTAAATGAGATACGCAACACACATTAAAATATCCATAAAGTTTTTTTGCATTTCCCTTTTGCCACTTCAAAAGTTTTTACTTATAAGTGGGGACCAGAGCCTAATATTTTGATTTTGTTCTTTTTTTTTTTTTTTTTAAATGCATGCTATCATTCTGAAATATTTATGTAATATTTGAATTATGAAGAATACCTATATCACTTTTCTGAAGGCTAAACAGAACTCTCCAATAGGCAAAGTTAATTCACGCCCAACTCAGCAGCAGGGGGTTAGTGTATGAGCTGCACACCTCAACAGAACGATGTTGAAAGCCAACCAAACTATTTTGGAAGTTAAAACTCAGCATCAGCTCCTGTATGATACTCAAAAATATTTAAGAGAAATGTAGGGATATAGTGAGAAAATTATTTGCAAGTCTTCAAAGCCTATGTTTTTTTTTTGTTTTTGTTTGTTTGTTTTATAAAAACAATTAAGAATGATTATAAAGCATAACAATATTCATTCTTGGCATTTCTTTTTAATTGACTTAATTGATTTAAATGGCATTTCTTTTTAACTGTTACGTGGATTGATTCCATTGATACTCTCCCTTTTTCCAGGGACTGAAGTATTTGTTCAGATGGTGTAGCAATCACCTTCTGTAAATGAGTTTGCAGTGCTTCAGATGTAAAATATAAGCACCTACAAGGATTCAGAAATCTTTAAGGACACAGTGCAAAATCTTTATATCTACACTGGTGGATATAAATAATAGGCTTTGCGGAACCTAACTTTTTGTTGTACTATATGTTATGTCATTTTTCATCTGATAGCCTTAATAAAATTACACTATCAGTTTGAAATAGATTTTCCAGATGGGGAATACCTGGTATGCATGAAATACCCATGTGTGAGAAATGCTTCTCATGTGCAATGAGATTGGTATGGCTTGTGGCATATACTGTTCAGTAATGTGTGGTACATCATGGATACTACTGCTGTATTTTTAACAGATCAGATATGTCAGTAAGGACTGAGACTCAACCTAGATTGTGTTCTTGCTTTTGAATAAATTGAAAATTACAGCTAACACAAGCTGTGGTTAATAGTTATCAAAAGCATACAGAGAGAAATACTAAGAATCCAGTGGAGAGTAACTGTAACATAAACTTATGTTTTATTGAGAAGATGAATTCCTAAAAGAATATTCACATTGCAGAGATGTTTTACTGCTTCAAGACAAAGACACTGCATACCTTGTAAATAAATGTATTTTTAAAAGCCTGATAAATTATATTTTTCAGACACTTGCCTAACTTTTGTTTTCCTTTGTTCTCATTTCCATTTTCTATTTTTTTTCCTTTGTATTTCCATTTCACAGATAATGTCTATTCTTAATGCAACTTCCAGTTGAGTACTCAGTAAACATAGGTAAAAATAGGAAATAATTATCCTATATTTGAGGTGGAACTGAAATGAACAAAGACAAAACATTCTGATGAAAGAAAAGTATCACAACCACTCTATTGAAATCCTGTCTGCACATGCTTTCTTGGATGTTTAAAGAAAAATGCAGGGATGCCTCTTCCTGAGCGGACTTTTAGGTCAAACCACAGACCCATATTTCTAATACTGTATTTTTTAGACTTTTAATTTTCCTTTGGCATTTGTGTACTGTCTGTCAGCTAAACAGCTTTGGATTCTCTAATTTCAGGATTTACCAATGGCTTCTTTCACAGATACAGGTATGAGAAGATTGAGCAGTTGCTTAGTGCAAGGGATTTCTAGGGGTAATGAAGTGTAGGGACTCATTCCCGCACACTTTCTAAAGTTGTTACCTCAATTTTTCCATCTCCTTGACAGCATTAAGAGCAGCAACCCTGTTTTTTGACCACTGTTTCTCAAACTACTTATTTCAGTCTTTATACCCATTGGTAGAAGTAGTGAGAACTCTGACTTTTCATTGTTTTGCCAGCAAAACCATTTTTTGCTTTCACTTTTGAGAAGTCTTTACCTACTACTTGCCAATCAGTATGCTTTCACTTCAGCTGTCCAGGTGTGTACTAGGACCTTCATGCTAGTATCTAGTATTTTTAAAATTTGATGAAAAATAAAAGAACAAGTGCAAGAGCTACTTCTGCATTTCTATGTTGTAGCTTTTGTTACTCATTTGTGTGAAAACAGTAAAATATGTAATAGTAGATGATCTAAATACACAGGGACTAAAACAATGTACTTTTTATATCCATGGCTTCTCTTCTGAATACGTTACAATAAGCTCTTGTTTTGAATGGAATAAGAGTCAGACAAAGAAAAAAAATAATGGAAACAAGGCAGAGAAACTTAGGGGAAGGAACTACAATGTTTATTTATGGCTTACCCTGTTCCAAGACCTGTTAATGTTTTCTACCTAGGTTCTTCTGTACAAACCCAGCCAGATATGGCAGTATATGCTGACTTTATTCCATTACAGTTTGAAGCGGATGTATTTTCATTAGATCAAATGGTAAGATTCTGTACTCTCAGGAAAACAATGCATTATATATTGTATCATCTGAATGTTTATTTTTGTAACAACTACATTGTAAATAATAATAATAATTAATTATAGTGTAGGAAAACAATCACCAGGTAATTATTATCAGTTAAATTGGTTTTCATGCCTAGATTATGGACATGCTTTATCCTACCATAACCACACTCAATTTTTAGTTTTACTTCACTTTCCTCTAGATTTCAAGTACTGAAGTCTCTGAGTAACAAGGCATGGATGAGAAAATGAATCATGATGAGACACTTCTGAATGGAAAGAATAATTATTTTAAGGGTTACTTGAACAATGTGAATTTTAGTGTGTTTTTTTTTTTTTTTTCTTTTTCAGGCTATAAATAATTATCTCATACATTTTCTGTTATGATGTTCTGTATGAAATAGCATGTTTATATTCATTTTTATCATTGGTGATGAAAGTGGTGGAAGCAGCTGGAGAAAGTTTAGCACTTCAAGAAGCTGAAGTAAAAGCAATGCTTAAATTTCCACTTAGCTACTCATAATCTGCAGAAAATTATTTTAAATACCAAAGTGGGCTTTCTTGAGATAATTATTAGCTAACTTTATTTTAGCTAATAATCTAATCTAATCACATTCTTTCTCAGAAAACCAGCAAGCTTCACAGAATGAAGACAAGAAATTTCAAAAAAAAAAATAAAAATAGTTTGCATGTCTTATGTTTTAATACTCGGAATTTCTGCTCCTTCTCCTCCTTTTCCTCCTCTTTCCCCCCTCCTTCCCCTTCCCTTTTCAGTGCAGCTCATTTTGTGTTATTTTGAAGATTAGGTTGTTCTCTGTGATTTTATTTTAATTCAAGGTCTCAGTCAATGCTGTCTCTTTGCTAGTAGTAAGTAATATTAGTCATCCAAAACCAAATTGAACACAGTGACACAGGGGCTACATCCTTCCTGCCACCTAAGGCCTTGAGTCTTGGACTTGGCCACAGTCTGTTAGAGATTACAGAAAAAGAGGCATGACAGATCACATAGGATGAGACAGGTGAATCTATATGTCTAAAACAGTAAAGACCGATAGGAAAATGGAAGCTGACAGAAATTAAATATTGAAGTGTAGTGGATTTCTTGTGGGCCTTAGTTTGTTTGTTTGTTTTGTTTTGTTTTTTTTAAAAAGAAAGAAGAAGAAGCCCATTTTCGAGCTTTCTTTGGGGGTCTGGTAGGCACTACATCAATGGAAGTAATTATAATTTGGAGAATGGAATAATTGTTTGGGATAAGGGTTGCTTCCGAAACTCAGTAGAAGGTTTGTCATTGATTTTAGTTGTGCCAGAATTATCCTCCAGATTTTTTTTTTCTGTTTCCATTTTGGCTGTGTTTTCAAGTGTGTATGTCCTTGGATTTATGTAGTAAACGTAATTGTCTTAAGTTTGTTCAAACAAGATGAAAAAAAAAAAATCAGTAGTTTCTGTTATGCAACTATGCTTCCTGCTCAGCAGCTGATGAATTCTCCTTTACAGCACCGAACTGGCCCTCTTCAATATCCATCCAATCTCAGATGGTTTAGCTTGCATTTTTAAGTTATTAGAATGTGTGTGTACCCAGTCACTGCTCCTGTAAAATATCTTTATAAATTCAGAGATCATCTGAGGACAATATATCGCTTATGTACCTTAAAGCATTTAATTTGATCCTCTCCCTTTAAATAACTCTGACAATCACAACCACAGTCTCTTCTGCACTGCTTGCAATTATGCCACCTTGGGACCATCTGATGATGAACAGGTACAATCAGAATCTGAGCTGATGAATGAGTTAAAGAAGTATGTTATAGGCGATTTATCTAGCAGTGAAAAGAAGGTGTATTTTTCAAAACAAAGTAAGGATGTACAAATCTTGAAACAGAACATTCAACAGAGAAAATATAACAGACTTTCATATGAGACCAGTGTTGTTTTAATGGGAAGAGCACCACTCAATGTCCACAACTAAAATTGCTCTTAAGTCCTTTACTAAGGGCTTTGGTATATATGAATCAACTGTTGTGTCTTCAGTGTGTTGTCTAATTAGCCATAACATAAAAAGCTTAACTTTAATTATGTTATTCAAAGTGATATTACATTATGAAGCTTAACTTTAATTATGTTGTTCAAAGTGATATTACATTATGAAGATATTACATTATATTCATCATCAGAAGGTATCTAAAACACCAGTTACTTTCAGAATCCTACTAATTTATAAATTCAGCACAAATTATTTTTCAATAAATTAAAAAAAGTACTTTTAAATATGTTTATTTGAAGCAAAATGTTGTCAGTGTTGTTTCCTTACTTGGACACTTTGGTTCACTTACGCTTTTTATGACACCCAAAGAATATGATTGTACAAATATATTCAAAGAAGTGATCAATTTTTTCTGAAAATTAAAATATAGGTAGACACTTCTAAGTATTCAATTTTGCTTTTTTATATTGATCCTATATAGAATGCTTTTGGATAATGTTGTCAGGTGAACTGTTCTTGCTTCTTTTGTTATCTAAGTCATTAGATGCTTCTGTGCACATACTGCTTTTGTTTGTTTGTTTTTTGAGAGAGAGGGGCAATGAGAAAGGAGAGCTGTGCCCAGTGAGATTGTCTTTCCATGTTTCATAGGCTGGTTCTTCAGAGAATCTGAGGCAATATGGGCTTTCACAAATATATAGCCATCCTGTCCTGGTTACTAGAACGAGGTCCTGCCCTCTGGTAGCACCACCACAGTCACCACCAGTTCCTCGCTGGAAACGTTTCCGTCAGAAAAAGAAAAATGCTGTGATACCTGACTCTACAGGTTTGTCTACACAAACCTCTGAAATAAATTTGTAATTACATTTTAATCATTATAAATGTTCTCAAGCACATACTTATCATCTATTAGCATAATTTCAATAGAACTGCGTTATGGCTTACTTTTTCTCTTTTCTCTCTCTCTCTTTTTCTTTTTTTTTTTTTTAATTTCTGTAATACTTTGCTTTAGCTCTATTACTCTATTATTTCTTAAATGCTTTGAGAAATGTCTTAATCTGTTGCTAAAAAGTTGTGCTGTACTGGAGAAAATTCAGAGGGAGTATTATTAGAGTAGTGCAGAAGCTCTGAGGCAGAGCCATGAAAGCTTCTAAACACCTGTTGAATATTTAAAGTATGTGACTAGCCCTTCTGCAATTATTCACAGTTTTAACAGTAAACTTATTCTGGGCCTAGTCTAGACTGCATAATGAAATTAAGTATATAACGTGAGATAGCATGCCTGTAAAGCTTTCATATTCAAGCTAGCAAAATATGCCAACATAGGAAACAGATCATCGAAGGCAAAATATTCTGCCACTGTTCTGAGCTATTTTGGTTAACTTTACATATAGGTTAAACACACCTTTAATATCTTGCAAGCTGAGAGTCAGAGAGTTATGCATTTAATTTGCTCATGATACACCACCTAAAGCCACCCCAGTTGTTCTGTTTTGTTCAAGTGCATGTCATGGTGTTCGGAGATTATTTCCTGAAGTCTTTGTATAATTATTTAGGGGTGAGTAATCCCCTGTGGAAATAATCTGTCAAGTAAGTATTAAATATTTCTTATGAATATATATTTATTTTTTCCAGAGCCTGTGATAAAGAAACCTGAACAATATATCGAGATTGCTAGCCTATTTTTGAACTACAAATTGAACCCTGTCACAATACCAAAAGATGTGTAAGTATGCAGTATAGTTTCAGCAGCAACATCCATTTTTTTAGTCTTTTTCACTGTAAAAACACAATGGCTTATTCTTATTTGGGTCACAGGAAAAAAAAAAGATCAGTTCATGTAGTCTAAAGCACATCAGGATCAAAGCACTCTATTGATGTCACATAATAATTTGGCAATCAGTGAACTGTACGTTTAGGATCAATATCAGCATTACAATAGACAAACCACTTACAAAATGTTAATAAACTCAAAAAAAAAAAAAAAATCTGAAACCTTTCCCGCAACTGGTCCTAAAACTTCTAATAATGCACAGAGACATACACATACTGTTATATGCACCCTCCTGGCATCACAGATTACAAGCGCACCCTCTCCTTTGGGAGTGCAGGGTCCCCTGTGTGCCCACACCTCAGGTTGGGGTTCACCTCTGTGTATGTGCAGCTCCTTTAGAAGTTGGGGTGCTGTAGGCTTTGTATGCTGCTTTCTACAATCTGCTAATCTACATGCTGGTGAGAAAGGCTACTCTTTTGGTCCCTGATGGTCACACCCTGTACGTACAGTCCCCTAGCTGGATACACAAAGCTCAGTGTATCCGATAACCATTGGCAGCAAGCTGTCTGGCCTAGGCACAAGTTGTCACACCAGTGGGGTAGCTACAGGCAGTGACAAACCAGTTTGTCTGTTGCTGTTTCCAGTCCAAGGTTTCTCCTCTCTATTGCACATTTTCATCATCCTTTTGTCTTTTCAAGCTCTCTTCTCATGTTTCAAAAGTTTTCCTGAATATGATCCCCCACCCACCCCCCCTTTTTTTTTAACTTTGGTTGATTCATATCTTTCTCTTTAACAGGAGTTTGGGGCAAGCCCCTTCACAGACAGTTTTGTTTGTTCCCCTTACGTGATCTGTAATAAACACCTTTATTGTCCATCATTGCTTAATGAACTGTGGCAATTTCATCTGATTCATGTCACAGAATATATTGTCATTAACCTTTTTCTACAGTGTTATTTTTTGTGTGTAAAAATTTCATATCTCTTTTCTCCTGCTTTCTTGGAGGTTTCTTTTTAGACACAAATCATTGAAAATTATATTTCTGAATATTAACGAGCATTTAAAAAGCCTGATGAAATGGTGGCTTTTTTTTTTTTTTCATCTGGCCTTGCAACAAATTGTATAGAATAATTTCATAACATTAGCAACTCCCTATGCAAAATTTGGCTGTATTTTTTCTAATTCTATTTTTTTGTTGTAAAGTTCATAATCTGCATGTGCCAAAGATAGCCAGTGTAACACCTGACTGAACAGTTACTTAATGTTAGTCTCTTGCTCATTTCTGGCTCCATTATTACATCATATATATGATTTTCTCTGGAAAATTGTTGACTCAGTCACATCCAATTATCAGAGGGAACTAACGTGGCTGAATCTCTTTTCAGTTTTTACTTCTCCCGTAATTCAGGAAGAATATAGAAGGATCTTCCATCTTGCTAAATTAGAGTATAAAATTCAGCATAAAATTATATGGAGAAAAAAAAAATCTAATCCCCATTTTCTTTTGTTTCTTCATATGAGATATATCAGCCAGGAAGTAGATTAGGTATCTTTAATGAAAGTATGATTATACGTTGAAAAATACCCATCAAAGTCTAATTTATTATTTAATTCAGAGATTTATGTTAACCTCAAAATATTTTGTAATTTTCTGTAATTAGGGGGCCAAAAAAAGTAAAATATTTAATAGGTCACTTCCACTACAAATAGGAAAATTCTTTAACATCTTTAAAATTTTGCCTAAAACTACTGATCTTTTTTTAATTTCTTGTACATAACAAAGAAATCATTTAAGGGCATGTCAGTACTTTTATTGACTTCACATAGTTGGAAAATTAATGCTATTTTTTTTACTATAGTTGTTACAAGCAGCCTGAGAGTGTAGCTAAATCTGTTCATGCTCAACTTTATGTAAATATTCTGTATTAAAGACTGTTTGGAAGTTGTATAATCCCTTGAAAACCAGGGTCTTTAAACAAGGACTCTCAGAGAAGTTTCAGAAGTTTTGATGTATGCATGACTTCTAGTCAATATTCAATATTCAAAGTTAACACTTTCTTGCTGACAGTAAAAAAAAAAAAAAAAAAAATTATTTCCATTAAGGTTATCAGGTCCTTTTTATTTTCTTCTTCTTTTTTTTCCCTTTGACTCACTGCATTATTACTGCATATTACTGTCAGGCTTAAAGTTATGATATGAGCATTCATTAGGCAACTGCTAAAATTATTAGCAGTTAATCTCTCTTTTATAATCTCTCTTTTATTCTGACTGAACTCCTGAAAAAGGACACACTGAATGTATGACATACTAAGTGAACACAAAAAGGTTTATGTTATTTTGATATTTCTTCTCTTGAGCCTGAGTCCAATTTGTATATTGTTTGGAACCTATCTATATTTAACGTGTATGAAACTTGTTTTAAATGCATCTCTAAGTAATCAGAAAAAAATGCATATTTGACAGGTACTACATTTTGATCACAGTGATTGTTTGGGTTGATAATAAGCCAGTAAGATATTTTTGAAAGAACAGCATTTGCACATGAAAAAAATGTCCTTCGATTATTTTGGAATACTCAGGGAAAATCATTGTTTTGCTGATTTGGTTGCTTTTTCCTGATTAAAATATGGTAAATTACTTGTTTTCAAATTGTAGGAGTAGAAACACACAAAAATGCTTAAAGCAATATGCATAAATACATTATTGAAAGAATGAGAGAATAAGAATTAAGACGTTATTTTATTTTTAATTTATTTATTTTTGTGTTAACATACATTACATTACAAACAAGTTTGTATGTTATTTTATATATTTATTTTCATATTCAATAGATTCCTTCGTGGTCAAACTACCCTGTTTTGTCAAGAAAGGTTTATGTAATATTCTAAGTTTCCATGAGAATTGGCTGATTTCATCTTCTGTGATTTAATTAATAGGTAGAAAAGAAGAATATATAGCAAGAATTAACATTTTGTTAAAGTAATATAGCTGCCTAAATAAGGTGAAGGACTTAGATAAACAACTGGGGCTGAAATTGTTTTTAATGTCTTGCTTTTATTCTAATAAAACTTTTGAAGATCTCAAGGGAAAGATAATTGTGACACGTTACTGATAAAGATTTTGATGTTTCATTATATCAGTCCTTAAGAAAAGAGTTAGGTAACACATACTTACATTTTTCTCTTTTTTGTTGTTGTTGTTGCTGCCATAACACAATTACTCACATCTAATTGTCATGTTTGCAGCATTGTTTTGATCTCATTCTGCTAGTTTACTTGACAAGGAAAGAATTGTTTATATTTCTATATTTCATTCTTCTGCCTTCACTGAAGTTAGAGGCAGAGCTTCCATCTACCACGGCAAGAGTTGGCCTTACAAAGGTTTACTTAATTATCACATGTTTTATCTGTCTGGTACATTTGGAGACTGATTTCTGAGGAGAAAAAAAAAAAAAAAAGAAAAAAACTATTCTGACACACACACATATATGTGTGTGTGTGTGTGTATATATATATATATATATATATTTTTTTTTTTTTTTTCCCCTGTCTATGGGCCATAGAAATTTATTCATTTCTGGTATTAACATCTAGTTTTCCTCAGCTGGCTTGGGTTTTATATTTTAAGGTTAGTTAATTAGCCAAGCATAGATATATGTGTGGTGCCAAGCCACTAATGATAAGGAATATATGTGTATGTACTTTTTGTGCTGCTCTGTTGTCAAAATAAAGGAGGTACAAATTATATTGACAGAATTCTGTTTAAATTCTGTTGAAAATAGTAGTTACAAAGACCAAGAGCAAATATATGTATTAAAGTGTCTGAGTTTTCTTTTATTATTTAGCTGCTTCCCACAGTCTACCATCAAAAAAGGATTTAATTTACTGACCGAGCTCTATACTGTCACTGAAAATGCTGGTAATGCTGGTAATGTAAATGACAGTAATGTGGATATGAATCAAAGTGAGAGACACTCAAATGCAGAAGATTATTCTCAGGTAAAAATTTTCTTTATATATATAATTTTTTTTAATTTGACCTAATTTTATATTGCAAAGGATAGTGAAAGGTGAAATAGAAAATGCTTGATTCTTAAATATACATTTTATAACATATAGGTTTTTTGTTTGTTTGTTTGTTTTTAGCTTAGTAAGCTATCTGCCACTTCCCACAATATTTAAGCAAATTCCCTGTTCATTCCACTTTATAGCCACATTGATGTATGGGAAACCTTTACTAATATTTTCCATTTTAAACTTATATTTATGCTTTTATTTTCTGTTGTTGTTTGATTTTTTCTTTATTTAGATTATCAAAGTAATATTGCTAACACTATAAATTCACACAAATGAGGATTTCTCAGTGCTTTCTCAGGTTGCCTCCAAATTTCTTCAAACAGATTCACTAGGGATAGCATACTGAGCACAGTTTGCCAAGCTGGCCAAGGAAATGCCTCCACAAAAGGAAATGGTGATCACTAGAAATTACTAGGTACATGTTGCCACTGTAGTTTTCCATGATAAATAAGGTTAATCTTACCCCAGTTCAGTAAAATGTTACTAGGATGAATTCAGATCTAACCACTGTTTGTTGTTATTGTCGTTTAAAAAAAAAAAAGGATTGTACCTTGTTCTTTATATAAACAACTAAAGTCTGTTTTTAGATATGGGTCTAAAACAACATTACTTGTAGTGTTTAAACCTTATGTTTTGAATGGAGAAAGGAGATTTACAAACAGAGACTTTCTGGAAACTACACTATTTCATGCAAAATATTATGTACAGGAAAATTATTTGCTGCATGGAGAAACAGAGACAGAAACATTCAAGTGATTGAACAAACAGAGTTCCACGGATGTCATTTTACTAGCACAACACCTACAAAAGAATCCAAATTGTCAGTGCCATTCTCTCTTCAATTTCATACTTAGTGCAGCAAACACCACTCATAAGAGCATCTGAGAGCATTTTTCTCTTTGACTTTCTGAAAAATGAGGGAGAAGCCAGCCTAACAAATGCCTTTCTCAAAATCTGAATCCAACTTAATAAACAAATTATATCTGGGGGAAGATGGGGAAGAAGCATGCCCAACTTCTAAATGTTTGCTACAGTTCTCCCCTTCACATTCATTTTCTGTCACAAGTAAAGAATGAGTGCCTCTTCTATAGTTTTTTTCACTTGTTTCTTTTTTTTTTTTTTTTTTTTAACCTTCAATATGATTACAGTATAGAAAATAATTTAAGAGACTCTATAAAATATATTTATCCATAGTGCTGCATAAAGGAAAAACAGCATCAAAGCGCTGATCTTTACAATCTTGTAGTAAAGATGATCCAATATCAAAATTTCTGCAGTACCTTTCTGGGACAAACTGATAAATACATATGGGGATAATATTTGTGGTATTTCGTTGACGTAGGGTTTGTTACAAAATGTGTTTGAAGACCACAGAACTTCTGTTGAGGATAGTGTTAAGTGTCTTCATGGACAAGGGAAGTAATAATTTATTTTGTAAATTTTCAAGTAAAGGGATTTTTTTTTCTGTGTACTTTTTGGATTACCTATATACATGTTTACTCTTCAGAGTACAGTATAATGCCATTTTTATATTTCAGATCTGAAACTCAGTGTTTTAAACTGCTGTATATCTATATTGTGTCTAGAAACTGTATCTCTGTGTGGATATATTTATTTGGTATTTATTATTTAAAAATAAGATAATGTTGCAGTGAAAGAGAAATCTTTGCAGTAGAATATATTTTTGTCTATTTTGCATTTTGTGTGTGTTTTAGAAACAAATAATAGCTTAATTAGTACTTCATAGCCTTTTAGAAGTCTTTTTAATAATTGCAGCTTACAAAAATCATTACAAGAGCAGCAGGGTAAAAAGGTGCTGTAAGTAGTATAATAATTATTGGTTGGATTACTTTTGTCTCTATGGCTGTACAAATACAGATTTAGATAATTGCAAAGTAATAGACATTTATGTACTAGGAACACAGAAGTAGGATGTCACAGAAGTTGGAATGTCACTGACTTTCTCCTCTAGTTCAGGAGTTAAGAGCCATTCTGAGTGTGGAAAGCTGGTATGTCACAGTAGGGCATTCAAACAAGGAGAGTCAAGGGCAACTAAGAAAATACATGAGAGACATTGGTAAATAATAATAATAATAATAATAAAATAAAAAATAGAATGGTTTGAAGAAGAAAAGAGTGTGACAGTCTAAGGGCAATCTGATTCAGACATGAAATGTAAGAAGTCATGAGCAGCTAATTAGCTTATATTTGAACCTTACCTTTGCCTCAGTTTAAATCTCAGCTGAAAAATACTGTGCCTATTAATAGCTGTGGTACGTAGGTAGCACTGCATTTGAACTGACTGCAAAAGAAAATAAAGTTTTTAACTTACAGAGCAATCTTCTTTATTTCACCTATTAAACATTGTAATCAAGAAATTATATGAATACCTTTGGGAAATTCATTATGGAAGAGCTTTCTTTCCATATTCTTAAAACTTGAAACAACAATATACATCTAAATCATTTCTTGTTTGTCTGATTTAAAATCAATTAGTGTTTAAAAAAGCAAAAACTGAAAGAGAAACTTTAATATCCTCTACTCACTTTGTAATTGCTAATTTGTAGAACTTCGTATTGTTATATTAATCATGAATAACTTTGTTTCTATTTTAAGCTGTGTGCTTGATATTCAGGAGAGACCTGCTTTAATAGAGATGTAGATCTGGTAAAACTTTTGGGATGGAGCAGTTTTATGCTTTAATGGAAATCTGATATGTCAGCTGCTGAGCCAGATCCTCAGCAAGTTTAAATTGGCATATTTAATCAATGTCAATGAAGAGGTGCTGGACTGTCCAAAGAAGGACAATGAAACTGGTGAAGGGTCTAGAAAACAGGTATTTTGAGGAGTGGCTGTGGTAACTGGGGTTGTTTAGCCTAGAAGAAAAGAGGCTCAGGAGAGACCTTATCATGCTGCAGGGTTGCCTTAAAGGAGCCTATAGCGAGGTGGGAATCTTTCTCATCTCCCAAGCACCAAGTGATAAGATAAGGAAATAGCCTCAACTTGTGCCAGGGGAGGTTTCCAATAGGAGAAATTCTTTACTGAAAGAGTTGTGCTGCATTGGAACAGGCTGCCCAGGGAAGTGGTTGAGTAACCAACTCTGGTTGCTCAAGAAATGTGTAGATGTAAAACTTAGTATCATGGTTTAGTAATGGACTGTAGTACTAGGTTAAAGGTTGGACTAGATGTTTTTTGTTCTTATTCAACAAGAACATACTTATGTTCTTGTTTTTGTATTTATGTATGCAAGATGCATTGCAATGCATTTGGAAGTATGTTTTTGGTTTGTTCTATTTAGTTGCAAAAATGTATTTGTGAAATAAATACCTGCCAGTTCTAGAAAGTTTTCAGAATTTTAGTTTTTTTTCTTTCATTTTCATTCATTTTATCTACCTTTGGGGATAAAACAAAACAGAACAAAAAACGGCCCTCATACATAATTTGCATAGTATGTATTGCAGTTGTCTACAACAGTAATTTTGGCAAGCTTTTTTGAGAAAAAGGTTATCCTAGAACAGTGTTTTCTTGCAGCTCTCTCATTCAGAATCATACTTAAATATTGTTTATTGAGATGAATTATTTAATACAAGTCATCTGCAAATTCATTAGAAATAAATATTTTTACCTTCTTTTCAAGGAAATGTTGAATGCTAACAAAGCAATAAAAGCCTAGTCCAAATACATTTCACATCAGAATTTGCAATGGCTATTAAATAATTTAATGGACCTACCTGACTGCTATACCCAGAAATCTTAAGAAGAATACTCTGACTTTTTTTTCATGGCTTCCTCCATATAAAGTTCTCTGGCAATGCTACTTACTAGAACAGAACTATTAAAATTGCCACTCTTTTCTAGTAATTTAATCACAGTACACTTGTTCTTTGATGCTTATACTTTATTTTTCAGTGTCATCCCTATGTATACAAGCTCCAAGTTAACTTTTGCTTCACAACTGATGTCAGTCTAGTTAGTTAGCTTGTTCAGTTTGTGCTTTTTTCACGTTACCTGTAAATTTCCCAGACTCATGTCATAACAAGCTTTTTCGTCTCCTCATCATGATCCTTCTTAGCACATAGTTCTTTAAGGTCTATTAAGCTCAGTGAATTGGTGTTGAGTTACAGGATGGCTAGACAGAAAAAGAAAAAAAAATCAAATTTCTTTAAGAATGTTTGGAAGGTAATTTCAGTCTGCAAAAAGTGAAAACTCACAACTTATTTTTTAAGGAAAAATAAAATATACATGGGATGTTATACATCTGAATTAGAAAAGGGACTTGAACACTCAGTTTGGACATCTGTGGTATAGCAAATCTTCCTGACAGGCCCATAAATATCTATTTGCTTATAAAGATTGGGACAGTTCCAATATCAGAGGCTGAAGAAAATAATACTGGATATTAGTAATTCAGTATGTTTAAGCCATTTCTGTACCTCAGTCTGTGCACATCTATCAACTTTGCAGTTGTTCTTACATTTGTACCACTGCCTTCTTTTGAAAGTCATCTCTGTTACCTTCCACAACACAGCTAAAAATAAACTAACACATTTTAAGAAAACAGTAACTCGGGAACAGGCAAAAAACAATGTGTCCAAGTGACTATTTTTAAACCGCTTTAGTGATATAGCTCTCAGGCCAACATCAAACCTAAAAATGTAACACAGGGCAAGATATTAAGAAACGTATATATATTTTTCCTTAAAAATGATGTTTTTGAAGCTTTATTGTTTCATTTGCAATTATATCCAAGTAACTTATTTTTGGAAGAAGATTGTTTCCAGAAAAAATCGTGTGAAAGGTTTTTTTAAATGTCTTTTCTACAATAGAAAAAAGATAGTTGTTTTATAAAAATATCAGATAGCTTTTATAATATTTTTTGTTTTATGCATTTGAGTAAAATAACAACATAGCTAATGTTAGGAGGTTAAACTATACAAATTAATCTTTGAAATGAATAAGACAGATATAAATCTATGAATTACAATTATTTTTACAACTATGTGTGAACAATTATAAAACCTAAAAGACGACTAATTAGATTTTTAAGTTAACTGGCAAATTTGCCTCACATTTTGCATTTAGATTTCCTATTGATATGAACAGTAAGTAACTAAACTCTTCCTGAATCTCTGTGCATCATTTCATATTTCACAGCAGGATCCAAGTCTGTCTTTAAATTCCTTCTTTATCAGATACTATGGCAGAGCACATTTGGCCCTTCAGATAATGTGTGCTCATTAAAAGAGAAAAATGACTTTAGTTTCTCTTTCTATGCCAGTATTTTAGATGCTATAGCTGAGGCACGAGAACTTCCTTAACAATCCTAGTCATCTCAGTACCACTGAGATTTAGGTAGACGGACACATCCCATACCATTACAGAAGCAGGCACCTTATGACTACACTGTGTCTGTACTACAGAAAAGGAAGTTGACCCTGCGACTCCTACTACAGAAAACTTGGCAGTTCTGGGACCATGCAGGTTGAAGACTACCGTGCAGAATAAAAGACAGCTGTATGCACGGGTACTTCTGCAGTCACAGTCTAAAGAGGATATGTAGTCCATGCATAATTAGAGATTTTTAGACCCAAATGTTGAGTTGTGAATGCACTGTGACAGGTGATCACAGCTTGTCTTCTGTTTTGTACAGTTATACATACAGAAATTTGGAAAGAGGAGCTAAAGTACACAGGCCCTTAGATGCAAAATCCTATTGTCTCCTCTTCAGTTCATTTGCTAGAAAAAAAAAAAAAAAAAGCTAGAAATGCATCTAAAAAGGACATGTAAGATGTAATGTTTCAATTACCAAATTCTTCAACAGTTAAAAATTTCAACAATCTATGTATTTTAGTCTTAATTGCTGTTTATGTTAGATCTCTTTTGAGCTTTTACTCATGAACATTCTTTAAAAATATATATCAGATTTAAAGTAAAGATTTAAATTTTAGATTTTGTACTGTGCAATAATAAGCCTTTCAAATTCTCTTAATAAAGAAAATACTGCAGTTACATTGTACATGGTATTATTATTTTGTACTATTTTGGGACAGAGACTCTTAAATCTGTAGTTTATTCACTCAGCTCATTCCTTTAATTAGTTCAGAGAAAATAAAGCACCTAGAATTTTGACAGTGGTGAGATTTCAGAGCTTATTCTGGGACTGTGGAGGTGCTGTAAAATGCTGCAGGAAGAATTTTATTGCAGCTAGGAATTAAAGTTGAAAGCCCTGTCTTTCCTCGAAGGATGCATTCACAGGTTCCTGCATATTGTGTGGGCAAGGAAAGTCTGTAATAAGAGTCAAGGCAGATCTGAAGTTACTGCACAATGACAATGTGCAAAGTTTAGGTATAATTGTGACCTAGGTGGAAAGAAAAGAAACTTGCAAAGTTGTTTGCAGGCTTCAATATTTACAAAGGTAATACTAGTACAGTTAAACCATTAATAGTGTAATGGAATATGGAGTTTCCAAAAGGCTGGCTAACTGGATTTTAAGTTTAGTGCACATAGATATTGTATTCATGTTAATCCAGCTCCTTGAGCTTGAAAATGGGATTTTCAAGAGAAAGAAAAGAAAAAGAAAAACGGCAGGTAACTTTGTATTGTACAGCTGATACAAAACTGAAGATGCGATAACAATCAGGCATGCTGTCTCCATTGCCACTTGTGTACACTTGCACAGTAAGAAACATTTGTTAGAAAAAGGAGCTCTCTATATACTCTCCAAGAATGGAAAATTAGAATAGGATAGAATCAGGTCTAGAATAGAACTAATTAGTTCTTAGAATAGAACTTATAGTCAAAGAAAAGTGGTAACAGAGAACATTTTTAATAGTATAGGAGTAGGCACACAGAACATCTTTTATCCGAGACTCACATGCACTTCTCTAGATAAACATCACTTCTCTGTCTCCCTCTCACCTTCCCTCTCCCTTTCTTCTCCTCAGAGATAACTTACTAGCTTGTTTATTACAGCTCAGGAAGGACTGCCCAAAAAGCAAATATTTTCTTTAAAAATATTTAAATATTTTTTTTTTCTTTCATGCAGGATCAGCATAATGCAGAGACCCCCACTGAAAGTAAGTATGTTTGAAATTTATATTCAGACTTTGCCAGTCTCATATCATTTGGCTTTGGTGCTAACCCTCGTTAAGAATATGAACAGTCATGTTGTTATGGGTGTTGGTTTTACGGAGAAAGACTTCAAAGAATGGGTGTAATTGCATAGAGTGAAATCTTCAGATTGGTATTTTAAAAAATCCCTGACTTGCAAGAATTTTTTGAAAAACATACACTTTACACACTGCAAAGTTATTCTGCAGTAAAATATACTGGATTTTGTACAGAGCTGTTCTGATCGCTATTTTTTACTTCTACTTAATTGTACTTTTTTTTCCCCCTGAAATAAAAGAAAAGGAAAATAAAAAAGGACAACTTCAATTTTAATAAATGCTATGGTTTTAGGTTAGTGTTTGAAGAGTGTGCAGATGGAAAATACTGAGTTATTTTTCAATATAAGTTGTTTTTTTTTTTTGTTTTTTTTAAGTGAATATTTTAGCAGTGTTGGCGGGAGAAGTTATGTTCCTTCTTTGTCAGTGAAGTGACCAAATAAGCTTTATGTACAACAAACCTCTCCAACACTTTCTGATAGGGTTCTTCCTTCTACCAGAGTCCTGAAAGTGAATCCCAGAGCAGAAGAACATGTGAAATGTGAATAACCTTCATGCTTTACTTACACTAGGATTCACACATGTGATATTAATACTTGTTTTGTTTTCACCTATTTAGTCCCTATAGAAGTCTGTCCAATTCACCTTTGCTTTTTAAGCATTTCTGAATGTTGATTCTCATGGGGGGAAAAGACACAGAACATAGTGTTTTAAAGATGTTTGATTTTGTTCTCTGTAAAATAATGTGATCCCTTCTTCCAGTAATTGAGAAATGTGATAACTAACCTCTCAGTTATTAAAGCATGTACACAGTTTCTTAGCTTCTAGAGTAATTAACCACAGTAATTTCACGCAACATGAATGTTCATGTATTTTTAAACTTTACTCATTTCTTGGAAAATTGTGCAACCGATCAACCAGCTCTAGTAACTCCAAAATAGGATACAAGATAAGCTCATAAAGAAAGACAACCACACAAAAAAACACTGGGCCATGCTTAAAGTATAATGAAGACTGAAAATACATTTATGATTTTTAAATATCTTGAAGCAAATGTGAGTCATTCCTGCAAAACCTATCTTAATAAATACTAATAAATATCTTTTACAAATAAATAGCTTTTAATCATTATGTTCTGTACAGGTAAAAGACAATTTTTACATTAAAACATTACATTTTACATAAGAACTGTTAATGATTTCAAGTGCTGTAGTGCTTGAATATCTTTTCTTTTGACTTTATATAGGATTTTTATTAATATCTTTCCAGTAAATAGAACCAAAATCTCACTGTATAAAATTCTATAAGTTAATGAGATGGAAATAAAATTCTTCAGCTATTGTCTCACAGTTTTGTACCTCTTTTAGTTCTATTCCAAAATTCAGTAGAAATGTAGTAGTTTGCAGTAGATGTCTCCTTAAAGCCTGACATGAATATGTTGGGATGTTGGAGTATTTCTGTAGCTGTCACTATTAATTGCTTCTGAAGCTAGTGCATCTCAGTAGCCAGATAGCTGTCTTTTCTGCTTATTCAAAATCTACTCAGGAATGGTAGAAATTGGTGCTAGAGTAATAACATGATAAAGTTTTTAACAGTTATCATTCAAAATTTGTAAAAATCAGACTGTTGGTTGTTAAAGTGGATAAAATCCTAAAAAGTGAGGTATCTTCATCAACACTCAGCAACATATCCTGAATGGATGAGATACTTCTTAAATGTTTCAAAAGTAAGAAATTGAAACTGAAAGAACAAGAAAATGCAGGGTTATCTAAAAAAAAAATATATTTTTAATTCCATTGGGGAAAAAAATCCCTCAGTCTTTTTTACAATCTTTGCATGCTGCATTCTGAAAAACACTTCTTGTAGCCAAAATAGCCAGAAGAGAGAAATCTGATGACTTACTCTGTGGCTTAGGTAATCTGGAGATGACTCCCATTGTTGCTCTTCTTTTGTATAAATCAATCAACTTTGCATCTATCATCTACTGGAAGATCTTTTTGCTTTATTGTGAATTTTTATCAGCAAACATCATGAGAAGAGTTGAGAAATCTCTATGATACCTATACTGGTATGTTGTGTATGTCCACAAAATATCATGTGATAGTCTTGTGTTTTGTTTTATAACAAGCTTTCTCATGCTACAGAGAGTTGTGGGCAGCTTTCTCCATGAGGTTCGTATTCTCATAGCATAACAGAGGAAAATGCGGAAGTGGACATGTTTACATCCTCTGACCTATAATACTAATAATTCACATTACTACTGTAACAAAATCCTCTGTGCTGATGTTAGGGTTTTCCTCACAATCTCCACTTGTGTTTTGTCATTTCTCTATGTAAAATCCATTTATTACATCTTTATATAGTTAATAATCATTACTGGATTCAAAGACTGGAGCTCTATGCTCATATTAGGTGGTATGATTGTTTTTCTTTAAATAACACACTTTCTTTTAATGTCTTAATTAATTATTTACAAACCCCGTCTCAAAAAAAATCATTTTAAAAGAAAAAACTATTGGGACAGAAGGCTTACTAATAAATCTTGGTTTAATGCTTTGCACTGTGTCATGCACTGTATGTTGTGAGGGTTATTTCCTATTATTCCAAAATGATTCACTGAGACTTTCAATTCCACATAATGTCTGAGAACATGAATCATGAACCAAGACTGAGGGAAACTGAGAAATCTTATTTAAAATGTTTTATTTATCAGTATAGGATTTTTAATGCACATTTTATCATTCTTAAAATCTTTTCAAAGTGTGCAAAGTATGTGAATGAGGATCCAATAACTTCAGAGCTTGGTTACAGGTCATCAGACAGCTGAATACATGGACAGTCTGATGTCAGGAAAGTTCCTTCTCTTCACTTACAGCAGATTTGACAAGCATTCCTATTGAGGGCAGTGCTATTTTACAAGCAAATTTAAACATATAAATGAATGCTTTTCCTGCTCTTCACTACCTTTTTTTTTTTTTTTTTTTTTTTTTTTAGGAAACTTTGTCCTCTCACATTTGTTGTAAATATGGTGCATCACTGTCTTTCTCTCGAATGTCCTGAGTAGAAAATCATAGCTTTACAAATCTGCCAGAACAACAACAAAAAAATGTCCTAAAACATATAATTACACTTAATTGTGCTCTGTATTAAAATGAATGTTCACATATTTACACTTGCTCTGTCTGCTCTGCTTTTACCATAAAGCAGCTATATACAAGATAAAGTGCTTTTCTATGATTCCTAATTGCTGTTGGTGCAGATAGTGAATCTGATGTAACTCATTCATGTTATCACATTATTCTCATGATTATATGTTATCTCACAGAAATCTTGCTGTTCCAGTATATTTATCCAGAAACATGATGACACTAAAATACAGTCTGGAAATGATAAGATCAGAAAGTGAAATTTCAAATAAACATGCTGGAATTATTCAGTGTGACGTTATTGTTATACCTATGAGATATATCAAAGTAGTACACTTCAGATGTAGAATATTTTCTAGATATTTTCTCTGATTGTGTGGAGAATCTTTAAATTTTCCAAAAAAGAGGCTATAATTTGATGGTCTATTGAAGTTGGTAGCTGGAGTTACTTTCAGCTTTGCAGTATTATATAATGCTTTTTTCATAATGAAAATGTAATTTGGCTTAAGGCAGCTCAGATTTAATATTTCAGTTTCTTTGCACACATGAAGGGGAATAATGCACCTTGTCCCAGCAGAGTTTTTCATTAATGGTCTGGTCCTTTCAAACCTGGCCTTCTGTGATTTTGTGAGAATCTATGACAAAGCAAATAAATAAATAAATAATAATAATTTAAAAAATGTAGTTGAATGAATATCAATATTTCCTCAGATTTTTTTATGGTTGAAATGCATTTGCAATTTATGTTCTTCATTGCTTTCTGTGTTTTGTTGTAGACCTCTCTATATTGTTACTTTGAGCATATTTAAGTAGGGTTCTCTCTCATTTTACAATCATCAGCAAAATATCTTATTGTGCAAAATAATAGCTAAAATGGTGTAATAGATACACATATTCTGTTCATGATGGTAGAGTAACATTTTTGGATAATTTTTTTTTCAGACCTCCGTACTACTCTGTCTATGCATATCTACATATGTCTAGGTCACTATCAAACACATAGCATTAATAATTTAAAATACACATGGTAATTTAGAGTATTTGCAAGGTAACAAGTGCAATGACTTTTTGACACATTTTGTGTCTGTACAATATAAAATACTTTCAGAGGATTACTTACCATATAATTTTCCCCATATAGGAATGCAAGGAGCAGAGATGAACATAATTCTTCAGCTATCAGCACAGCATTGTAGGAAATTCATTCTTTTGCTGTCATATTTAGTTAACTCAAATAGTTCTTTTCATTACCCTTTGTACAACAAATTGATAAGTTTCCCCCTCATAGAGTTAACTTTGTGCTGCTGAATAGCATTGTTTTAGAATAGAAATTGCTCAGTACTTATAATCCAATTGTATTGCAGACTGTCCACCACCGAAAGGGGCTGACTCTCCTCCTTTTCCCAATCTTTGACTCTATATCCTTTCCTTGCATCAGAACTGGTGATCACATGGGTCTTTGAGGACTCTGAAATTTCTGCTCTAAATGGGAAACTTCCATTTTTGTACATCTATTCCCATAAACCAGTTTGTCTATAGCTTTTTACAAAAAAAAAAAAAAAAAAAATAAGCAGAGAAATATTTTTCAATTTTGAAAAATTTTGAACAGTTTTTTTACAGGGTAGTATTATCATGCATTTGGCTAGCAGTCCCTTGAATTCATAATTTGTGTGTTCTCCTAAAGAGCTAGTTCATGACTACAAATAACCAGATAAAAAGTGTCCTGATACTGAATGTGTCAGCACCCAAAATGTAGTCAGTTTGATGAGGGAGCTTGACTTACATTTAAGCATCTCAGTAAAAAGCCAGAGCTTGAAAAATAATGAGCACTTATCAAAACCAATGACAGCTTTTGATGTTAACTGTCTTAGAAATGTCTTCTCAATTTCTTAAGAACTTTACTCTTTCTAATAATTCTGAGATTGTCATGCAGTACGATTTTTTCTTACCATAAAAATAGGGATTTGTGTAATAAACTCTGCTAATCTGTGTTTGTATTCTACTCTTTCTTTTTTCCCTTTTTAGATTTATTGTTTGAGTTTTTATGTTGGTTTGCTCTTAGTTGTTCATCTGCTTTTATTTGTTGTAATTTGTTGTTGTTGCAGTGGATGTTTTAGTATTACGTCTATAATTGAGTGTTTTAACTGATTAATCAAGTTACTTTTTTTCCTCTTGGTCTTGACTGCAGCATTAATCTTTGTAGTTTGAGTTCTAGGCAGTATCAAGTTCTTGAATTTCAATGTGCTCTGCCTTTTTCTAAAGATCTTTGCCAGGTTTAACTTTATAATATGCTTACATTACATCCCTGTGTATTTGATTAGTATTTGCATTTGTTCAAGGAATAAATTAGAAGAAAATTACGGGCAATTATTTTCTGAAATTATCTTCCATATGTCAGTCTTAAAATAATAATTTATACTGAGCAGCTCTTAAGATTTGCTTCAAATTTATTTATAGTTTTATTTCATAAATTATATCTTCACTGTAACACCCGGTGTTAGCAGTTTCTCATAGCTGGAAGTGTCACTTCTTGCATACAATGTATGTAAGCAGCTTGTTTTATTTTTTTCTTATATTTCTGTATGGAGCCAGGAAGCTCTGAACAGAATATTCTTTGGAATACGGGGATAAAAAAGGGTAAAATATGACATTTTTATGTCATATGATATTTTTCTAGTGGGGAAAATTCAGCCATTTTATTGACACTGCTTTTGCTTTCCTTTAGTTGTACTGGGAGGGCTAAGGTTTCCTCTGGCCCCAGTCTGCATGCATAATCAACAGAAAGGTTTATGTATGGACTTTTAAATAAGGTGGAACATTATCTTCTGTTCGAAGCCATCAGAGATCTATTGACCCAATAGATTCTAAACACAGTCTATTGATAGTATTCTAGCACTGGTGTTCAAAATGAAGAGAAACATCGAGCTGTAGGAAGATGGCAATGGCATAAGGCCATTGGCAATGGCATATGGCATGATGGTAATGGCAGATGGCAATGGCATAAGGCATAGTTCATCTCTGGTGACCCTTTTTGTGACAGGCAGATTTGTAAGCCACTGTGGTTATTTCTCTAGAGGCCTGAAAGCTGTATTAACTTATATCTAAGAAAAAGCCTAGGTTTCACAGCTTTCAAGAAGTTTTTCCATACTGTAAGGGAGAGAAAAAGGTCTTTGGCACTTTTCAAAGAATCATAGAACCATCTAGGTTGGAAAAGGCCTCTAATATCATCAAGTCCAACCATCAAGCTGACCTACTAAGTCCCATCACTAAACTATGTCCCTTAGTGTCATGTTCCCACATCTCTTAAATACCTTCAGGAATGGGGACTCCACTGCTTCCATGCCTGTTCTAATGCTTCACCACCCTCTCTGGGAAGAAACTCTTCCTAATATCCAATCTGAATCCCCCCTGGCACAACTTGAGGCTGTTTCCTTGTATCCTATCACTTGTCACCTGAGAAAAGAGACTGACACCCTCCTAAATGCATCCTCCTTTCAGACAGTCAAAGAGAACAATGAAGTCTGCCCTCAACCTCCACTTCTCAAGACTAAATCTCAAGCCCCTCGGTCACTCCTCAGAAATCTTATCTTCTGACATCTCCTTACATTACACTACTTCTCATTCTTGAAAAATAGTTGCAAAAATAATTTAGAACCATTTATATCCGGTAAACTCATTATTCAGCAGATCGCTATATGTTTCACTGATCGTGAAATATTACAAAGCATATTTAAATATAAATTATGCATTTTTCTAATCAGCTTTCTGATTTGTAAAAACCTGTTTGGATATTACCTCATGTTTTTCCTTAGGAAACATTCTGATTTAATAGCTGTTAATGTTTGAACTCTTCTATTCTATTAATCTCAGCTATTCTGAGCTCTCCTCAATACTTCTTTTTGGAGAAGACTAAACATGTCCTACAACAATTCAGATGAATTTCACAGAGTAAAGGCAGAGAAAGGTGATCTTTCAATGCAAATTAAAATGTTATTAAATAATTACAAAATGTTTCTACATGACAATTCTGTGTTGATATTTTGGTATACATATGACAATAGTTCAGATTTTTCTACAAGAACACAAAGGTAATATTGTTCAAATTAACTTCTGTTAACAAGTAGACTTGTGTGTGTAGTATTAAAGGAGTACTACCTAAGTACCAGCAGCAAAACTAGGTCTTTATGTTCTCACTCTAATATATTTTTTGTCTTCTGGAGGTAATAAAAAAATATGTCATACTGCCACACCAGCTTTGCACTGAACAGAAGCTTTGGACAAATTGTTATATATTTCTTACATGCTCATTTCAGATGCAGGCAACAAGAACCTATACAGAATTGTTTCAGTCATCTTTTGAACTTTGTATTTTATTTTATTTTATTTTATTTTATTTTATTTTATTTTATTTTATTTTATTTTATTTTATTTTATTTTATCTCTTAATATGTATGGAAAATACCCTAATAATTTCAGGATAATTTTTCAAAATAAATATAATTTTACTTTGATGTATATATTATCAGTGTATTGAGTCTGTGTGTCTTCTTATCTCTGCAGAAGAATTGCATGAAAATATTAGCTCTGATGCAAAACAAATGTCAGAAACAGCTGATACTGATATGAACAGCCAGACAGAAGATAAATCAAAGGAAGAAATCAAGTCAGAAATTACTTCTGTTTCCAAGGAAACCTGGATTAGCTTTGAAGACTTCTGTGTTTGTTTCCAGTAAGAAGCAGAGGTTTTGTGTTGTATTCCTTAAAATGTATGGTATAATAATGATAGAATGTGAAATGTGACCATATAAAACCTATTTATTCTCAACAGATCTTTTTTGTGTAACTATCCTTCCTTTTTAGGGTAGTTCCAAGGCTTCAGACCAGACTTATTGTCTCTATTGGCAGTGAATCTGTAGGTGCAACCCCAGGCTGTCTTGGGTGTGCCCTCCAGAATACTGCAGAGAACACAGCCATCAGCTTCATGAAGTGTATTACACACTGTATGTAATGTGGG
The DNA here is from genome assembly GCF_963932015.1 of Anas acuta. Lineage (NCBI taxonomy): Eukaryota > Metazoa > Chordata > Aves > Anseriformes > Anatidae > Anas > Anas acuta. The sequence continues at coordinate 49,808,199 of NC_088981.1, forward strand.
TAGAACATGGTAGGTCATGGAGCACAAAGCAATTCGGATGCTCTAATCTGACACATCAGCCACTGGTTGGCCTCAGTCTGTGAACGTTACAATTCTAAAGCAATAGAAGTTGTTGAAATCTTCCATATTTGAAAGGGAAAAAATTCTAAATGTCACATTTTTACTCACACTTAGCACTTGGCATTATGCATGTGTAACATATAAAGCATAGACAAGACAGATCAAGACAAGTGCAACATTGATGTTGCACATCAGCCCTTAGGTAAGATTTTTTTTTTCCCTCACTACTTCAGAACTTACTCCAGAAAAGAAACTTTGTATTCTCCCACCAATTTTAAAATTTCTTCTTTTAAAAATTGTGTAGTTTACTTAGTATTTATATATATTTCAGACCTGATCTGTATATTAAAAATAAACACCCTTTTCTGATGTCCTTTAAAATCATTCTGCTATTTGTAATTGTCACGTTGATTGCATGCTGTTCTTGCTGTCATTTTTCATTTCTACCTTCTCCTGGTACCCACCTTCCCTTCTGGGGTATCCCTTTAACTTCTGTTCTCTGTATTTAAGGAGCCTGGAAAAATACAGCTCCTTTGGACAACCTCACATTGCTGACGGGAGTAATTTTCTCAGAGAAAACTCTCACTTCTTTTTTTTTATTTTTTTCATTTTAGTTTGTAATTGGGATTTTTTTGTGTGAAGTTTTTATTTTCATAAATTAGTGTTTTTCTTGAGCAGATAAGACATGCAGGGGGAGTATACAAGGGAGAAGGTATAACTTTTATACCTGCAGCACTGCAGGAACTAGCTTGTTAAGGCTTGTCTGACTCATTTTAGGGACCCCAGGCTCAGAGAGATACAGCTTTCGGGGGGGGGGCAAAAAGCAAAGACTTTTCCTTTTAATTCGAAATCCTTGTCCTTCCAACAGTGTGACATAGAGTGTAAAATATGGATTCTTAAACTTGTCCCCCTGTACTCGGCTCTGGTGAGGCCGCACCTCGAGTACTGTGTTCAGTTTTGGGCCCCTCGCTACAAGAAGGACATCGAGGTGCTTGAGCGGGTCCAAAGAAGGGCGACGAAGCTGGTGAGGGGCCTGGAGAGCAAGTCCTATGAGGAGCGGCTGAAGGAGCTGGGCTTGTTCAGCCTAGAGAAGAGGAGGCTCAGGGGTGACCTTGTTGCTCTGTATAAGTACATTAAAGGAGGCTGTAGCGAGGTGGGGGTTGGCCTGTTCTCCCATGTGCCTGGTGACAGGACGAGGGGCAATGGGCTAAAGTTACGCCAGGGGAGTTTTAGGTTAGATGTTAGGAAGAATTTCTTTACTGAAAGGGTTGTTAGGCACTGGAACAGGCTGCCCAGGGAGGTGGTGGAGTCACCATCCCTGGAAGTCTTCAAAAGACGTTTAGATGTAGAACTTAGGGATATGGTTTAGTGGGTACTGTTAGTGTTAGGTTAGAGGTTGGACTCGATGATCTTGAGGTCTCTTCCAACCTAGAGATTCTGTGATTCTGTGAAATGTTAAAATACGGTTGACATTTTGTAGACTACAGCAATATTAAGAAATACCAAGCATTTGTCAGTTTCTTACATTCCTGTTCTAAGTGCATATGAGTTAACTTATTTTTACAGTGAACTGGTAAAGCGTTTTTTACTAAAAGCATCTGTATTCACTTTTGAAGAATTTATCACTCGAAGAATTTAGGTGCATAACATTTTAATTTTTACCAGTCAGTTCTGTTGAAAGCATTTCCTTACCTGACTAGTCTATATTTCCCACACCATCAAAACAAGATGAATTTTCAGAGTTTGTATCACTTTTGGGAAATCAGAAAAACTCTGGTCATTGTAGGAATTGATATTTCAGCAATAAATCATGAATAAAATATCTGAGTAATCAAAACATTTATTTTATGTAAGACATTGGACTTCACATTCAATGTCATCCATCCTAAATTAACACTGAAGCCAAAATATTGTCCTTGGTTAAATCAAGGTCAGAATATATATATGTATTATTTTATTTTATTTTTTTATTAGGAATTATGATAAAGTTTCTGAAAGTAACTAGTCACCAGGTAATTGAAAGAGGTATTAATAGACTTTACAAAAGATTCTACCTTACCATGAAATGCTTCGTAGAAAACTTCATTACAGTCATTTTTAGGCATGGAAATTGTTAGCTTATTACAATTCATAGATTACAGATTAATAGGACAAATTAGCGGTTTGACCTCCAGTGGACTGCACTTTATAAGTACAGCAAAAGTATTAATTATTATCAGCTGCTTTCTCCAGAGATGAATTGTACTGTCCTTTTATGAAGCAAAAAATACTGAATCATTTATGAGAAATAGCTGTGATTTATGGAAGATTATAATGCATTTACTAAGTAAAATTAGTATCTTACGCAATGAAAAAGACATTTACCTGAAATATGTCATTTATACTAAGATTATTTTCCCACTTTTTGTTTTTTATTGTTTTCTTCCTAGGAACCTGTATGTTTTCCATAAGCCACACACATATACTTACAATTACCAGAAGACAGAGTTTAAGGTATATGACTATATTGAGTTTGTACGTACTTTTAAAAATTTTTGTGAAAACTTTACATAATTCAATAGTATATATTTTCTAAATTTCATTGGTACACCAGATAGAACTGCTATTACTGAAAAAATAATAACACTTTAGGATTATTATAGTCAATATAATGATTATGTTTGCTAGAAAATACCCAGAAGTGTTTCGTTGTGTTTAAGACAAGGAGAAAAAAATGTTGTGGATTGCCATTGCAGAATAATTCAAGACATATTGAATAAGTAAATCATAAAAGTTGGTGGTGAGAGTATATTTTAGAGTGAAACACATCTCTATACATTCTTTATCTTGAATGAAGTCTGCCTCATAGCTATTTAGAGACTTTTCTAAATTAATTTCAATAATGATTCAGCTTCAGAATCCCCTCTTCAGTTCTCATTCATCTTCATCTGTCACCTAGTACCCAAATCAGGGGTCTGTTAGATTAGTCCTCCATTTTTTCTTTACATACTAAGTTCTATGATCAAGTTCTGATGCAGAACTAACCCTCAGTTACACTGAAATAATGATGGCTTTTAAACCTGCCATTAGTTCATATTATCAGAATGTTATTCAACATGTCTGAATATCCTGTTCCAGCTCTAGTTGCATGCTGCAACTGTAGTGTAATTACATAGTAATTTGTTAAATATAAACTCCAGGTATGAATTTAATGTAAAATTCTGTACTGAGAAAGTTAACTACATGGATTGTACTTCATAATTGTAGTGCCTCTACCCCTCTCTGTATTTATAATCAAATCATAACAAATTTTAATTGAAAATTGCACAATATACTTCCACAAGCCGTAATCAAATACAGTCTATATAACCTTCTGTGGTGGTGTGCTAAAAACGTATCTAATCACCCTTTGCTATAACATCATTCTATTTTTTACATTGATAAGCATGAGGTGTTTACACTATTAGGCAAATTCTGTATCAGCATTATAAAAAACACTTTAAATTATGCTACAAAACCAACAGAATTTTATTCCAGGATCAAACACCAAAAACTTACTTATATGTCTTCAGGAAAAAGCTGACATATTAAAAGTTCTGAAGCAAAGAAGCTTATTCACCTTCAGATTTTGAAGAATATCTAGGAACAGCAGAGTCATTCTACAGTTTTTGATATTTGAATGAGAATTTTGTATTAAAGTTGAAAATGCAAAGTGTTGCCTCCATACATAATGAGGCAGAATCAGTTATGTTTACCAATTAAAAGAGCCCTTATTTCTTATAAGCTTACTGTATCTAACTAGAGTCAGGAAGTTGCAACACAAAGCAAACATTTTGTTCTTCTGTTAAATGCTGTTTGTCACGGGGAACTACTGAAGTACTACATGTAAAGAAAATCATGTAAAAGTAGATTAATTCTCATTCAAGAAGCTTTTACATTTTCTTTTATCTCCTAAATGAACAATATCATTCATACATGCAGCATGAGGCTCTGGGCTTGAATGATGTCTGCTGTTTGGAGGACATAAGGACGATTAATTTCATTTTCATGTCGTATCTGTGATCATAATATCCAAAATCTAATGCTTTTTATAAGTCTGAGCAGGCCATATTCAACAAAAATGAAAGATAGTAAAAATTGAAAGATAAGAAAATGTCTTTTTTCCATACAGTGTAATGATGATCGAGTCCTCTATTATTTACTTGTGGACAGTCTGAATCCCATTGAAATACTGGTTAGTTTCTCTGCATTAGTACGCTGGGACATTGGAGGTAAGGCCAATGCAGAAAAGTGTATGTTAATGTTTAATATGTTTATGAAGTTGAGTTTAGTCATGGAGTATTTTGACATAGGTTAGCATTAAATAGTAAAGTTGATTCTTGGTAATACACTAAAAGTCCAAGGAACGTTTTCTTGTTACTTCATGTTGAAAATGAATATTTTCTTGAAAGGATCCCTTTACTGTATATTATGTTTTGATGCATACTTTTCATCAATATCTTTCTGATATGGATTTTGTTGTGTTTCTTTTTTTTTTTTTTTTTTTAAGTCTAAGCAATTTTCATTCTTGAAAGCCACTTTATGCCTTAGCTGATAAAAATGCAGTAAAGTTAGTAATATGACGAGATTATTTTTGAACTGATTTTTAAACCAATGCACAGTAAGCTCATTTAAAGGTGGATTATTTCAAAATCCAAAAGTTTGGATGGTTTAAATAAAAATTGCTTGAATTCTATGGGAATCATAGAATAGCATATAGTAAAGCTAATGAATATTATGACGATCAGCTTAAGTTAAAAAGATGTTTGAACATCAGGTATAGACATAATTTTAGTGCTTCAGGAGTACAGTAGCTATAACCAAAAGAAATCTTAAAACCAGAACAAAACAACAACAAAAACAATGCCAAAACCTAATCAACCTGTTAAAATAACTAAGCTATAGTAGGAATATAAGCTCTGTATGTGTGTTCACTTTCTTTGCAAGATAACATATTATGCATTCTAAAACTTTTAAGAAGTTTTAGAGCATCTTTAAGTGACTTGGAAGATATCAAATTTACACATTCTTTCAATGCCTTGTTTTAGCCATGGTTTTCTAGTAAACAGTACAAATTAGCCATATTCTTTATCACCTGAATATTTTGAATGACTACATCTTTTCTGTTCATTATCAAAACCTATATACAGATCTCAATGACTGTAAGGTAGATATATATTCACATAAATGTATTTGTATTAATTTTAACTGTTATGCCTTCCCCTTAATTGTGTTTTGTTTGTTTGTTCGTTGGTTATTTCTGTTTGGTTTTCTCTCTTATCATAGCTACTAAACAAGAGGCTCCTAGTACTTCAAAGGCAACACTGATGGTTGAACATTTCTCTTGGAAATGTGCAGCTCCTGGGGAGCTTGTGCTGAAGATGCGTACATATGCAACCAAAGCTACTGTGTTAAATCTTCCTGTTGGGTATGTACGAGCCTTCATTTCTGAAGGCTTCTTTGTGCCTAGAGATTGAGAAGATTTTTTACTTTACATAGGTTTTATTTCCTAAAATGTAAGTTTTTGAAATATCAAACTGTTTGATAGCTAAGATTTGGTAAGACTGCAAAATTAGTAGGAATTTAAAATAATTAACCAAGCCCTTATAAAGATTTTGAACTTTTTGCTCTTGTTTAATAGTACTGAGCAAGACAAATCTTGTTTGTTAGTTTATATGTTTTAATACAAAAATATTTTGAACTAGAATACAATTTTTACTTAACATTATTTCTAACTAGAATGATTTTGAGGTATTTATCAAAATGCAAAAAAAAATAAATAAATTAGGATTTTTAGTGGAACTGTGAAAGAATAATGCAAATGCAGAAGGTTCATAGAAATAGGATTTATGAACCATGAAAGGAGAAATTCTGAGGGCATCCAAGAAGCCTTGCATAGCTTACCTCACATTCTAAAGTTATTTCAAAACTGTATTGCTACTGCTTAATGTAATTTATTTATCTTTGTATGTAACTCTGTATGTGTAGTATAAAGCATTGCCTGATTATTAAAATAAATAGATGAAAGGCAAAAGCCTTTGATATTTGTTAGTTTCTGACAATTTTTCCAGTGAAAGATGACATCACTGTATCTTGCCCTAAGCAGGAAGTTGCTGACTAATTCATTGAGGCCTTTTACATTTCCAAAAATAGAGACACCCCAAAAACACATCAAAAAGATGACACAAAATGTATTTGGAAAGTAATGATCTGAACTTTCAGCTTGCTTTTTTTCCCTGCTCTTTTAAGATAGTTTATCGTTCTTAAAATATAAATCAGTATTATGCTACATACTTAGAGTACAACAAAACGTACTTTAGAGCATTGATTGAGTATATATCAAATATATGTCATATATTTTAAATCCCTTAAAACAACAAAAACAAATAAATAAGCATAGAGAAAAAAAACACACAATGCTAGCATGTTGATATTAAAAGTAGATATTTAGTAGAGCCTGCTAATTGTCTGGATGTGGATTAATATAGAAAAGATACATGTACTATTCTGATTGTAGGTTAGTTCTTTGGCACGCGCATTTCCTAAGCGTAGTTTCCAAATTTGCATACCCCTGTCCTCTATAAAGCCAAAATAAGTTCTTCTTGCACCTGCAAACTTCAAAGTTACTAGAGATACAGGCAATTCTAAAAGTTAAGCATCCCACTTTTGATTCTCTCTCCTCTATTCAGGCTTTCAGTAAACCTTAATTTACAGCAGGTGTGGGAAAGAAATGGGCTTACTGACCACTCCCCCATTTCACTCCAAATAAGAAATGACTTGTTCAGCCAGGAAGGCAGATTCTTCCCTCTGCGTCTTGGTTGCCAGGGGGCACCTCACATTTCACTCCAAACAAGACAGGATTTAAAAAAATCTTTGGGATGTGGTTAGCAATATAACTCTCCTTTTTTATTTTCACTGCTGTATTGCTGTTTAAAACAAAGTTGCAGCTTTTACAAACCTACGGAGCTAAATGCCATTCTGACAATGATATAAGACCATGAAACTTCGCTATTTAATGGCAGTAGATTTCTCACGTATTTCAGAGGGACTGTAGGAAACTACTCACTGGAGAGAGGAGCTTGAGACCCCAGTGTTGTATAACCACAGTTAGAAATATTTTTACTTGTGATTGGAACCTATCGTGAGCTAAACAAGAATGAGATAGGCATAAGCCAATAACACATACTGAATTTTTGTGTTTTGCCACCTGAGTAGATAACGGTTGGATGGTTTGGCCCACAGTTGCTACACAAAGCCATCAATCTGAAAAGTTTATCTACCAAACATCTGTTATTTTTTTCTGTTTTTTTTTTTTTTTTTTTTTTTTTTTACTGTTGCAAACATGGAAATTATGGTCTAAGTTATTTTTTTGACCAGAACATTTATCTTGAATAAATATTGAATTTATTCATATTGAATAAATACTGAAATCATGTATTTTGATGTTGAAAAGGGAGTAAAATCTAATAAATAAACAAACAAAATAGCGACTTTTCTGATTTTACCTACAGCCTATACCTGGAAGTTCTTGCAAAGTAATAAATTAGAAATGCAGGATTTGAAGAACTAGAAAAAAATAGGAAAGGATTTCATTTTTGCCAAATGTTTGTATGAAAGGAAAAATGTAAGATTTACTATGACTTTAAAACAAAACTTTTTTTTTTTTTTTTCTTTACTGTAGGCGACACATACTGCTATTCACAGTAAGTTCTCCCATAGGGTACCATATTCATCTCTGTAGCATGGTGCCATGTGTTTTTGGAGAAGAGGATGCTGTGATTCCAAGTCTAGAAAAGGTATGCATAGCAAGAACCAGTCAAACATCATGCTAAAGCTGTTTCTGACTGTTATTTAGTTTTAAAGTGAAGTACTGTTGGATCTTCATTTAGTTATTATGTTTCAGTATGAAATGGATGAAAAGATAGAAGAAATATGTTTTGTAACAAGTACTGAGTTGGATTTTGCAACAGCTGTCTTGTATAAATGTGGAAGCAAGCATCGGATAGTACAGTAGTTCACATCGAACAGCAGTGTGGAATGGAATACTCAAAATACTCTAGCTGACATACATATGTCAGAGGTTGTGTATAAGTTCTCTGTTGGAGGCAAGTAGTAAAATACATGTACGAGTATCATTCCATATTCAAACGTACCTGTCTAGTAAAAATAAATTGTCGCATCAATGAAATTTGTTTTGTCCCATGAGATCACATATTACTCACTGAGTCCCAGAGTAGCTTTTATCCCTAAAAATAAACAATTGATTCAAACAACTTTTCATTACTGAGATAAGAGGCCACAGAGAGTAATTATTACAGCTTTTGGTCTTTGTTGCATACATTCCAGACAGATATCACTGCCATTTGTATTTTCAAGATTTCTTTGGCAAGCGCTATGCCCAAATGTTTGGCATGGACAGATGGGGAGGGAGTGTAACTTCTAGAGCTCAGTTGTGCAGTGAAATAAAATTAAAAGACGAGTATAACAAATTTATATACCAATGTAGATCCTCCTGGCCAAGCTCTGGAAGTGTGGGATCCATGAGTGGACAGTGGGGTGGATTGAGAACTGGCTGGATGGCAGAGCTCAGGGTTTGTGCTTAATGGTGCTGAGTCTAGTTGGAGGCCTGTGGCTAGTGGTGTCCCCCAGGGGTCACTATTGGGTCCAGTGCTATTCAACTTATCAGTAACCTGGATGAAGGGACAGAGTGCACCCTCAGCAAATTTGCTGATTATACAAAGCTTGGCGGAGTGGCTGACATATCAGAAGCCTGTGCGGCCATTCAGAGGGACCTGGACAGGCTTGAGAGAGAGTTGGGCGGAGAGGAACCTCATGAGGTTCTACAAGGGCAAGTGCAAGGTGCTGCACCTGGGGAGGAACAGCCCCAGTCACCAGTACAGGTTGAGGGCTGACCTGCTGGAGAGCAAGTCTGCAGAAAGGGATGTGAGGGTTGTGGTGGAAAGCAAGTTAACCATGAGCCAGCAGTGTGCCCTTGTGGCCAAGAAGGCCAATGCGATCCTAGCCTGCATCAGGAGGAGTGTGGATATCAGGTCGAGAGAGGTGATCCTCCCCCTCTACTTTGCCCTGGTGAAGCCACACCTGGAGTATTGTGTCCAGTTCTGAGCATCCCAGTACAAGACGGACATAAAACTTCTAGAGAGGGACCAACGTAGAGCCACAAAGATGATTAAGGGATTGGAACATCTGTCTTACGAGGAAAGACTAAGCAAGTTGGGCCTATTTAGTCTAAAGAGGAGACTGAGAGGGGAACATATCGACCTCTATAAATAGCTGATGGGACAATGTAAAGAGGATGGGGCTGAACTCTTCCCAGTGGTGACCAGTGATAGGACAAGGGATAATGGGTATAAACACAGCAGGTTTTATTGCCATATGAGGAAGAACTTCTTTACAGTTTGCGTGACAGAGTACTGGAACAGGCTGCCCAGAGAGTTTGTAAGGTCTCCTTTGGAGATATTCAGAATCTGCCTGGTTGCAATCCTGTGTAACATGCTCTAGGTAAGACCCTGTTTGAGCAGGGGGGTTGTTGGACTAGATGATCTCTGGAGGTTCTCAACCTCAACCATTCTGTGATTCTGTGAATCAGGGTCCTAATAATTGGATGTTAAAACAGCTCAGGTAAATTTGCAATGGTTATTGTAGCAAAGTTTAAGTGTGAGAAGCTGCGGCATTAAACAATGACTTTTGGCTAAACTATTCCCTTTACTTCAAAGTATCATTAGCAGGAGAGTGTCCACAGATTTGCACAGAAATTTTGGTGAAGATTAGTGATGGCTTAGGCAGCATATATTTGGACTTTTTTTTAGGAAGACACAAATACTCATCTGTACCCTTTTATAATAGAAAAGATGCTGTGCATTTCAGATGACAGCAGTCATCTTAACACTGCAGTAGAAAGTTTATATGTGCATCTTATTTTTGAATAAATGTTCTAGAACTGAAGATATAGGAAAAATAAAATCCATAATAGATATGCATTATGCTACCTGTTATAATTTTATAATATTTGCATTTCAATAGCTAAACTCAGTGAAATTTTGCATGTTTTGAATTTTGATTAAATTTAAATTTTTAATACATAATTGATTTGATGGTTTATAAAATTAATAACAATCAGTTGATTTAAGAAAAATTTAATACTTCAACACAGAAAAAAAGTCTTTGTATACCATCACAGCCTACAAATGAAAGAAAAGAAAATCTTAGAACAGTCTTGCTAACAATGGTTGATTTTCTGCTCTTTCCCCAGGAGAGCTTCAGATTTATAGAACAAGCTACAGCTATTCTGAAAGCTATAGGTAATGTGATAAATAATTTCAGCAATAAGCCTGAACTTTCTGAAGCCTTGAAGGAGTTGAAGCTAGCTCACTGTCCTCCTGGCCTCCACGGTACTGGAATGGCTGAAGAACACTTCAAGGTGAACAAACAATTTTAATGAAGATGTGCCTAAAGGCTACAGAAGTCAGATAATGGCTTAACATTGTTGTCTACTTCAAACCAATAATTATACATTTAAAAAGGACATCACCTTAGTTTGAAATGTGGCATTAATTATTAAGTGAATGCATAGAAACTTGCAACAGTGTACCATATTTATCTTCTCTTAATATGAACACATTTTAATATGTGTGCTATGTGCTCTAAATTTTAGCCTCCCGTTTTTTCAGTTTCATTAGGCACTCTTAGGGGTATGAAATATCAGCAATTTAATTTTATGACTTAAGTTTAGATTTAAAAAACAGCACCTGAAATGGAAAAAAAAAATCCAACATGGTTCCTTTCTGTGTCTAATATTGGTGGTACAGGAAAACATTGATACAGCATATGTTACTGTAGACAGTAATGAATTTTTGTTTCAGGCATGGTATTTCCAAGTTTATTTTGTGTTGTTTTGAAACTGCCACATTCTTATTTCACTTTTATGTTGTGTGTATGTGATGAATTCAGTGGTCTTTGTATACATGATAAAAAAGTTACACTGTAGACCTCTGTACTGTAACTTTTCAATATTGTGGGGAAAGTGCAACAAAAATGTGATATAAGAAGGTATGCTAATCACCAAAGTACTGGAAAGTTCACACAGTTTAGATCATTTATTTTAGAAACTGAATAGAAGAAAGGGCACTATATTCTTAAAATTGATGATATTAAAACAATAGAACAACTAAGTCATTTTTTTGATGTAAAGGCTTGATACCAGGCTCAAAATCAGCAAAACAGGAGAGCTATAAACAGTTCCAGGTGCATCTCTTGTGAAAGAGCCAATTTTCATGCCACCTCTAACATAGACTCTCTGCATTTGAACTTGCATTTGGACAATGCATTGCACTGGACTCTCTCCCAAGTCCAAAAAGTCCTCTCTGAAATAGAAAATACAAATTTTAAATGTATTTACTATTTACTACTATGAAATGTGTAAAACTTAGGGACTTGAAGAACAATTCAGGAGGCATCTCTCTTCTCCCCTCACAAAAGCAGTGTATATATTTGTAAAGGAATAAGAAAAAGAAACAACAACAACAACAAAACATAAAATAAATGAGAGGCACTGAATTAGCCAACAGTGATTCATGAATGAAAATATGGAACTAATCAATCTTTAATGTAAACAATGAAAAATGATTCTGAATATAAACACGTATTAAAGTAGTTTCTCTCTTTGCCAGTGTTAATTTTTTCAAAGGAAGTTTTTATTAACATTACTATACATAACTGGAGATAAAATGTTTCCAGAAAGCAGAACAATTTGGAAATAAGGACAATGAAAGAGAAAAATAATCAGATAAATATTTTTTCCATTGAGTTATTGCTCTGTTCTTTAATTCAAATTGAGAGACAAGCTCTGAAAAACACACTTAAAATTTTCTAATCTAGCTAGGGATGGAAAAAGGGACTGGATTTCTGCTTGTTAAAGAGCATCAGGGTGTTGAGAATAAAAACATCACTTTAGTCCTATAAATAAGACAGCAAATTTTCCCCTTTCATCCATCAGTATATTCTTACTTTTGATAGTGGCACCATTGATTAATTCAAGTGTGCCCATTCAGTTTGTCTCTGTTCTAAAACTTCTAATAAGAATGCCATCTATTATGACGGCAATTGTGTGTTCTGACATCCTCTGGTCTGAGACAATCAACTCACTTTACATAAAACGATAAACTATTTTGGGATGATAAAAACATGCTTTACATTCTGTCCTGTACTTAAAAAGTCAGGTATGAAACAGGTTTGCTCTTGATTGCTGTCATGAAGCACTGTAGTCCCACGGTGAGGACTGATTTTCAGTTACTGTATGAGAGGAAGTTAAACATGTAATGAAAAAGAAACAGTTTTTGCAACTTTAATGAGAAGCTATAAAAATCAGCTTTTAAAAATGAATAATTCTCTGATAAATGTTTTTCTTCTTTTTGATTTTAGGTTTTCAATAGTGCATTTTGGTATTTGATTAAGTATGTGTTGGGCAAGAAGGTTCCTTACAGATATAAATTTGCCTTCAGATCCTTCACTTTGGATTTTAAAGACACTGAGATTTTTGAGGATGACAGTGTGTCTTCAGGTACTGGACCAGTATTTTTAATCACTTTGAACATATATGCCATTCTTATTTTGGAGGGAATTAACTCTTCACTAATCCTGTGTTTTCTCTCCTGGTTCATTAAGAATGAGAAATGGTTTGTTTCCTATGAGATGCCCAAGATTTCTGACAGATCTGATAATAGAACTAAACCTTGTGTTTGTTAAGCATGTTTATGTTTTATTAATTTATAAAATCACTCTTTGTCTTCTTTGATTTGCATTCATTGGTATTAAAGAACACTTACAGATACTTTATTTTACCTGGTATACTGCAGATCTTGGATCTTTTTCAAATTATCACCTGAAATGAGTTTAAATAGCTACAGTGTACATGAAATGAAAGCGAGGGAAGGCTCAAGTAACTACCTTTACTGAAAGTTCTATTTCTTGATGGTGGATTGATTACCAGCTCTCTCTCCCCCTTTCCTTCCTCCCCTTACGCTCCCCCCCCCCCTTTTTTTTTTTTTTAAGCCTTAGTTAGTTGTTAGTTTAGTTAGTTTGAATCCTTGATTAGTTGCCAAATCATTGTGTTTGCTGGCTAGTATTCTGACTAGTCACACGTGTAGTGTGGGAACTAGCTACAGCACCATCCACCTCATCTCCAGCCTGTGATTAGGGTGTGTTAGCTATCTTAAGGTACTGTGGGAGGTATCATGATATTATATGGAATGTGACAGGAAGTTTGGTGACACTGAATGGGGCAATAAGGTGCGCAGGCTTTGCTGGTTCCCTTTCCCAGAATAATTCTCTCATTGCAGGTTCTTTTCCTCATTTTATATGCAGGCTGGAGGCATAAGGATTTAGAATTAGGTTCACCTGGCAACCAGCTACATGGCTTTTTTCTATTTCCATAGACTTATCTTACTATATGTGTAACTTTTAAATCTATTAATATTTATTTTATTAATGTAAGCTTTATGTTTATGGCTTCATATCAAGACAAAAAGAATTAATCTGAAAAATTGGCATGAAGATGCATTTTCACCATTTAAAGATCATTCTTTCAGGGTTACTTAGCTTCCCCTTCTGCAGTTATAAACTTACAATATGAAGTCTTTGCTTTTGGTCAACAAAAAAGGTTATAACTTTCCTTTCATTAGTCATTTTATGTTAGAAAGTCAGTATAAAAAAAATCATTAAAATTTACATGAATATCTTTACTAACAAAATAATGTAATAAATTTTGAGAAAGCACCTATATTTGTTGATGCTTTAATGGGGATTTTCCTTCAAATCTCTCTTCTGAAGGTTATTGTTTTTGATATATAAAAGATGAAGAATCGGACAGAATGACTACATAACTCAATGTGTTTTTCAGATTTATATTCTAAGACAAGAGTAAAAGTTATAAGGGCCTGTCTATTGACATTTGTAACAATACTTGAAGTCGACAACACGTCACATTTTTCAATGATTTCAATGATTGTGCAACTAATTTCTGTATTCCAAAAAAAATCCAACCTGAAGTACTTGTCAACAATAAACAAGAAGGCATTTTTACATTAGATTTGAATAATCAATACAGCTAAAATATGTGAAATTTTCATATAGCAAAGACCTCATACATGTTACTGAATTATAAGGTACAATGTGGCAGATTATTTTTGTTTGTTTGTTTTGATTCCCCACCTAAATCATAAAAAGTGGAAGAAATGTGTGACAAATACAATTTTTGTTTGATTTCCTACAGTGTAAAATTTATCTTCTTATTATTTTTTTTGCTTTTCCAGACCTAAATCACAAAAGGTTGGAAAGTGAATTGTTTCCCTTTGCCTTTATTTACCTTTGGATGTATATATTTTGCCCTGCTTAATAAAGATTGCATTAGAGTAAGCACATGCTTTTGTTCAGGCTCCATCCCAGAATACTAAATGGAGACAGCTACATTTGAAAAAGCATATAGCAAGCCAAATGGTGGGGGAAAAATAGGTAGATGGTAGCAAAGCACAGGTGACAATCAGCGTTTCCAGTTTTCATCCTGACTTGGTGTAACTTTTGACAGTTTATGTGAATAGGTAGTGAGGTTTTGTCATTTCTGTGGATGACACTGCAACCAAGTTACTGTATTTGTGTATTTAGAAACAAATCAACATTTAATTGACTGTATATCCATATATTCTTTAGCCTCACAGATTAGACCAGACGGCCTCCAATGGTCCCCTCCAGTCTATATAATTCTGTGCTTACATGCTTTTATCTTATAAAAGTGGCTGTACCATGAATCTTTTTGAAGTCTGATCTGTACTTTGTTGAAGTGGTATTGTAATACCACTACACAGAGTGTTTCAGAGTCACTTGATATTAAAGAAGTTTTCTGGGGTTTGGAAATAAGACAATAATGAGGATTGATGATTGGAAGCAATCAATTTTATCAATGTTTGATACAAGAGATTAGATTGAAATGTGTGATCTTGTTGATGACAGCAATATCTTTTCTTAAGCTAGTTTGTCCTACATTTCAAGCAGCACTCTCTCCTCTTTTTTGTTTGTTGGTATTTCATTTTGGAGCACAGTTTCCATCCCCTCTCGCTGTCTCACCCTCCTCACTGCATGTGGTTGCAGTTCAAAACTGGCCTCCTGGCACTGATTCCTTGTAGTGCCTTGTAGTTCCCCACACTCTCTCCCTAAATCCTGGTACTGATGGCTTCCAGAATGCTAATTCTAGGCAAGGATTCCTTCACAGGGTTAATCAGTAATTTTTCAGATTCTACTGATTTCAGTTCCACTCAAAAACTGCTTGATAATACAAATTAACAGTCAGATAAATGAACTCCCAGTTTATCATAGATCCTACCCACATTCTACAGCTCCTTAGGAAAGGCTGAATATAATATATTGAATAATGTTATTGTTTAAATTATTACTTCATAAAATGATCAGATTGAGAGATAGAAGCACTTAAAATGTTACGAGGCTCTTTTAAGCTATATGCAGATTCAGGTTTTGATGCATCAAATTCTATTGGCTTATGTTTGAAAGGCTATTTTGAAATTATATTAAAAGATTTGGTTTTTAACAATACACTGAAATAGCTGTCTGTAAAAAGAAGTAAGGATTTGATGATTTGGTATTTGGCAGTATCATAGTAGCTGCATGTTAACTTTGTAATTACACAGTATATAGTGTCTATTTTTGTCATTATAGGAGGAAAATTTTAGGAGCCATATTTTTGTCATATATGGAAGTTTTATGCATAAACCACCATGTTTCTCTAATATAGCTCTCAAATCATTTGTTTATTTTTTCACTTTATAGCAAGCAGCTACAGGACTTCCAGCTTTAATGATGTTGCTCATTCTCTTACCCTTACTTCAGAGAGTTCTGAAGTTAATTCCCCTGGTATCTGGCAGAAAAGAATTCCCACTTTTGAAGAAGAAGCAGCGGCTCTTAAACTCCAAGCCCTTTGGAGGGGGGCTTATGTGAGGAAGGTACTGAATAGCAGAAAACCAGGTGTGTCCTTTAAAATTACCTTTTTAAAAAAAATGTTTCATGCTTCATCTTGTTCAAATATTTACTGTAAAGATTTTGTTCCTAATTATACCTAGTTAAAGTGAACCAAAATGCAGTAGAACATTATAGTTCAATGACTAATCTCATATAAAACTATGAAGAGTGTTCCACCTAACCACTTAGCACGTATGATTCTAAAGAGTAATGTAAGACACCTGCCGTTGATTTCCATAAGTATTAAAGTAGAATCTACTTTAAGATAGTTTTAGCTTAGAGCTGGGTTAAATGCTTATTTTCTGCAAAAGCAAGTAAAGTTTTTAAGCATGCATATGTGTCTTTCTTTTACATCATTGCAACAAGTAGGTTTGCCTGTGTTTATCTAAACTATATTTTAACATTGTCATGTTGATTTGTGATGAGACATACAGTAGAAATTACAAGAAAATATGTATGGACACCTGTGATGAGAGAATCCTAAGGAAATTAAGAAAGTAATACATTTGGAGAGTTTCTTTTCATTCATATGTATTTGTGTTTTATTTTCTTGGTCTTTTGTTGGTTTGTTTATTTTAATGTGTATAGCAAATAACAATTTGAACTTAGGCTTTAAGAAATCTAAATGTCATTGGCAGAGCTTAGTATTTCCAATGATTTTAAACTGGGTTAAAGAAATGTTCTGATAAAGGTAGTAGGAAAATGTGGTTTGAGTGTACAAGTGAAAAAGTGAGAAAACGTGATTAGAGATGGAGAGAGAGAAAGATCTTACATAATTTCAGCTAAGCATTGGCCTAAAATACTTTATTTGTGTATTTCTGAGGATCATTATGGTTTGTTTTTCATAGATTTGAATTCAGAGCATGCTTAGGGGAGGCAGAAAAGCTCTGTTCAAGAGGACCTCCACAAACCATGACCATTGCAGTTCAGAGAACATAATGAAAAACTCTTACTAATCCTGTATCATGTATAATTCTATAAATTCTGGCATAACCATTCCAAATAGCATTATGATATTGATGAAGTATTTGGAGCATTCATAGCCTAACAAATCTAAATTTAGTCTTTCTAAGGCCATAACTCTGTATTTTCATTCTATTTGAAGTTGGAGATCATCATTAAAAAACCTAGTCAGATACCCAGTTTATGACAGGCTGTTACAGTTCTGCTGGAAACTTTTTTGTGAGTCACATTACCTACATTTCAGTGTCTTGTGGGCAATGTGTAGGAGAGACTGATAGTGAGTAAATACAATTCCGCTCCCAACAAGTCCATACAAGTACCTGAGGAACGTAATAGATAATCAGCAGAACACAGCATCAAAGGCTGATCCTGTGTTCAAAAGATGTTATGCCGATGCTATGCTTCATTCTTAGGTATGTAAATAGAGGTACCTTACATAGCAGTTGAAGACTTATGCTACATTTCTTAGTCAGCAATTCTGTCATCTTAGCTTGACTACTGTGTCCAGCTGCAGTGTCTGCAGTCCAAGAAGAAAGACAGTTGACCGGATCTGGGTAGAGTTGTAAGGATCATGATTAAAGAGGGGTCTTATATTTGTATACTGTTAGTTTTGAATTCAACAAAATGGAAGATTAAGAATTACATCATTATAATCTGTAAGTATCCACATGAGAAAAGGATCAAGCAAACAGGTCTTTAGTGTGAGATCTGAAGGGTTAATGAGGTCTTTAGTCTGAGATTCAAAGATTACAAGTTGAATCCAGACACATTCAAACTAGAAAAAAGAGGTACTTGTTTTAAAAAGTATAAGGTATTTACCAGATTAAAACAAGAGTTGTATTGGGTTTTCATCACTGAAAATTGTAAAATCAAAAATACACATCCAATTCAAAAAAGATGTAATTCTTTACATGTGATGAAACAGAATTTAATGTGTTAACTAGGCTGTTATATGGAAAGTCAGATCATAAAGATACCTTCTAGCCTCACAGTATATGAATGCCTGAGGATCTTGACAAAGAAAACTGCTCTGCTGTGAGATACATGGTCACATTTTACTAAGTACCATCTGCTAGAAATTCCTTCCTGACCTAGCATCATTGCTAGGGTTCTTTCTCTTGCATATTTACCTGCACCTGTTGATCTGCTCGAGTTATCTTTCAAACTTGCAACTCCTCATCAGTAAATCTAGTGCCACCTTTCTCCCAAATTATCACCTGCACCCAGTCTTACTAAAGCTTTTCCTCTAAGTAGTCTAGTGTCCTATTAATTTATAAAAAGTGCCATTTGTAAATTAGGTGCTCTTGTAAGCTTTCACTTGTATTAACAAATCCCAGAGCCTGAAATCTGTCCTTTGGATGATTCAGATTCTAGAGTTTTATCAAACTCTGTATATGAGTACCTCAACTCCTTTCTGTAATTTTCTATAATGTCTTAGCTTCCTCTGATTAACCTCTACACTGCTACATTTAATTGAGGTATTTTCTTTACAGTGCTTTACTGTTTGTTTGTTTGTTTGTTTGTTTTTAAATCATACTATTCCCCTTTTTGCCATTATCTGTTTTTTTTCTCTTACTTGTCATTGTGGTAAAGTGTAACTTTTTCCCCATCCTCTTACTGTTTTTTGTTGTTGTTTATTTTGCCATTAATTGTTTATGCAATAAAGGAGGATTTCATGTAACTTTAGTCTTGGAAAGTTAAATGTTAGAGGTATAAAACTGTTGCTAGTCTTCATCTTCATTCTGCAGATGGAAGTAGACATCCTCAGATGGAAACACAGGCTGTCATCTGGGAGTTATCAGGCATGGGTGGAGTGAATTATCCCCTAGAGCTGTTTAATTCTCTTCTTTTTAGCTTCACAGATTGCCTAGGCACCTGCCTCTTAGTATTATAATTGCTACTGATAGTTAAACAGTGTGTTCTTTGAGGACAGAGATCATCTCATATCAATGCAATGTGTTATTGTAAAGGTCTGAAAATCAGAAAAAATTAGTCACATCATTTTTGATGTTGCAGGAGTAATGAAAAGTACAAAGGTGATGATAAAGGAGTTTTCCTCTATCAAAGTAAAAAGTAGTTATCAGCTCTGTGAAACCTCTGTAAAATTCCAAATAAGATCCTAGTGATTTGTAAGGAAATTAATTTGTGCAAGTAAGGTTTTTCATGTGTATTTGGCAGGTGTATATTAAAAACAATAAAAATGTAGGTGCTTTGTACATTTTTCTAACTTATTTCATTATTTGTAGGTACTAAAGAAAACACTATTGTCAAAGAAACCTTGCAAAAATTGTGGACTGCAATTGAGTTAAATTTTGAACAGTGTGCTGTAATACTGTTAAGGTAATGAAGTTATAAATTCAACTATTTTGTTGCTGCCAGTTCTGTAGAATTGCCATAAATTGCTGTTTCACAAAATAAATGTACTAAACTCTGTTGAAAAGGATGAGACACTTTCCATGAAGAACATGCTCTGCTTTATTCTATGTGCTTTATTTACTTGAATAAAACTATATCACTTCTAATCATTAGGTAAGGATGTTACTAGATGTTTTTTTCCCTACAGCTTGAACTAGAATATTGTCTGTATTCTTCTGGACTTTATTTTTTTTTAATTTAATATCCTGTAGGCTGTTTCATATATATAAATCTGATGCTGATTCTTTGATTAAACATCTATCCAGGTGATTTAAAGAAACCTTTTGATTCATACTTCTGATTCGTTTTAAGGAGTCATGACTGACATTAGAAAGGCTATTTAATTCTAGCATAATTTATATCATTGGGGGCTCTGTTTGCAACACTTGCTTGAAAGAAAATGTTTGTGTTCCTTGGTATTTAATAACAGCTTTTGCAAAGATAGCTGCACCAATTTCAGCAGTGTTCCTTAAATCATTTTCAAGCATGACTGCCTTTGGGGATCACATATTTTCACAAAGTCCTTAAAAAATATCTCTGCAAGTGTTCACACGACCAATCCAGCAGTAGACCAGCTCTGCTAAGGTTGAGGAGTGAAAACTAGCAATAATTACTGGCTGTGAATACAAATCCTCACTTCATATAACTCAGCAATTTGAGGAACACTCACATGGGGTATATCTTTATTTCACCTTTTAGTCTTTCTAATTAGGATAACTATGTCCTGTACTTTTGATATTACAAATGATATTACACTTTTTGATTACTACTTTTGATATTACAAATGATAAATAGAACTTTGTGGTGTCAGTTAGGTGCCACTCAGGTTGGCTCTAATTTCATAGAATTTAATAACACCTAATAGCTTATTTGCCTAAAGAATAACTTTTGAAGTTACCATTTTTAGATTCCTTCCTATATGTAAGGAACAATTTTAACCTTGGCATGTAGGTGGGATCAGGACTTTAACATTTGGAATAAGGCTGCAGTTGTAGACCTCAGTGTTAGAATGGCAGCATCTCTAAATAACCAAAGATAAGATGCAGCTGTTAATCTGCCTTCAGATTTTTAAAACATATGGGACTGATTCTCAGGCATTGTCTTAGGGGATGTATTTGACTGTTAAAATCATGTTACTATGACTTTATATGTATTTCGAAAGATGATAATAATATACATATATATATTTTAAAAACTGATCTGAACTGAATTTACAATAGTAATATAGCACCTTGTCCAGTAAAGTTACGTGCATGAATTTCAGGAGTTCAGTGTTAGGGTAAAAGTTTCCCCCATACTCCAACCCCAGACATACCACAGTGCTGAAGCAGTACCATTTTACAATACAAACACCTGGTCTAAAACAAGATTAAGCTAGAGTTACCATCTGTTTGTCATTATACATCCCACAATTCTGGTGAAAAACTCACTATATTTGTCCATACTGTAATTTTCAAGGAGCTCACAAATCTGAGGTTCCAAGATGCTTTTTCTGCCCAAGCGTGGTGTTTATCAGTAGCAGAAGGAACCTTTGCAAAACTTTGTGGACTAAGATTTCAAAGCATCCTTTAAACTACTTCTGGCAATAGTTGGATCCAGTCTGTGGCTTACCTTAATTAAATGTCAAGGTTGACTGTTATCATTACTAAAAACATGGTTGTGAGAATAGTTTGTGTAATTTCAGTTGCTATCTAGGGATAACAAAACATCAAAGTACCATTGTCCAGGTTTTGTTGATAATATTTTAGCAACTGAAGGAGCTGGACATGTTTTGGGAACATGAACTTTTGATATTACAAATGATAAATAGAACTTTGTGGTGTCAGTTAGGTGCCACTCAGGTTGGCTCTAATTTCATAGAATTTAATAACACCTAATAGCTTATTTGCCTAAAGAATAACTTTTGAAGTTACCATTTTTAGATTCCTTCCTATATGTAAGGAACAATTTTAATCACATTTTAAATTTGTTTGGTTTTATTTTTATTGCTGTCTTGTTCCAAAAACAAAACAAAACAAACAAACAAACAACACACACACACACAAAAAAAAAAAAACACAGAAAGATGTTTTTTATTTTTTAATCTCATAATGATGCCACAACTTTAAGATGACAGTTTAATATAAAGAAATGGAAGTTATTCTTATGGATATGTATGTATTTTTTTAATAAAAAAAAAACAACAACAACAACAACAAAAAACATGGATAGACTCATAGATACAAATATTTGTATGTAAGTATCAGCTATTACAGGCTATTATTGAACCTAAAGAACACGTTTTCTACCTAATTTGTTACTTTTTTAATGTGAATAACTAACAGAGAGGATAGTAGTGTTAGTAAAACTTTTAATAACCAATTTTATATTTATGGTCAGATGCAAACCAGTGTCGCTCGTGATTAATGTAAGTCAAAGTCAAGATATTTGTCCCCTCCTCATTAGATTTAAATGTTTATCTCTTTATCTGCTTTCCAGAGAGATGTTTAAAAAAAATTGTAAGTCAATTGAAAAGTTTCCTTGCTATGAAGATGAGTGGTGTAAGGTCTTTTTTGCTGACTATGCTGTAACATATGCTGATCAGCCACCAAATATTTGGTTTGTGATTTTTAGGTGAGTTTCACACAGCCTTATATGATTCTTATGAGGAAATAATATTGATACATTGTGTTTTTCCTAATCTGGTTTAAAAACATAATTTTATGTAATTTTCCCTAAATTCTAAAGTATACTTCATGTTACATAAATCACTTAATTTGTGAAAATATTTTGAATAAATTTTAATTTTATTTTATTGTAGGGAAATATTTATTGTCCCAGAAGATATGTTAATAGTGCCAAAGATGTATACCACTATCCCTTCCTGTAGACTTCATGTAGTTGATAATGACACTCTGGAAGAAATGCCACATGTCTTTTTCAAAGTGACACCTCAGGTTTATCCCAAAAATAAGGTAAGAGTGATGATGGAAAGTATTTTAATAATGATTGCCTGAATTCTGTAGATATTTTCAGCTAAATTGTAACATTCTGCTTAGAAGTACACCCATATTTATTAGCAAGTTTAAACAGACTGTCAATGATCTTCTTCCATGCTAAGCCTTCAATGTGGAAAGAATAGTCTTAATTTTCTTTGGTTATTTTTGATCATTTCTAAAGGGAAGCGTGTCACCCAATTTCCCTGAGCTGTGCTAATCAAAGGCAACTTGGCTGTTGTGGCTGATGCTGTTCACCTGGCAGGATAACCTTGAAGAGTCGAGAACCAAACTAAGAATGTGGCACAAATAGCCTTTTATAAGGCATGCTTGCAATTATTAAATTACATGCTTCTTCAGGTGCTAATGATAATTGTAGTGCTGATGCCAAATACAGCTTTAGATGTGCTCCCCCTCAAAGCCTCTAAGAATCATTAGAATAATTTGCTCCTGGAAATAAATAAATAAATGTAGTTACATAATTATCACACCTTCCCCTCCTCCTGCCTTTTTGTCTTTAGGCTAATGACAATTTGCTCAGTCTTGCAAGGTACGTTTCCTACGCTCTTGATTACTTTCTCCTCTGGACTCTTCCCAGTTGTTTTCATTCTTGTTTATGATGTACAACTCTGAGCACACAAAGCTTTGCACCAAGGATTTACTGAAGGCCATACAGATGATGAGCAAGAAATGTAGTTTATGTGTCTTGTTACTTTGCCTTATAAATCTGGCTGTGATGCTTTCCCTTTTTTCGCACCAACATTGTTGACTCATACTATTGTAACCCTAGGTGCTTTTCTGAAGAACTGAATCTTGTAGTTTATTGTTCTTGACTAAATATGTTGTATTTCACTATTGATTTTAATGTCTTTTTTTTTTTTGACTTTTTCACTGGTTTAAAATAACTTTGAATTCTTATTTTGTCTTCCTAAGTAGACAAAATCCTTACAATTTACAATCCTTACATAAGCTACAATCCTTAGCATCATGTTATCAGTTAATTAAACATACATTTTCCCTTCCACCATCCACATTACTAACATAATTATTGAATGAAATCAGTTCCAGGTTTGGATCTTTGAAATCTCACTGACTGCAACCTTCTTTTGCAAACTGGGTCAAGTATATGTGCTTTTTGGATGTGGTTATCCAACATCCACTCTAGATTCCTCATTATGACCGCATTTCTGTAGAATTATAAGAATGATCAGAGAGACAGTGTCAGGTGTCTTACTCAAAGCAAGATATATGATGTCTACTATTTCTCCTTGGTTCTTGTCATGTACTTTCCTATAGAAGGAAACTTGATTGGTATGTGACTTTTTTTCTGCTAATAATCTTTTTGCTTCATTGAGTGGGTTGCAAGTGGTTAATTTCGTTATTTATTTTGTATTTCCAGCCATTGAATCTACTTTGTCTGATAATTTTCTAGGCAACTTTGTCCATTTAAAAAAAGTAACATCATAGTTCTGTATTCCTCAAGTGTGTCACCTTTCCTCCGTCAATTATGAAATATAAATAAAAACCTCTGCGATTGTTTTATTCTGTTTAATTATCATTCAGTTCAGAAGTTCATCAGGCCTAAAAATGAAATTAATATAATCATTTACCACTTATTTTCCTGTTCTGGCCTGCCCCTAATAGTGTTACTTCTACTGTTAACTGTTAGCCACACTATCCATGGCTTATCTTTTTAGGGAAGAGAAGTTCATGTTTTGGCCTTCTCAGTCTCATCAGTCAATAGCAAGGAACTGATGTTAGTCTAACACCATAGAAGTATTTTTCTTATCCTTCTTTTGCAATTCATACTTGCAAGTACTTTCACCTCTGCCCCCAAAAGAATGAATTTATTTTATCTGGTGTTTGTAGTGAAAGCTGGCTGAATGTGACAGTTAAGACTGCTACTGCTAGAGGAATATGCAGGGCTGTAGACAAGCTCTTCAAGTTCTCAGAGCTAATTTGGGATCTTCAGAGATAGGGTGTGTATTCTACTGGGAAATAAAGTTCAGCTCAGAATTCGAGAGTGGCAAGTGACAGGATGGTCTCTGTGTTGAACACCACTTAATGCCTTTCAAGAAAGTAATGAGGATTGTGCACAATCCTGCACAATGTCCAGGATTGTGCACAGTATTACAAATAAGATCTTACCAATACTATGCAGTACTATGGTTTAAATACTGGAAATGCTCATTTTCCTATGCCCTACCCCCACATGATACTTCCTATAATCCTTTTTTATTTTTTTTTTCCATGCACTCAGCACATAACCTCAGCGATTCTGTCATTAGCTAAATTAAATGGCTTTTTTTTCCTCCTCCTATTCTTCCTTATTGAAGTCCTCTCCACTTAATAATTAGAGAAGGTATTTTAGTTATTATTCTCTCAGCTCATGACTTTAAATTTCACAAAATTAAGTGTGGTTAATATCAGTAAAGAGTGATTTTGATTTAACAATATTAAAACAGTATTGTACATGTATGCTGTATTTTTGTACTTGTTTTTATTACATTTCTTAATCACTGCTACGGAGTTTCTCATTTTGACAAGGCATTATATGATTGTCATAAAACACAGAATAAAGTGCTATTATTTTAATCTGTTACCTTTCTTTCTAATGGTATTTGGTAAAAAAAAATAATCAACAGTGTCATACATCAAGGAAGAAATTATACAGCATGCCTGTATTCCTAAATGTCAATATTCATACAGTGTGTGCATTTTTTTTTTTTTTATAAACCTACCAGTTAGTTGTTCTGCTTGAAAACTATGAATCAGCAGCTAACAACAGAGTGAAATAGAAATTTTATCAGTAGATATTATTCTGCTGCAGAGTCATTCCTGGAATACATTCAGTCACTCTGAAATGAACTTTACGATATGAATAAAATCTGCAGACTAGCAATAATGTCTGTCTTCTTTCTGCACGTATTACAGTCTAGATAAAAACTAGTTACTTGCTTCACATTATTTATATTTATTTATTTTTGTATTACATTTTCTTCTTCGCAGTCATTTTTTCCCCAATTGCTAGATTGCTAGATACAGGTTTTTCTTTTTATTCTTTGTTGTTTGTTTTTTTTCTCCACTGTCTTTTTTATACACAAGTTTTCTGAACAGATCATAGAAAATGATAGAGAGATGAGCATTCTTCAATCTTCAGCTGAGCAACAAAGATAAGATGTTAAGAAATCATTACTGACAATATATTTAATTTAGAAAACGGAAGTCTAATTTAGGACATTGATCAGTTGTTTGTCTTGACTAGCTGTTGAAGGACATAAGGAAATCACCTTTTTTAATAGAAAAATTAATTTAGGTGATATATATTAAAAAAAGAACCCTTCTGATTCACAGGTATAGTGAAATGAAGCAAGAAATCTAAGTATGGAATAAAGTCTCTTGGAGACTTTTAAGAATGAAACATAAAGCAGATAGTTATCTGAGTTATCTGGGTATATTAGTTCACTTTCTCAGTAGTGACTGATGATTACTTGGTGTTCCTACCAGCTGCAAAATTCAGTTATTTTGCTTTCTAATTGCTTATGTTATTCAGTGCTTATTTTTTTCATTTTTTTAAATCTCAGTTCTACATTTTCTGCATACTTATGGAAAACATGAAGATTTTGGAACCTTAACTTTATAAATATGATTAAAAAAAAATAATATATATATATATATATATATATATATATATAAAATATATATATATATATATATTTTTTTTTCATGTACATCATTCTGTTAGAAAGCACTTGAATATCTGGCTATATCCCTCTCAGTTTTGACTTTCACTTATTTAAAATGGTGAAGATTTTTAACTGTGTGCTTAATTACATATTTAAATGTGTGAGTTCTTCTGAATCGTAGTTTTGAATCGTTGCTATTACTGAGTAGTGATAACGGTTGTAAAGTGACTTACAGTTCACACAAATTAAAATAATGAATCATTTCTTTTACATTCATTCTAAAAAATTCAGAAGCCTTGAAATTGTAACCCTTTATTATTTGTCAGTCTCGAAAACACAGGCCTCCTTATGAATTTTTCAAGATTTTTTTCTTTTACGATTTTTATTCATTTATTTATTTATTTTACTGGAAAGTATTGATTTCTTTCAATGAAAATTTAGCATAAAACCAAAAAGAGAGTGAGAACCTTTCAAAGAAATTTCTCTTGGGCCACTTCTTGGGTGGGACATGAATTTTTAGTTTTTGAAATAACAAGTTGGCATAACTAGTTTGAAGAATTTGAAGAAGGGACTTAATTCTGAGTTCCCTGGCTACATAGCCATTGGCCATTTGACTTATTATACCCTTTTTTATTGTCCTTGCTGTTTAAGTGGTAACACTTATTTTGTTTGTTTATTTTTTATTCTTTTGATACAAAATAAAATCAAATTCTGAGACCTTATAAATTACATTCTGGTTTTCTATATTCCTCTTCTCAGGATTCATAAAGATTAGGTAAATCTGCATCAGGTCCATTGTTGAATTTTTTATTATTTTTTGTTTATAATGCTAAAAATGCTTTTATATTAAACCTGCATTTTCATAAAAATGAGATTAATAACCTGATATTTAACGTCTCACTTGAAATAAAATTATTAAAAATGGGAACAATATTAATTTAGCCTTAGATTGAACCAGATCTCTATATTTCCATGTAGTAAATTGTATTCACCTTTACTTTCACACTACTTCTAGCAGCAAAAATGTCTGGTTTATCAGGGAAATAAGTTATTTTCATGTTTACATTCTATGTTTATCTATGCTTTCATATATGTGAGGTCTGCTAGCTTTTGCTAAATGTTTTGTGCATGAATTGCCAAAATTGCTGTTTTTTCATCTTCAGCTGTGGTCACCCTTGGAGTTAAAAGCATCTGCAGTCTTAAAATTGCTGTGCAGTTTTCAAATGCATCGACACTTTAGACCACACTTCTTTCTTACGTTTGGCATGCAGACAAAAACAAACAGGTTAGCCTTTTGAAGTAATCTCTTAGCAAAACCATGGGGAATATTTTACCTCTGGTACATCCTTTAGCAATTCTTTTAAACAAAATGTGAAATTTCATATTCTCCTCAACATAGCATTAAAAAGAGAATGCATCAACTTTTCAAGTCACATTACAGTCATGTATTAATGGAGTAATGCTTTTTTTTTTTTTTTTTTTTTTTTTTTTTTCTGGAAAGAATTCAACTCTTGTATCTTAGCCTTGG
Organism: Anas acuta; assembly: GCF_963932015.1. Classification (NCBI taxonomy): domain Eukaryota; kingdom Metazoa; phylum Chordata; class Aves; order Anseriformes; family Anatidae; genus Anas; species Anas acuta. Next base: position 49,835,885 of record NC_088981.1, read on the forward strand.
TAGAAGTCACAGTCTCTTTTCCTCTTCTCCAAAATAGCTCTTCCTTTCTTCCTTGTCTTATTCCACCCCACTTGAGAGGGGGAATATCTTATACCTTGTAATTGCTTTTATGGTTAATATTCTGGAGTAAATAAAGGAGAAAGTCAGTTTGAATTTGACAAGCTCATGTGAAATATTCTTCCTTATCAATATGCCTCTCAGAAGTGATATGTGCCAATCTGAGTTGAAGTCAGCCCTCTTTATTGATGATTAGAAAAAGAGTGATGATATCAAGTCCAAGTGCTGAGAGTTTGCAGTTGGGAAATAAATCACTAAGGATAGAATTTCAAAAGTGTTCAACTGATTTTTCACTTTATTCCTTTTGAGTTTGAGAGTTGCTTCTCACTGACTACAGTGGGAATTGATTTAAGCAGCAGGGAATCATTTAATTAAAAAAAAAAAAAGCTTTTAAAATAGTTAGTTCAGAAGTGGAAAAAAAAGGGTATTGTTCTATGGAGCAGTCTCAAATGATTTGAGTCATTTGGCATAGTTCTAATGAGAAATAAAAACAAGAACAATAAAAAGAGTCCTAATTGTTTGAACAGTTCAAGACAGCTGGAAAACATAAACTGCAGAGCCAGGATGTTATATGAGAACCTCTCATAGCAGCAAGAAAAGAAAAAAGAAATCTAAGAAGTCAAGTAGTTTGAAGAATGCTCTTATCAATAGTACAAACTAAGCTTTTTTTCTCCTTGAAATTATTAATCAATATCATCTATAAATTTTTATTCAAAATGTATAGATGATATTGATTAATAATTTCAAAATTAAGTTTGCCAAACTTGTTGATGCTGGACCAGAATCTTTTATTTTTTTGTTTATTTTTTAAATTATAGTATTTCTACTTAAAATATTTATTTATCATTTATGTCTAATTAAAGATGCTGTAATTTATGTTGTGTATTATAAGAAATAATTACCACTTTAAGAATGTAAATAATTAATTTAAAATTCCTCCTATGCTTGTGTTGTTCACAAGAATCTGTACTTCATCATTTATGTATGTATCTTTTATGTTTTCTCACTTTTTTTTTTTTTCACAAACTTCTTTGACTATTCTTTTTGATTCTCATGTACTACTTTCTATTTCTTCTTGATTGTCATCAGGAGTTTCTTAACTCAAGTCTTACTACCTCTAACACAGTTTTACAGTCTACATTTGTCTTTCAGTGATTATTCTTTTTCGCCTTCCATAGGTACACTAGCAAACTGAAAGTTTTGCTCTCTTAGGGCAACTAGAAAGTTTTCCAAGGATTTTTATTTTATTTTACACTAACACTATGCATTGTCTTGTCTTGTGGGAACAACTAAGTATGGTAATTACTTTAATGCAAACTGTCCCTAAAGCCTAGTTTCTGGAGAATATCTTTGAGAAGTGAAACTCTATGACATTTCCCCAGCAATAGAGCAGTGTAGGTCTGGTATGGTTTGTCCTGTTGTTGATCATGTCCCTCCCCAAAAATAAGACCAAGTTTGAAGTTAGATGATATTGTATTTGACTTGCTTTATAACTTTTTGCCAAGTATAAATTCCCATAATAAGAGATGCTTAGTTAGACTACAATAAAGCAATAAGATTATTGCTTATGAAGCACATCTTATTACTCTAATAAGCCTAACACAAACAGTGTGCTCCAAGTAGTCATAGACTGCATTTTCGTTACTGTAATAAGTAAAATGACTTGTTTTCCCTCTTCAGAAAGGATATACATTTATGGCTGAAGCACGTACTGGTGACCTGTCCATGGCAGCTGGAAGATGGAGGCTCCGGCTCATCAGTTCTCATAGTCCACTCCCGTTCCTCTCTCGTGAGGCTGTAAATAACATCTTTTCTACTAAAGAAATTAAGGAATATTACATACCCAATGACAAGCATGTAATGTTCAGGTAAATATTGAGAGAAGAATGATTACATTCTGCCTTTTACATGGACTATCTGTGATAGAAAAGTATGTTCTTTCCTCATTCTTAGAATAGGAAGGTGTTAAAACAAGCATCTCAATTTTATGGTCCATCAATACTCAATACCAACTTTAACAGATCATAAATGGAAGTGTTTTCTGAAATATTGCAACTGATTAATGAAGAACAGGTATGAAGTACACAGACTATAGTTCCAAGATTGTAGTAACAGTATTCTGCATTTCTCTAGGCTCAGTCTTGAAATCTTATCCATATATTATTCCATGTTACTTTTGGGGATTAAACATGCATTAAAATTAAGATTTTGCAAGTGGGGAGGAGGCATAAAGTTTGGTATATTTTTCAGCTTGTCAAACAAAGCTAGAAATAAAATTCAGAAACACAACACTGTTTTCTGATTCATCTGATCAATTTCCATCTTGCAGTGCTGGTAGAAGAGTTTCTACACACTTTAGAGGAGCATGTAGATTGCTTTAAGAGAACATATTAAATCAGAGCATCATTATTTAGTTTTTCTTAATTATTTTTTTAATTATTATTATTATTAATTAGAGGGCTGTTTGTTGTTATTTGTTTCTTTGTGTTTTTATTCTTTTGCTGTGTTACTTTTTAATTGAAACAGCTCCCTCATCTGCCTAACCATACTTTTCAATAAATTCTAGTACAGTAGGAGGGAGAATGTGTATCTGGACATTTTATAAGGTAGTATAAAAAGCAAATGGCAAGACCACCCCCTTTTTTGCAGCCCTCCACAATTGTATTGGTTATGGATTCACTGCACTAAAATACAGTACAAGAAGTTTAGTCTATCAGATTGCAGGAAAACAGTTAGCTACAAGTTCAATTTTAAATGCTTGTATCCAGCACAGAACAACATTCAGGTATTTTTCAAAAAAAGATCTGGGACTGTTGGTCATGTTGCTGTGTTGTTTGTTTTTTTTTTCTTCTTTAGGTATTCAGTAAAAGTCACAGCACCACATACTACCACAGTGCAAGTAGAAACTTCTAAATCAGATGTGTTCTTTAAACTACAAGTCCTAGATAATGAGGAAGAAATTGTGAATGTCACTGGAAAGGGCCATGCAGTCATTCCTGCTTTTAATTTCTTGAGTAATGAAACACATTTGAGTTCCAATAGTGAGTATTGAATTCAGTATTTGACAGTTTTATTCACTATGGCATATATATTCTTACAGTAACTTTAGATAACCACAGAAAATAGAATTTTCCACCACTTTTTCATAAAATCCCTAGTGGCTTTGTGATTGAGTGAAATCAACTGTATTCTTGAGCAATGGATAGGGATCCTTGTCCCTCAGCAACGAGGAGAGATACCAAAACAATTGATTGAAATAAGATGTCCATCCTTATTTTATTCTTCTGGGGATTGGTCTTGTTTTGTAACTAAGTAGAGTTGACTGAATAATTGAAGTAGTTTCTCAGTTCTGAAAATTTCATGCATATGTTTTCCTTGTCCTTGAGAACGGAAATATACATTCTTTTCAAGATCTTGCCTTTATTTGTTTGATCTTAAAGGTCAATGTTTTGTTTTTGTTTAAAAAAAAAAAAAAAAATAAAGATGCTCAAGTTGCAGTTCATGGTGGAATATTCATAGATTATACTGAACCCTATCATTTGAGTGCACCATCTTGAGCATTACTCCTTTTAGCAGAAACACATGTTATTGGTTTCTTATCCACCATATAAGCCAGAGTACAAACAAAAAGAATAAATGAGATTTTCTTAAGGATAAATACTGTCTGGTTTTGACTGCCTCTACAGCAGCTACATAATGTTCATCATGGAAATGGAAGTCACTGAAGGAAAAGCTACTTGCCCAAGACTTTCAAATTTATTAAATGTTCATATTGTCAACACTTTATGACAGCAAGTGAGATACTGAGGAAGTTATCCCTTTTAGCCCAAATTTATTTGAAATAAACAGCCACCACTCCGCTCATTTTTTGCCTGAAAATTTGAATCTGAGAAGTTTATTCACTAAAGGTGTACTTTCTTTTCTTTCTTTCTTTCTTTCTTTCTTTTTTTTTCAATTAAATTTTATTGCTGTTCATTATATTGCAGTCTTGTCAACTTGGCTCTTGTTCATGGTGAGAACTGGTCTATGTTCAAAGGTCATCTTTCATAAGTATGTTAAAATTCACATATTTGATCAAATGCTTTGGAACTAGTGATTATACCTAATATAAATCCAGAGGACATTAATTAAAACTGACTCTGTGCAATCCAGCAAACCAACATTGTGAATATATACTCTGTGTCCAAAGTTGGCAGCATATAAATACCTGGGGTAGGGGACAGGGAGAGAAAGAAAATAAAGCTAAGCTCTTCTCGGTGATGCCCATTCACAAGACAAGAGGCAGCGGGCACAAACTGGAATGTAGAAATGTAAAAGTAAGCATTATAAACGTTTTTTTTTGTTTGTTTTTACTCTTAGAGCAGTCAAAGATTGGAACAGGTTGCTCAGAGATTATTTGGAGTCTCCAAACACAGTAATCTAACCACAATTGGAAGTGGCTGTGAGCCACCTGACCCTGCTTTGAGAAGGGGATTTGAAATGGATAATTTCCAGAGGTTTCTTTCAGTCTCTGTCATTCACTGCCTGTGATAGGGGCAGTCTCATGAGTTGTATTTTTTTTTTCCTTCCTTTTTTTCTTCATGATGCAAAATTAATCCAGTATTCTTGGATATTATGTACAACTGAGCAGGTACTCATTTCCAACCAGACTGAATAGACACAACCTTCAGTTTGAGATTATAGTAATGCTTTGTTTTCAGACCTGTGATGGAACAAGACAACTTCCTGCACACTCTAGAGAGCATAGTTAGCTTATCGAGGTGTCCTCTTTAATGCTTCAATTCTAGGCTTTCACAAGTTTAAGTTTTGCCAAACTCAGTGTTCAAGAGCTATGATCAGATAACAGTTGTTTGTTACTGGCATTTTTATGGTTTGATAACATTAGGGCTGGGGTATTCAAGAAGCTAGAAAAGAAGCTGTATTGAAAGGTTTTGTCATCTAAAATTATGTTCAGCCAGTTGATTGACATTTGAGTTCTAAGTGGTGCTTAATTTTTCTGTTCAGAAGCAATAAATACAACTTAATGAGATATGTGATTCTTAGGTGTATTTTCTACAGTTGTCCCTGCAATACTTAGATCATTTTTAATGTAAATGATGTATGTTCTACATGTTTCTGCTACATTTATTGTATCTAGCAGATTTGAGATCAGCTACTGTTGTGACTTTTTTTTTTTTGCCTAATCTTCATTTGTTTTAGTTTTATATACACTTCACTTATTAAGACATATCAATTTTACTAGTAATATTATGTCATATTTTGAATTTTCCACTACATCTATAGTTTTCATTTTGAAAATCTTCACAATCTTGTAATCTTCATAAGCATTACAAATTCACTTAAATAAAGCAATTGTTTATAAGCAATCAAGTCAGCTACTGTACTCTCCATGTACACCACTATGCACCAGCATTGTAAGATTAAATTCTTAAGTCCTTTTATGAAGAATTTTAAACAATGAATCCTCTGTAAATCAATCAGTTTCTGCCTGTTTGAGCATATTCAGATCCTAAGGCAAAGACAAAATGTACAGATACCAGATTATTGCTTTGCTAAAGCCCAAAATAGCATTGTATTTCATGTGTTCATCTTCACTATTTTGAACTGTATAGTTTTGCAACTTGATGCTTTAGGAAAAAAAAAATAAAAAATCTAAATTTCCAATGTTTCATGGGAAAATTAACTAATTTCTTCATGTTTATGAAACACGCATCTTGCTATTTCCAGTAAAGCGAAATTAAATGCAACAGAGAATATGCTCTTAAAATGTAATTCATCAGATGACAAAGTAAGTATTTAAAGGAAGTCATGGAGAAACCACCATGTTACTCTGACTGAATTACCATGGTAATCAACGGTTGCTTTTGATTACTGTTTTTGGATGTAGGAATGGATTAGTAAATTTAACAGTAAACTGGTGAAAAAAGTAGGAAAGGCACAGGATAGCTGAGATTAGGATTAACAGTACAAATACTTGAAATAAATTTCCAAGTTATCCTCAGTAATGTGAAGAAAAAAATTCCTTCAGAAAACCAGCTTGTTGACAAAGATCATAGTCTGAAGACTGGAATAATTTGAAAGGCAGTATCAGAAGAAAGAAGAGAAATGGGTTCCAGCTGATGTGGGAAGGGAGAAGATGGAGCAGAATAACTAACGGGGACATTTTGTCTTTGCCACTGCAAGCAGGGGAGATAGACAGGAGGAACTTTTCAAAATATCCTCAGAAATAATACACGCACATTAGGCTTTTATTTCAGCACATAAGACTAAGAGATTCAGTTACAGTAACATGCTTGAAAATAGGAGTGTTGTCATTTCATGTTCATATTCAGAAGTGGAGCCACTGAATTCTAACTGGAAAAAAGTAGTAATGATTTATTTTCTTTTAGTGAATTCTATGTTTGTATGATTTTATAATGTATTTGAAAGTGAAATTAATATTATGATGCCATTTAAGTGTGTGTGAGTATGCAGAGATGCATCATTTGGAAGGAAAAACTGTGAGGTAGTGACTATTTGCTGATTTTTCTTATTATTTTCACAATACTACACCATGTGCTTTAATATTGAAGTTCTCTTCCAAAATATAGGTATTCTATATATCACAAAGCCCACCTGTTGTGAAAATGTTTCAAGTCTTTCAGATAATCAGAACAAACAAACAAAAAGATTATGAAATGTACACAGTATAAAAAGTGTGACAGCATCACATTACTGAACCTGCTGAGCGTGTGTAGGTGCAATTTATAGCACTATTAAAGCATGTTTCTTTACTGTTGCCAGAAGTTTTAGGAAATTATGCCCTGTACAATAACAGCATTGGAACCTCCATACATAATGATGAGAAATTCAGGTAGGGATTTGTACAAATGGACATACAATACAAGATTCACTTGTTCTCTTAAAAAAAAAAAAAAAAAAAAAAAAAAGAGAGAGAGAGAGAGAAAAGAAAAAAAAAAATCCAGAAGGCACTGCCTAATCAAGGTAGATGTGAGTTCCTTCTAGTCAGAAGTTTGCTTACAAAAACCGAGATGAACGGATAGGTATGCAAGAAGAAAATTAATTTGATGTAACAGCACCACCTGGTGACAAAGGCTAGAAGTGTTATTTTGCTTGTGTATGCTTTTCAGGGAATTTTCCGGCCAGCATGTGGTCTCATGTAGGATTACATCATTCTAAACTGAGTTATCGTTATGGTAGGATCATCCCCTTGGCAAACTATTATAGAATTATTGAATACTTACGCTCTTCAGGTTTAGGAGAGTGAAAAGAAGAGGACATTGAGGCATTCCTGAAAGTTAATTACAGCCTAAAGAATATCACCTCCCTTGAATCCCATTTACCATAACACTTAGAGGTAGGCTTCTCCAGAGGACAGCTGCAGAGCTCCTAAAACCTAGAAACCACTCACTGCAGAGGAGCTCACCTCTGTTGACTACAAGGAGTACATTTATTTGGCTTCGCTACTTTAAAGCTACCTTTTGGTAAATTCTTTGCACCATTGCTTTATGACAGTGCTCAAGCAGGCATTGAAGATCATTCCTTATTAGAAATGTTTATACAAACATTGTGAATGGTAACTTCAAGGCAAGTTATCCAATTGGAAAAAGTCTGTATGCAGAATTATTCTTCCATTTGCAGTCGGGATTGTTTCTTTACAGTAGAAAAGAATACTTCTCTGAGATCTTTCTCTGAGATTACACATTTGAAAACACAGACTAAAGTTATGGGAGGATAAAACAAAAACAAACACGAGAGTATATATAACAATGAGATTTCTCTGTATATATCTCAGAGACTTTTTAGAATATCAGACTGAGTATTAAGCTAGTGTTATTCATTTTCACCTGCATTCAGAATTCCTAGGGTTATATTTTTCTTCCATCTGTCACAAGAGGTGGGTACAAATTTTACATAAATCCCACTGTAGTCTTCACGTCTTTAGCCTGAGAAAGAATTACCTACTCTTGCACACTTCCCTTTTGAAAGATTTTCATTTTGTGTGGATATGCACAGGTTTAAATTTTCTGGACTAATACTTCTATTATAGCCTTTATTTAGCATATTCCTGGTTTCACAGTTTTTCCACATCAATACCTCCTGTAAGAGATCAGGATATAACTTTATAAAAGATAGATTACATATTGTTCTATACATCTTTTCAAGACTAGCTTTGTTTGAGCTGTCATCTATGACCTTTGTGTCAGGTTGATGTAAGAGACTTCTGTAAGGATAGCAGTTGCCAAAACTGTGGCAAATGTATCTCTCCCCTCCTTCTGCAAATTTACACAATTTATTAAATTAGGTTAATTGGGTATCCATTATATAGAGTATGAGGCTATCCATATTATGTAATATATAGCACAGTGCTGTGATGGTTAGTGTTGGAGAGGAGTGTGGATTTTGCAGGGAAACAGATTATAAGCTTTTTTTATAAAGAGTAACAACAGTTGGTTATACAGTCTTTTTCAAATTTCTTACTATGAAGAGGTTTGTGATTTGTATGAAGAATGAAATCAGGATAACAAGCATAACTTTAATTAGAACCTTATGATCACAATGCAGCATGAGAAAATTGACTATAGTAGTAATTCTTTGTATAGTTTCTGGTGGCATCTGTTTACTTTATACTAGTAGTTCACAGAACTTCTGGAAATTAACACTTACATTTCTAATCATCTTGCAGGAAGTAAAACCCAGATTATTCAAAGCATTACAAAGAAGGATTCAGAAACTGGTGTATTCAAAAAAAAAGGTCATATTTCAACTCCAAAGGATACCAAAGCTTCTTTCAAGCTGGGACCTTTAAAAGAAGGTTTATTTACATTAGAAGAAGAATCCCTCCTCTTAGAAAACTTTGAAAATAATCGTGGAAGCCCACAACAAGTAAGAGATTTCAAATTACTGGAATTTAGTGGGGAATTCAGTGAAGAGGTATTGATAATTCTTTTAGTGCATGTGGAGATCTGATATCCTGAGGCATGAATGAGGAAACCAAAATTAAGATTGTTGTTAGATTCTGAGTGAGCCTGTGGAGAAAGGATAATGTACCTATATGAATAACCAACTAACAAGGGGTCATTTTTGTTTTCAAATCAAGGAGGTAGATGTATTTAGTCCTCAGGCATTCTTCACATACCAAGTTAAATTCAAATATAACATGGCTTGCAGCTAAGAGACAAAAAGTACCAGTAACAAGTTAAACTTCTGATGTTTCAATGTGACTATTCTTTGACATGTAATGTAAGAAAAGGCCAGCTTTACTAATTCTGCTGCAGAAGCACCAATTGCCAGTCAGCTGAATGCTTTAGTAACACACACACATGCTTCTTCAGCCTAGAGTTGCTTAGAGAGGGATGTCAAAATTGTGAATTTCTCTTAACTTTACCTAGTATTAGTTTCTTAGAAAATAATATTTTGTTTTAGCATTGCTTTTTTCTCTGTTTCCATGTTTCTCTATGGTTTCTTCCTGATAATTGAGTTCAATTGCAACAGAATATTATAAGAAAAATAAATCATTGATAACTAATTTCCAGTATTTTTTCTTTGACTAAATACTGGCTTTAAGAGTTGGAAAACAATTTTTTAAAAGTATTGGGATCATTTCCTGTTCAGTGTAAAAAATGTTTCAGACAATCTACTTACCCAGCCATCTCTACCTCACTTTGTGATATTATTGAATGCTGGTATTAGTGCTCAAAGCTCTGTAGTAGGTCTTAAAATGAAAGAGAATTCTTTGTCTTAGCACATGGCATACACAGGAAAGTAACATGGAAGACTTAATGGAATGTAGCTCCTTATTGTATAGTCCAATTTAGTTTCAGTTCATTAAACACATGAGTAATTGTTTAATTTCACAGGAATTAAAATAAAATCTGTGGAATTAACACTAATTTTTTAAGCTTCTTGTGAATATTGTAATGTGCAGGCTTGTAAATTAATCATGTGTTTCATTTGCTGAGTTCAATGGCTGCTACTTTACTAACCTACAGGGTTTTTAAATACTTTCTGTAGTTATGTCCTCAACATGTTAACATATTGCATTTTCTTTCACAGTGTCACAAGTATATCATACAGGCATTAGTGTTATATAATAGTTGGCCACTTACAGAGAGTCAGTTGCTGTTTGTTCAGACAGTGAAAGAAATGGAGAAAAATGAAATCAAAGGTACGTCACCCTTAATACATAGTCAGATGCTTTACGTTACTGATTTTTTTTAATGTATATTGCTAAAAGCCTAGACCATATGATATTTCTTTTATTCACTGTTTGAGTGAAATAATTAAGCAATAATCTCTTTGTTCTGAGGTTTATAGAACTGGAGTTTAGTTGTGTGATTCCATAACTTCAATTCAAAAATGATAAAGAAATCAGAGGTTACCTGAGCTTCTTAGGGCTCAACTTTAGGTAGGGTTCTAGAACAGTTGCCAAAACATGTCTGAGAGACCAATGAAGTGGCACAATGTCCTGACAGACTAAATCCAAATATAGAAGTTTCTACTGACAATGGGGATGCATGCCTGCTAATAATTTAAGAAAATGCAGTAACAGGAAAGGACAGAAGGCCTGTTTTCAGGATATGTATTACTTCTGTACAGCCAGGGACAGGTCCCAAGAATATGCTTTGTATTCTAGCCAGGAAGGGGATGGAGAAATTGCATAAATATTCTGCAACCTTACCTCCCCCCCCCCCCCCCCCCTTTTCTTTTTAAGGGACATAAAAAACAACACATATTAAAAGTATTTAGAATATTAATAAGTATCTTAGAGGTTATACAAATGTCTCATATTTTCTTCTTTTACCACTGATACTGAATATTTTAAACCCTAAATATTGTAAATGAAAATACATCTTGCTGGATCCAGCAACTGGATTGAGGCTGCTGTAGCTCCTTGTCGCCAGCTCCAACCAGTAGGGAGGCTGAAGTTGTATTCCCAGCAGGCATGTGTACACAGAACATATGGAAACTACATATATAGATGTATATACACGTGGCCAACCATATAGATCATGGACAGGTGCTCAGAGTGCTCACGTGAACACAGGCAGCACCAATGGCCTTATCCTGCTCCCTTCTCTGTCTGGACAGAATGGAAGTCTAGTGAGACTATACATGTATAAGTTGGATCTTTCCAGCACTTGGGCTTATACACCTAGTCTGGTCCCTGGATCCCAGCCTCTCCAGCTGCTGACATCTGAAAATACATACCCTTGAGGCTTCAGCTGTACACCAGTTGCTGGTACAGACTGTAGTGTGCACACACATGCAGCTGGCCAGGTCATCCCAGGTTCCAGTAGCTGTGCTTTCTTTCCTGGAGGTGCACAGGCCCTCCTGCATCCAGAACTGGCCCTTAGAGACCCATGCACCCCTTGCTCCTAGCCCAGTTTGTCTATTCACTCACTGGTCCAGCTTGATCATATCTAGCAATTACGTGCTTGCTTGCAAAGCAGCACTCTCTAGTTGCTGCACTGCAGACAGATGGGCACTCTGACCCATGGTCTGGCTCCAGTTACACCCCCATCCGTACACATGTACATGGTATCAACTCAGGAAAGTGTTAGAAAGTAATTTAGTAAGAAGATAAAACAGACTGCACAGCTCAGGCACGAGGCACATTTGGACAAGTGTGCTGAACAACAAACTATTGACATGCAGCTGTCAATTTTTAACCTCTTTCTCTATTTTCCCACTCTTGTTCCTCCCCAAATCACCTAAATCCATCCCTTTATTCAATTTTGGTTCCTCCCTTAAATATCCCATGATAAATCCTGTAGCATACCAAACTGCTTTTTTTCCCCACATCCTGTAATGCGTTCAACCCCTAGGCTGTAACCATCTGAAATGGGAAAGGTGATATAGATAGCTGCTCCGCATGTCTCATTGTCATGGGTTCCTCTTGGGAGGAGCCTGGACAGGGCGTTCCTCAGAAATCCAGAATTTGGGGCTGATGGCTCCTGGGAGAGATTTGGGAGTAGCTCAACAGGGTATTTTCTGTTCTGCCCCTCCTGCCACTGTCTCTCTGAGCTGTTTTGCGGGTGTGCAGATGAGCTTTTATCAGACAATCTAACCCTATATAGATGCACTTACTGGTTAGAGAAGCTACAAATGAAATGGGATATTACAGATTTTTATATATTTTTTTTTCTTTAAAATGTGAATTCATCAGTCCATTTGCTTGTGAATATCTCCTATAGTTCAAAATAGTCTAATATCAAAGCATAATTTATGAGGCATTCTTACAAACAAAAAGCTTAAAGCTACCACAGTAATAACTACAGCAGTAATATTTGTGAAAACTTGCTCTCAAAAATGCTGTTTAGAGGTTTCTTTTGTCACCAGGTTTCTAGCATCTTTTTACCTCCATTATAGTCTTAATTCTGGAGCTACTACTTGAATCTTGTGTCAGAGGGAATATTTCTTTCAGTTTCTGGCATTCTTTTGCCTCCACCCCACATTCCCACAGGCACCAAGGAAATGTATTACACTTCCTTGTTGTATTTCTTTTAGAAGAGTTCACATTAATTCCACCTGTTGTAATCTAGTAATCTGTCACTCTGAATGAGGATCACCATGCAGTCTACAAGATATAGAAGTTCCCTAGAACAGTGAAATTTCAATTTTTGTTTAGGTCATCAATGAATAAAATCCACACTGCATATATGCAGTACTTTCTGGGGTCAAAGCTAACTATTTATACTGCTAGCTGATGTGTATAATATATTTGGTGGAAGAACTAAACTGTAAAATGAAGTTTCATCATAGATTAGACTCTGAAGGCATCTTTCTGTTAAGATGATTAGAGTAATGTTTGCAGAGTAATATTGACCTTATAATATGTTGTAAGAAAGCACAAGATTTATATTGTCTAATACAGCCAAACACGATACCATCTAAATGCTAACTGCATCAGCATGTATGTAAAATTCTACTAAAAGACCAAAATGAAAATCTGTTATTTCGATTTTCTAGTTGCTTTGTTGACAATTGTTTCAAATTGAAAATGTATTGTATTTGTTTATAAATCACATTAACTGGTTCAATATCTGTAGAATGCATCTCCCACTATAATATCTTTAGGTCAACCTCTGCTTGTAAACTCATGCATTCAATTTCGGTTTAGACAGCAGTAGATTTATTATTTGTTAGCCACCACAGCTGACAAAGTACCAATTTCATAACTCATAAATTCAGAGTTAATGCCTCCGAAATGTGGATTGTTATCTGACTTTTTGGTATGGAAAGTTATATCTGCTTGAGTTGAAAATGGGACAGATTACACTGTATCATGAACACAATAATATTTGAGAGGTTGTGCCTTACAGACGGATTCACAGACAGCTATTTTAGTAGTTATTTCACCCTCTTGGTTTGTTGTTCACAAAATTGCATCCTCTTGCATTGTGTTAAGCTTCTGACTTGGCTACAGCTTGTTTTTAACATACCAGCCATGCTTCTGGTGTCTATCCTTTCCTACAACTGCCACAATGATCTGTAAAACTGTGGGTCAAAGGTCACAATCTCTGATTTTTTTTTTGCTTTTTTTTTTTTTTTTTTCTTTTGCTAGTTTTCAGCTGATACTACTGAAACTTGTCATTAACTTGAATAGTATCATGTTCAGTTCCTGGTGGCAGTACTCAGTCATAATTTCCCTTCTCCATTTTAGCTGATACCTTGACTCATTTATAGTCAAACAGAGTCAAGTCACAGCCAGCGTTAATGAGATTTTTCTGTTTGGGTTCTTTTTAAATAGAGATTTCTGTGTCCTCCAATAATTGATGCCTTTCAAAGTAACCAAAATCTATTTCACAGTTCAGATTAACTGTGTGTTTCTGTTTATATAAGAATACCAATTGATTGTGTTCTCATGGAATAAAAACTAGATTGCCCAAGCCACCAACAGTTTAAAAAACAACACATACCAACACTTCCTGTATTTACTACTTAGCATTTATTTTATGTACCCCTATTAACAGCAATTTTTAACTAGAGTGCTTAGTAGAGGTAGGTATTTTGGAGTAAACAACATTTAATCTCTGAATGTTCTTCTGATGGTGAACCAGTTTTCAAATTAAAGCAATTTAATTTGCTGCCAGCACCACTTGTCAAACACACAATTCATATAATAGCAATGTTGGTGCTTAGCCAAAAAGACATCCTCTCACCATATGATTTTTAAGAAAGCTGCAGTGAGCCAGGTGGAAAATTCCTGCAACAAATCACAATTTCAGGTACCGATTTTTCATGTAAGGCAACAGTGCCATCTGGAGTTAGTTTTGCATTAAAGCTCATTCGTCACTGCAAAGAGTATTTCTGCTTTGTATCACCATTTACCAGTTTTTTAAACTAGGAGACTCATACTACTCATTGGTATTAAGTGCTTGTTAGGAACATTTGTGAAGAAAGTAAGTTTTCCAGCATACAGGTGTTGTGATGATTTTTTACTTTGTCTTTGTTGTTTCTCTTTTCTTTCTTCATAATCCTTAATACTGAAGTTGGACAATATTTGCAAGTAGAACTGTTAGCAAAAGGTATTTCATGACTACTATATAGTCATATTTATTATTTATGACTATTATTAATAATAGTCATATTTATATAGTCATATATTATTTATGATATATATATTATATATATAGCATCTTATAAAATATTTTATTAAATAAAACTTTGCACAAGTGAAACAATAAAAAAACATTAGCCAGGATAACCCAAGTAAACAGAAATCAGAAAGTGCCAAAAATATATATTGATTTTTATCTATATCTCTTCCTACTCCCTGGGATCTGTTAATGGTGCAAGACTTCAGTGGAAAAATTGTAAAACATAAAGTCTGGATTCTTATGCAAAAGGGGAAAAATTAGAAGGAAATCTTGCAACTGCCAATACCATTTTAAGTTGATTGTGTGAGCAAAAATATTTTAAGATTTGTTTTGTATATTTGATTTTCAGCCACTTTTGGGAGGAGTGGGAAGATGCCGGGAGGTGTTAGATTTTACTTTTGTTGCAGTAAGAGCAGATGTTTTATTGTGCAACTGTAGCAACCCAAAAGTTGAATCATCAGTGGGGGCTGAATACTGACTGCAACGCATATTTTAGATATAGCCGAAGTTACCTCATCAGTTTCAACTGTCAACTAGAGCAGTCTGTCTATCAAGCTAGCATAGTAGGGTGAGATCAATTGCCCAAACCAGGCAGGAAAGGCAATATCCTTTGGAATATAACCTTTTTTTCCTCCAGAGCAACGAAAGTTTCTTGCACTTGTTCTGTCTTCCCACAGGACAACTTGCTGTCTCATTCTAGGGCAGAATTTTGTGAGAAGTTTAGCAGGATGTTCCTTTCTTCCTTTCTTCATCTCTTTCCCATCTTGCCTGTCTATAGTAAGTAAGTGATCACTTCCCTGGAGTTTGATGAAGCAGATGAAAGAAAATAGACCACTGAGAATACATGATGGCACTACAGTTTTAAGACCTGTAGTCAACTAAGCCATGCTTTAACCTCCCCATACAGTATTGGTGGTTTGCTTCTGTTCTGGTGCAGCTTTACTGCAACTTAAGTGTCTGGATGAGCCCAACTTTAAAAGATCCTTGACATTTCTATCTGTCCAGAATCATTTTCAGGGTCCAGTCAGAGACGGGAAAAGCAACAGCTGAGATTCTCAGTCATTCTCCAGCTAAACCTAAAAGCTTTCATAGGATATGTAACAGTCCTTTCTGTTAACTACTGTATAATCCTACTAAGTGCTTACAGCATGTGGGAGATACAAGAAAGTGTTTGTATCTCAATCAGAAGTTATGAGTTTGAGACAGGAATTCTTTGGTGTAATTATTTAGCTTGTTATAGACAGGACATTAGACTGTATGTCGCTATGGTCTCTTCTGGCATTAGAGTAAATGAATCTCTGACAAATGATTGTAAAGTTCTAGAGAAGCTAATTTCAAAAGTTGCTACCAGCTGTTCGTCATCACTGTCAATTGGTGTGATGCCCAAACTTTCCTGTGCGCCATACATATACAATAACTGCCACTGAGAATTTCTGATGATTGGTGCATCTCTTGTCAGCTGAAATTCAGCCATGACCTTTTGCTTTCTGTATTCTCTCTCTGCCTTTCTACTTATTGCATCCCAGTGCAAAGCATTTGCATAGTTTTGGCCTCGGGAAAAGCCCCAAGGAGTCACTCACATTCTCCCTTACAGCCTGAGTGGACTGCAAGCTCTATTGCTCAACTGCAGTCAGTGCCCACTCCAGGAATTTCTGGAGGGTGATCCCCAAATCAGTGAAATCTGCTGAGGGAACATGGACAACACAGTCTACTGGTAGCTAGCTGTGAGAGCTCAGCTGAATCCCGTCCTAAGACTCCACACTAGAAATTAAAACAGAATAGCTCATTTTAACCCCGTCATTTTGTATGCTCACATGATATATATCGAGAAGTTAGTAATTAAGTCCAGAACATCAAAATATGAAATTTCAGAGTTGTAAAATATTTATAGAAGCCAGACAAAGCTTGTGTTATCCAATGCGATAGATATTTTTTTGTCTGATATGATTTAGCTAATAACACTGAATGTCTCTTGGTGTTTGCATAAACAATAAATAACTTATCTTTAACAAATAATAATTCACTGAATAATGCATGTGCACTAGTCTGATTTATGGTGCTAATATGTTATGATAATGTGAAATTAAATGGAAAGACACTTGTGTAATGATATAACTTCAAGTAACATTATCACTGTTTTATATTTGCATTTCCTCTGGAGTTGTTTTAGTAGCTTCAATATTTGTAGAGACTGCTTTAACTTTTGATTTCCTTATTTAATGTATGCTTTGTTTGCATTGAATCAATTTATGCTTAGCGCTTTGGTACCATTGAACATTATTTAAGGAGATACATTATTTGAGGAGAATAGAATGTAATTTATACATAAACACATGTAATATATAATTTAATATACATATATATAATATTATTTACATTTGCATGTGTAGTTACTACATGTATGTTATAAATATGCTTGTATATATTTCAAATTTACATTTTATATTTCCATATAAACTCAGCCACAGCATTGCAGATCTGATCCAATGCTCATTAAAGCCAGTGGAATATCTTAGTGGACTTTGGAGCAAATCAATCAGCGCTTTGATTTGCCCTCCATGGAAAGAGATTAGAAAAGCATAGCATTAAGTGAAAGGTGCCTTGTTATTATTTTCAGACTCTAAAACAGTTATTCATTTCCTCTTTTTCAAAGAGAAATTGCCTGTTTAATTTGATTGATCAAATCTAGGTTTTCAGCCATTGTTTTAATGTTTCAAGCACTATGAATGTGGGGTGAGACAGATTTCAGACACTGATCTTTAATCTTATATTGTTGTGGATCCAGTCCAGCTTGTTTCAGTTGACTTGTTCCAATGCTATTAAATCTTTATTCTATTGCAGAATTCATTTATCCTTTTTTATTTTTTAACAAGAATATGGCATGCAAAAAGTCTAGTTAATAGCTCCCCCCAGCTAAGACAGTGCAGAATGAAAGTGTCACAAATGTCATTTCTCAGCATCTTTACTTCAAACACAGGTCATACAATGAGCACATACTTGTGAAGATTAAATAACTAATCCAAAAATTTGTCTGACTATTGTCTGACTATTCTCATTATTATTATCATTTTAATTTTCCCTAGTATGCATCGTCTCAAATATGTTTCTTTGTTTCAAGTTTCTTACGTTTTGGGGTGTGGTTTGATTGTTCATTTGTCTGTTTTGTTTGTGTGTGCTTCTTCCCTTCCACTCTTTCAGGTTTACAGGGATATGAGGTAGTGAGAATGTTGGCTTTGACTACTTTGAACTTCTCACCTACCAGGTGCATTGCACTGATAGAATTTGTATGAGACTATATAAAATAACTAAGAATCAGATTATTATACTGTAGATTGCAATCTCCTTTTTGGACTGACCCATTGACAAGGCAACAGTGCAGGGACTCTGGTAAAATGACCATTAAGTGCCATTTAGAACAAATAAGGCTGTCAGAATACAACCACCTTGTAAGTCTATTCTTAAAAATTGTTTTGTCCCCAGTTTATTTCTTATTCCAATAATTAATTATACTATAGTACTTAACAGTATCATCTAATTATTTGGCTTTTCTTTGTCTTTCCTCTTGCTGTTCTATTCTGTTATTCCATCCTGTATGTTATATGGGGAAAATACATTTATGGATGACAACGGTATCCCTCAATTCACTGTGCATCGGAACTACATGTGAACAGCATATGGTGAAAAACATGAGGAGCGCAGTTTTCTTCCAGCACTCAGTAATCTTGAAGGACAAAGGTCTGCAAGTGTTCCTAAATCAAACAGAAAATCAAAAGAGAAAGCAACTGAGAAGACAGAAAAGGACAAGTCCAATAAAGATAGGGGATCACTTGTGTCTCTATTTCAACCTGAATGTCAGGTGAGAACAAATTTAAGAATTTGGATTTGTTGAAAGTGTAATATTTATGCTAAGTATTTTCTGTTCTGTTGATCAGAATTGCTAGTACTTTTAGTGTATCCCTTGTGTTTCTCTATGCCCTGCTTTGCCAACTTCTTACTTTACACCCAAAAACGATTGAATTGCACATGTAAAGGACAGGTATCCTCCATTTAGAGATGTGATGTGCTCATTTCTTTACATGCAACACAACCACTGGCAGTTTCTTTTGAACATCTAGTTTCTGTCTCTGCTGAAGTTTTATTAAATTCCATTAATTTGTCATCTTGATTTCTAATTAGTCACTTGTACTGGTTTTCATGGTACCCTCAGGGAGATAAAATAGGTCTTTTCCTTAGGTTAGTTCCTCTCTTACATGTTACAATTGTTATTAGCTTATAGATATACAGTGGAAGAAAAATCACTTACCTGCTTGTAAATTCTTCTCATCTGTGGCAGGGTAGAATGTATTGTGGTTGACCAACCTGTATGCATGTTTTAAAAGTAATAACTGACTTTATGGATTGCAAACAGATTAATATAAGGTGAAGAAGAAACTGGCAGGTCTTCCTTTAATAGCATTGCCTTCGCTGTTTTTTGGTCATTTGTTCATTTTCGGCTGCCTCATGCGTAGTATTTCAGTGGGAGAGCATCTCCATATTTTATTTTTTTTTTGTGAAGAAACTTCTACTACATTGTTTTGTTGACC
Organism: Anas acuta; assembly: GCF_963932015.1. NCBI lineage: Eukaryota > Metazoa > Chordata > Aves > Anseriformes > Anatidae > Anas > Anas acuta. The sequence goes on from NC_088981.1 coordinate 49,855,128, forward strand.
AAAGTTATTGCACAGCAAGCTTCCTTATGATTCATATCCACACCTCATCATACTGAGTTCAGGAACAGTGCCTTAACCCTTCTTCCAGAGCAGTCAGAGTGGCTGCATTTGAGACAGTTAGCCACATAAATGTGATGCAGTTCCAGGCTGTGTCAGATGTCTGCCTTCAGCTCCACTGTTGGGGTATGCTACAGCTGCTGGGATGATAGGTTTTGGGAGCTCTTCGGTGCGTCACAAAAATAGATGCAGGTTTTAAGAGGAGACTGCCTGCTGATTAAGAAGATGTCTGCCTTTAGTTATGAAGAAAAGCTGAGCTCCTATCTCTACCTCTGAATCTTGGGCTTCAAGCTTCTTGAGATGGTACACTTTTGAGAAATATTTGCAGCACTGTATTTTATTTATTAGTCAGACAGCAGAATAGACTCCTACCCTTTGAGCACTACTTGCATCCTATGGTTCTGGAGAAGCTTGCATTAAAGTAGTTTAGAGAATTTGGGAAGTGATTGGAAAGAATCTGATGCCAACAGAGATAGAGCAAGATGCATTTCTACAGAAAAATCCAGGTTAAAAAATAATAAGACTTCTGGGAAAAAAAAAAAAAAAAGGAAAGAAGAAAAGGAAAGTAAGGGAAGGAATGAAGGAAAAAAAACTTGACAGGGAGATAATTACATGGAAAAAAATGTTCAGACTGTTGAGAAGAGCTGGGAATGTAAAGCATGCTAGATTAGGGGTTGGGCAAGGCATACAAACTAAGGCATACCTTAGAGGGGCTTGTTGCAAAGCAAGTTTCCTTTCCTTTGTCAGCCAGTGTTTGTTTAGTTATGCAAGTCAAAGTCTATCAATGTATAATGTATACCAGCTGTGAAAATTACAAAGGTACAGAAATACAGTTTCATTCTAATAGTAGTAATAGATTTATATTTATAAACATGTTTACGGTACTTCACTTTCAGCAAGATGCTTTAAACAAACCGTACTGGACTTTACGTCTAGTTAGTGAGCAGAGAGAGGCAGAAGTTCTGGAGGTGAAGAAAGACACCCAGCGAGCAGATGAGATCAAAGCCATGAAACAAGCATGGGAGTCTGCAGAGCCAGGAAGAGCTGTCAAGGTAATCAGAGAGCAATCCTTGTGGTAATGTGTCTTCACAAGTTGCAAAAACTGTTGTGACAGCTGAGCAGTTACCAAAACTGAGACACAAGTTCTTGACTCTCCTCTTCACCACTTGGTGGAAGATGGGAAATTTTTTCACAGCCGAAAGTATCAGAAGTGCTGATGTGCATGACTTCTGGGCAGGAATCTATATCGTCTACTTTAGGCTTCTTGAGATCACTGAGACTTTAGTTTCCGTTTTACTGAACAGAGAAAAGATTCTCCTTAGAACACTTGCTACCTCTGCACAACTGCAAAGCTGCCACTTGTGGCAAGCTGAATGTTTGCCATGAACAGATTCCAGTGAGAAATACATTGCTATAAACATGCCAGGAAGATTCCTGTTGAAGAACTGGCACCTGGCCATATCATCAATCTAATTGTCTCCTACAACCAGTATTCCTAAATTCCTTCCGGGTTGCAGGTACCCATCAGCCTGTACATGCCACTGTGTATTAATTCACCATTTTGGAGAAGCAATCCTAATTCAGAAGTATCAAATGCAGCTGGGCTCTTTTAACACAACAGTGTTAAAGGTATATCTCAGAAGCAAAACCTCATTCATGGGTCTTTCCAGTTACATTGGCAGATTTTCTCATTTCTGTGTATGCAAAGCTCATACAATTTTCTGACACCATTTTATTAAATTCTGATCTAAGGAGAGATGCATTTCTTTGTGGTTTTGGTTGGTTGTGCTGGGACTGAAAATGCAAGCACTGCATCCTAAAGATTAACTGGAAATGACTCCACTTTGATGTGACCACTTTGATGTACCCACTTTGATAGACTCTTCAGAATGCTGTTCTATCACCATTGCCTTTTTTTTTTTTTTTTACTCTGAAAATCAACTGAATTACAGCTAAAGGCTTCCATTTTAAAAGCTTCTTAGGTCTATGGCAATATTCTAAACCAGCTATGATTATGAAAATTACATGCAGTAGTAAATGTACATAATATAATGAAAAAGGTTTAACTTGGGTGTCTGCTATTCTAAGTAGCTTCTCTTCTTCATTCTTCTTCATCACCTGTCCCCAGCATCTGTTATCTCAGGAGTCACATACCTGTTGACCCAGGGAATTAGATGCCTGACTCCAGGCTGACATATGGCTCCCCTGTTCATTCTGGCAATCTGAGCTCTTAAGAGAAAGTCCAATGAGCCCAAGTCACCTTCTGAAAAGACAAGCAGAAGTGGTGATGCCTGTATTTAGCGTCAAAGATAATTTAGCCTGAGAGGGTTTGCACTCATAGATCCCATTCCTCAGGATGAATCCCAAATCACCAAGGTTACAGGAGCTCCTAGGATGAAGTACTAGCTCTGTAAAGAGATGCAGTGAGAGGGGCTCTGACTATGAGTTCAGCTATGAGGAAACAGACCCTGTTTTAAGGGGCTGATTTTCGTTTTAAATCCAAAGAGTATTTTAAACTGCCTGGAGGTCATGGGTTTTCTGGTAGTTCACTGCATCTTAAGTGTACATACTCCATGTCTCAGGACTCATTTAATAGGAATCCTAGCATCTTTTCTGTTTCCTGACCCAGGCAGAGTTGTATACTGCATTACTGACAGCATAATTTTCTTATTTGGGATATATACTAAATATAAACAGTATTCACTGAGAAGAGTCAAACCCTTCAAAGTGTGCTGCCTACTTTCTATTTTGCTGAGCTACCATCTCACTAAGGTTTTCTTAGAGGTTCTTATTCATATACTCAAGATACATTTGCTTTAAATTTAAGATAAACTTTAAATACTAGTGTCAATTTATTTCTCCTCTATGCAACACATTAAAACTAAAAAAATAAAGGTTCAAGAACATTACTAGAAAAAAAAAAATTGGATGTTTAACATTGACAAGTTATTATTTCAGAAAAAAGAAGATCTGTAATTATGGCTTGAATATGACTCTAACATAAAGCATAGTCCTCATATTTATATTCTTTTTCCACCAAGTACCTCCTTACACTATCCATGTTGTCTGAGGAGATGTTTTCATAGATCAAACCAGTGAAATATACTCACCAGTAATAATAAATTGGCATCATATCTCAGCATGTGCTGGATTCAAAGATTTACTGTCCTATTGATTGCATATAGATTCCTACTTTGAAAATTCTTTGGGCTTTAAAGTATGCAATAAAAGTCTTATCTGGATTAAAACTTTGTTCTCTAGGCTTTTCAGGAACGCATGAAGTTTATTAATAAGCATGCTGCAAGAGATTCAGAGGAGTCTGTAGCTGAGACTGACGTTGCCAGTTTAACACCCAGATCAGAAGAAAAAGGTAAGGGTATAACTTTCTGTAAGGCGTGTCATCTTGATTTTTGAGCATTGTAATTTTAAGATATAAAAGGACATTATCACTTGAAAGAAAAATATATCTAAAAATTAATGTGGTGTAAACACCACAGTACAGGTTTTTCTGCTATGGGTTCCCAAATATAGCCTGTACATAGCACAACAAGTGTTTTAATGTACAGTGTGAAATCAAACAGTAGGATTTAAAGCATTCTGCATAGGTGATTGAGTTCCTTAAAACATATTTAATGTAAATAAATGGAGAGAACAGCCCCTTCAAAGGAGTCCAAATGCACAGTGGCATGCTTAGTCTCTATCTTCTCTGTTCCCTCTGTTTTAATTGTTATATTGCACCAGCTGCAGAATACTCCTACTGTGCTAGAATTCCAACACTAAACAAAGCTAGCATTTTTGGAAGCTCAGTGCAACATACCTACTTCCTCAATTCCAAGTTTGGTCCCAGAGCATGTGTAGTATATATGTATAGAAATGTATGCAATGTATAGAAATATTTTTTTAAATGTTTAGCAGCTGAAATTGCATATCACTAAGACGCTACAACTTCTAATGCATATTTTCTTTGTGTTAATGTTTGTAGACAATGCTCTGGAAGTGAGGTGTCAAATAGTACATAAAACACATACAGAACAGCACCAGTTTCCCAGAAACTTACACAACAGTTGTCTGTTGTCTATTTCTTCCCCCCTCCCCCCCCCCCCCCCCCTTTTTTTTCCTTCTCCTGAGAATAATGCTGTGATCAGGTCATCAGATTAATAAAGAATAATAATACTCAGTTTGCTTATGACAATATCTGGCCATGGATATTTGCATGGAACTAGAATTTGTGACTAGTATGTAACCTGTTAAGATTAGTATTTTGTTAGTCAGGTAACTAATCCTCCCAGGAATGTTTCAGAACTTATGGCAGAAATAGTCTTCACCTTATGCTATTGACGAATGCATCAATATTTACTTTTTGCATTCCAGAAGAACTTGAAAAAAAATATTATTTTATTTAACTTATTAGGTAAGAACTTCAAAATTAACAGCTGTCTACCAGGTTTTTTGTTCTAAACTAAGCATTTGGAGTGCAATGCAATGTTTCATGAATTAGAGAGGTGATAACCCAGTGACTTTAAGTTGTTATGGTTCAGTTCCCTAGTGTGTGGGAAAAGTCGGTAATGTTCTTGAACATTTCTGTAATGTTCCATGTCTTAACGAGAATTTTCAGGCTTTAGAGAGTAATTTTTTGATGGGCAGTGTCTGAAGTACTTCCAAATTCTGTGTAAATTTCCTACACTAACAGAGACGTCTGGTATATTTGTCTAGGTAAATACAGAGGTTTACTTTTTTTTTTTTTTTAATGCTCAGAGACATCTTTCATATTGTTGGTAAGAAAATATTACTAATATCTTTAAATATTTCAATTAATTAATTGAATAAATAGGTTAATAAGAGAGCTTTTATGGAAACAAACTACCACAGTTGTCATTAAATCTCATCAGATTTTATGGGTTTTTCCACCACAGCCAGATGAACTGAAAGAAGTGCTGGAATAATCACAACACAGCTGAGCACATTGACGTTCTTAATATCATATGTATCCCTATATACATTAAAGCATAACACATATACTATCCATGTGATTAAAAACATGCTGACTGCATTCTTACAATTTTAAATTGTCATGGGAACTTTTTTCTTGAGATTGCTCTTTTCCAAACAAAACATATGCCCAAAAGTGAATATATATTTTTAAATATAGCCAAGACTGAGCAATCAGATTTTTATAGATTTTTTGTTTATGAAAGTGATCCCTTGCTTATTAAAATTTATTCTCTAGGCATTTTAAATTGGTTATTCTTGTTTATATTTACACGACTCTTTCATGAGTCATTTTGATTTCGCTAAAATACATGTACAAATTTCACTCTAATATTTTTTTTAGCATCTTTGATTCTATCATAAGTATCAGAAGTAAAAATGCAGAAATATTACATCACCTCCAACCCATATTCTCTATTAATAATTCATTTTGCTGAGCCAAGAGAGGGGAAAAAAAGCTATATTACAAATTAGATGGACCTGCCTACCATAACTGAACAACTGTTTTAATCTGTTTTGCTGTAGGTTCTTTTTCTCTTACCTCAGAAAAGAGAAAATCACAAGAAGCTATTGACCCAAGTTTACCAATACAGCAGAAAAAATGGAAGCCTCCAGACCTTAGTCCTTACATGAGGTAAACTACAGCAAGAAAAAATTGCCAGTGAAACAAAAATGAAAGACTAAAGGGTTTTGTATATATAGGAATTAGTAAATGCAATAAAATTGTTTAAGCACTTATATCTCATCCATGTTTTTATGCCATATAATAGATGTGAATTTAGACTTAGTCCTTCACATCACTGATGTAAGCTACAATTCTGTCACATACTTGTTAAAGTTGTTGTGACAATCGTGGATCATGTTTAATCTGTCCTTCACATCACATGCACAGAATCACGCAGTAGTAAATGTAGAGTGTAGATGGTATCTTGATAGTTTTCCACTTTGAGTTTCCTGGCATAAATGTTTTTTAAAATCAGAAAATCAGTGCTTTCCTACATACTAATATAATTTTTGCCTTTTCTTTTTTTAATGTGTTGCGTGTCAAAGGAGTAGAATTGCTGCATTGCGTGTAATGAAAATGTGACATAAAAACCTGAAGGAAATTCATATGCATGCAAATATATTTATTTCAGTGATCACCTTGAAAGAAATGCATAGGAAGTTTGTCATGATATGATGCTAGGCTCAATATATTTAACAAATGTGGTTTAGTTAATAATAATAGTTAATAACTGAAATATATATATATATATATATTATATATACATATATATATACACATATATATGAATAAAGCATATATTATATGCTTTATTCAAAATAATTATTTTTGTGATTGCATGTGTCCATATGAACCTGTCTAGCTGATACGCATGCACTTGCATATTGGCTGTGCTGCAGCCAGAAACAAGTTCAAGCACAAGTCCACCTGTGTTCATCCTGGCATTTATGCAACTGGTTGATTTGCAGAAGGTCTTAGACCTGTTTATTGCCCAAATTCAATTTTAAATTGAAAGGGAAACTGGTGTTATATTGAAATGAACAATATTAAAACAATAGAAAATATGGGAAAAGATCTTCCGTAAGTTTGAGTTATGGAACGATTTCATTTGTCTTTAGCTCTTTGACTTTTACACTCATCATTTAAGTCAGATAAGAAAAATAAAACAAATGTTTCAGTGCTGAATTATAATACCAAAAACTTCTAAGATATTTCTAAAAAACTAAGATATTTCTTGCAAATTAAAAATGTGTAACATGTAGATTTTTTTCATATGCTCAAAGATGAGCATGATTTTACCAATATTTTAAAATAGACACTCATGCGTAAGACCATGCCTCACCAATGCACTTCCTTATTGGTGTTAAGTATAAGAAGGTGAAAGGTGACTCCTTAACCATATCTAACTGTACAACAGTTATTTTACATTATGTAAGGCAAATATATACATACAGTTATTATGAAAACTATACAGCACCCCAAACTGTATATGAAATTAGATTAATATATTTGTTTTTCCTTTAGAAAAACAATGTCTGAATCTGTGCTAAGAAATGAGTCTATCATTCAACAGCGAAAGACACATAAACTGGAAAAAATCAACCGTTTTAGGGAACTTCGAGAGCTGGTTTTGGAGCAAAGAGAAAAAGAGCAAAATGCTAGAGCTTTATTGAAGCAAAATGTACTTGAAATGTATGAGAAGCTACAGGTAGGTTTTCAAGTTTACGCTCCTGTAAATGTTACTCTGATATCCACCATTTGCATGAATATCTTGATCAACAATTCTCAAAACTTTTGCATTTCATATCAGTAATTAGAATTAGTGTACACGTTTGAAATTTCACTTGGGCAAAGGTTAAAACTAAAGTCCATTGGAAAACAAACAAACAAAACAAACAGTACTACACAACATCATTAATATTCTTAATATATTCTTGTTATAGTTCTTTGCAAAAACTGAATTTTAGGCCTATCACCATAACAGTATAGTTTAAAGTGAGAAGAAATTGAACATTTGATATATACGACCAGATGTACATTACATAAAGCATCTCTGTTTATTTTGTAATGTTGTGGAGTTGCATTTGTGGGTTTTTCAAAGTAATAAAGAAGATAATTCTTGCTCCTAATATGTCCTACAGCAAAGATAGAGAACACAGACTTCCAGGAATATACGTGATGTCAACAAATAACTGGAATTGTTAATCCTTAAAGAAACATGGCTACAGATAATAAATCTGGTATCGCTAGTGAAGGTTCCATTGCTAGGATTAACTCAACCAATTCATCACACATGAAATTGGTACAAATATCCTAACAAACTTGGCTTAACTTGATTGTCAACAGGAACAAAATGTACCTTTGATTGTCTGCAGGAACAAAATGTGTTGTCACACAGTGGTGATACAGTAACCACTAACAATCAGCTGGTGACTGTTCAGAGTTCTTAAAAGTGGCTAAGAGACAATAAAATTAATTTTAGATTAAACCAACTGTTTAATTTAAATAACTTGAAAACACCTCCTTAACAAGTACCCAGCCAACTTTGTTTATATTACTTAACAATAAGCCTGCAAGGAGCCATAGTCCTCTACCGGTGACTGATTGATCCCTAATAACAATGTGTCCACATTTTCAGATGTTGCTATGATTTTGGATGCCTAACATATATTTTTAGGGAAAACATTTCTAGAATAGTTCGTCTGCTCTTTCAAGGAAGCATGTACATTTAAGATGTTCCACAGTAGTAATCTGAGTTACTTGCAAATATGCATATTGTGCTGATTAGTAATTTTACAGTTTTTTTTAACTGTGGACTGCAGAGAACTATATAAAGGTCTCCATGTATACCCATTTTCCAGGATGGAAACATAATGGAAAAAAGTTTTTAGAAGTGTCCAAGTCCTACTTGGCCTAAATCTCATTGAAGGCTGATGTGATTTAGGCTCCTTGAGTTTCTTCTGAAAATGAGACATGAGCTCCTAAACCACTTCAGTACTTCGGAAAACTAGGTTTAAGTTTTTTTGTTATGTGGAATATAAAAAATAAGTGTGTTTGTTTTTGTTTGTTTTTGTTTGTTTTGTTTTGTTTTTGACTTATTTAATACAACAAAGCCAGTAACAGAAGCAGGACTAGACCCAGATGTGTAACCAGTTTTTTGCCCTACCTTCTTCCCACACAATTAGCATATTGAACCAGCCGTTAAAAATAAATAAATAAATAAATAAATAAATAAAAAATTCATGACTTTTCTCTTTTCTTTTTTTTTTTATGGTGAAAAGCTTGATATATAGCTGTGTCCCTGTGACAAATAAATAACAATACATGTCTGGGCAACAAGAAAAGGAGAGAGGCCCTACGTGTACTTATACAGTCAGAAAGTGAAATATAACTAAAAGGATGCAATTGCTTGTGATAAAATGCAGATTCATGTGTTGCTGTCTGGTTTTGGCTAGGCATCCTTAGATGAAACACGAGGCCAAGTTCACAGCATTCGGGAAGAATACAGAAGCAAGCTGCTAGAGGCTGAACGCAGAAAACGTGAAGAGCTGGCAGCTCAAGAAGCAATCCTGCAAACAGAGCAAGAGAAGAAAAGCCCAGATGCACAGAAAAAAAAGCAAGGAAAAGGATTAGGAAAAAGAAAGTAGTTGATAGTACTACTGAATTGTACTTAACTCTTTGGGAAATAAAATCTATATGCAAAGATGAAAGACTAGTTGCTATTTTCCAGTGTTTGTGTCAAGTATGTCACGTTTTATCTCTCTGACTGCTGCTATCAAAAATTGATTTAGTATTCTTTTTATCAAAGTGTTTGGTATTTCGCTTGTCATAAATGGTACTCAGAACTATTAAATTGTATACTTTTTACTGGAAATACATTTTGCAATAAAAAAAAAAATCATATTGCATTCAGAGTTTTCTCCCCAAATCATGCTTTCATTTTGTTTTTTTTTCGAACAATCAAAATGGAGCCAGTCAAGAATGAGCCAGAGTTGGAACAGTGAATGTAACCTATCAGTCTTGAAGTCATTTAACTTGGCAGAAACACGAGCTCCTTAAGTGGATGACAATTTGTGAGTTTATAATAATTAAATAGTGGCATACCACATATCTCTTATGCAGACGTTGGAAGGCTTCCCAAAGCTTGGTTTTGTAGACACTCACAAGCTATCTGTGTACTGTAGTATTTTTTCCCTTTCACATCTGGCATCATTCTCGGAAGTGGTTTTGAATCTCACAGTAGTTCTCTGTAGTGGCAAGCTCATGGTACAGCCAAGGCTTGTTGAATGCTCCCTTAAATCTTATTACTCTCTTTATCTTTCCTTAACTACATTTTTCCCATGGTGGCTTTGCACAAAGTCATTACAATAAACCATCAGCTGGAACTTAAAAATATTTCTTAAAGGTAGAAACAGTGTGTGTATGAAATGGCGTTCACAGGCTTTCTGTATAAAGTTCAAAATATTTCCCTTCAGCTCTTGCTTTGATTGGTGTAGCATTCCTAATTTTTTTAATACTGTCATCAAATACAAAAAAAAATATGTGTTTTCATACTCACTAGGTAGCACTCTGTAATAAGAGAGAATGGTCAAAACTTTTACAATGGAAAAAACTCTTTCTAGACCAGATGGAGCTGTTATAAATGGCTTAAAGAACTTTCTGTATGTAGTCACACACCGAAGTCTAGGAAGATTGACTGCCTACATGTTGTATATCTACAATATGTCCATTTCATTATCTAGGTACATGAGAAACGGAGAATCACCTATTTAATGTAAATCACAAGAAATGTTATCCTTTGTGTCCCATCCACTGATACTGGATATCCATTGCATTTTAAACTAGCTTTTCTTTTGCATCTTAATGACGTACCAGATGTTCAGCTTCTGCTGGTTTTGCTCACCTCTGTTTTATCAGTACCTTACTGCCTGGCTTGAACTTGACTCATTCCTTTATCAGTCTGATGTTTGTTCTTTGTACATCGTCACACCTACACACCTGCTGTGATGCCTCTGCCTCCATTCGGCCCCCTTCCTCCCATACAACATAAACTAAACTCACTGGACTGAGTTTTTGTGTTTGTTAATAAGGAATTGACAACACAGCCCTAAAATTGCACTGATGATTTTTATTTCAAAGAGCAGGAGCTAGCTTTTGCTTTGACCCATACATGCTGCAAATGAAAAGCCTGTCAGTCTTGTGCTATAATTGCTCTGACTTTGTCCTCTCTATTTTGGAATATAGGCTATACTGCTTTATAATATTCCATCTTGTTTCCATGGCAATAGCACGTGTTGGTTGTCTTCTTATGTGAATCTCTAATGAGCTTCTGTAGAGGAAGATCAAGCTGAAGTTCTGTTCTTGATGTCACTGCAAGTGCTATAATGACATTCTGTTGTAAAAATCAATCCAACACCAGAAGCCAGCATAATCGACATCTAAATGTCAAAAATTGCAGCTAATAACCTGCATGATCACAACAGTTATAAACTGACTGAAACTTAGACACAGTGTACTCAGATCTACAATATCAAATCTAGTTCTGATGTTATGCGCAATGCTTAAGCTTCATAATTTCCTCATTTTAAAGAAGTTATGTGGCATAGTCAGAATCTGCTGTATCTTTAGTGGCTCTTTTGTCAATTCAACAATGCAGGTATGATGAGGGAGTTATTGTCATGCTATTTAATTGCTTGTACTTTGGAGTATGTACTGTTTTAAGAGAAGCACAGCAGCCATGTTATTAAATACTTCTGCACATTCCAGAAAACCAAAATATACACTTACATTGTAATGGAGCCTGATAGTCAAAAGGCTTTTTTTGGATTGTGCCAAAGAATTCAAAAACATTGGACCCAGAAATGAATGAAATTTCTAAAACCTCAGTTTTACATCAACACTACAGCTCTTTACATTATGACATTGCATTATTACATTGCAGGCTAAGTTAGTGGGCAGAGTTGAACAAAATTTACGATAAAATGTGCCTGTATTTCAAAGAAGTCATTGTTAGTAATTTAAGGAGCTATCACGTTTGGTACTTTACTTTAAGAAAAACAAATGAGTAAAAGTATCAGCTGTGTTTAAAATAATATGATTTTTGCCTCCAGTTTGTAGCCCAAGTTGCCCTAAAGTCAAACCATGTGTGTTCACATGGATAAAACACTTTTGTCCTTTTGCCCTTTAGGAGTAAGATGGCTTTTAAGCATCATGATATTGAGAGATCTACCCAACCTCTATATCAAAGGAACTTATTGCCTATATTCAGTACAAGAAATTGCTCAAATCCTATTTTTACAGATTGTTCCTTTAAGAAATATATCATATTGCCTCAAGCATTTGTATTTTCTCTAGGTTTCCTGTAATAAAAGCTCTGGAATTGGTCCTGTTTATACTCAGCTTGGACATTCAGAGATGGATTTGGTAAAGGCATAAGGGTAAGTTTTAAACTGCGTTCTTTCTTATTCAGTAAAGGACTTCAGCAAAAGACTGGAACATGGGGTCGAGCCCTTTACAGAACAGAATAGATAGGAGAAGCATTTCTGAATCAAGACACAATTGCGTGATCTTTTATGACAGTCTTTTTGGAAGCACAGTGGAGGAATGGCTGCATGAAAGCATACTTTACCAGATGCCTGGCATCTTCAAGTCACAGAATAGAGGGTTTGAGGAGCTTTGTTTTTATTATTATTATTTTTTTAATTGGTTAGCAGTTTCATTCTAACGTTACTTACAGAAAACAATCCTCAAGAAATTAGCAGTTTTTCACTTACGCAACCGCTAATTTTTGTACATGGAAGAGTCTGTATACGAAGAACAGCCTGGATATCTATGTTGATCTCTAAACATTGTAGTTTAATTGTCTTGTGAGTTGGAGATCTATGTGTTTCTCCCCTGAAATGCCAGATCTTATTTTTGAAGAAAAACATGGCAACACCCATCTCTGTACATGTCTTGAGTACCTCCAGCTCATGAACCAAACACAAAACTAGTTCAGATCTCTGTGTTTAAAATGAAGTCAGGAAAGCTCTCAGTACCTGGTCTTTGTTGAGGATGTGCACAAGGAGAAGCAGTTTCAGGAGTCAGTGCAGTGGCATGTGAGACTTGAGCCTGGTTCCCTTCCTGTGGATCAGCCAGGAAGATCAACAAACCTCAGGAGAGCACAGTTTAGAGCAGTTCTGGAAATATTCTGCAGTTATACTCAATGATGTGCTGTAATTTTGAATCAGAGATTCTTTAGAGCAGGGGGACGCATTTAAGGCTCTGCTTAGGGGTTTGTTTTATTTTTGTAGAAGTAAAACAAAAAGAATTTGTTTGCTGTACTGATTCCTGATACCCATTTCTCATGCACATGGTGCATAGACCGTTATACAGAGGAAAATGTTTAGACATTCTGATCAGAGAAAGTTTTATAAAGTTTCAGAGGCAGTTACAAAGTGATGTAGGAACCCGAGAAAGAAATAAAGTCCTTGACTGATAATTCAGAATAATGAAGATTAACTCCCTAATGAGTTAATCACAGTAATAATTCTTTCTAGCTGTGTTCTGCTAGGCTTTAGCTGTTTTCATTGCCTGATCCTTTACTTTTGACCAGCTATTAGTAATGAGAAAGGATCTTTTCCATTAAATACATATCTAAAGTTAGTTTTTAAACACAAGTAGCTTCATTAATCTTCAAATGACTTGTCCCATCTGCTTTGCTTTAATTTGGCTGGCATTTACACAGTGAGTTACAGACCAAAAACCAGACCATGCCCGTTCCAGGATGCCTCGCTGCTGAGACAAGCAATGTGCTGTGAAATGAGGCTCAGTTCTAAGCTGCCAGCCTGCTCACCCCAGCAATGTGCAATTTACCCACTATGTAAGGTCTCATTTTAATTCAAGGAAGAGATACAGCATTTATGCACATGCACAGCATTTCCTCTCCAAAAGGCAAGAAAAGTGTCTACATATTTTGTCTGGCAGAAAACATAAGAGAACAGCTTTGCATAATCACACAGCAGTTTGCAGAATAAGAGAAATCTCACTTTCAGAGCTCTTCTTTCCTCTCATTCATTTCCTGAATCAGCTCTAATAAATTTACCATCCAGGTAATGTTTCAGTGACTTAAATTTTCTTGCAGAAAAACAAGATGCTATTGTAATACCTATCTCAGAAGAGAACAAAGTCAGGAAAGAAGTAGGAAATCAGAAAAAGAGAACAGACAGTCCGTATGGTATGAAGTGAGACAATAGCATAAGGGAAAGGTGTTCTGAAGATGTTGCTAGCTGAAATAACAGAAAAGAGAGGTTTGTGTGTGTGTGTGTGGGGGGGGTTCAGGTAAGTCTTAGCACCTCAGACTTCTGTGATAGTAAGAGCATGATTAGGGATGATGGTTTAGGAATTAGCAAATTCATCTGAGATTGAGCTAAACAGAGACAACTGTAGCCAGGACATGTTGCTTTGTGTCAGGCACACTCCTCTCTGAAACCTTGTGTGTGTCTGCCCAGTACCTGCAGCTCTTCCTACTGTCAAGCACCAAAATGTTTCCTCTTTTTGGACACAAGGTGTTTCCTTGCACATGGTAGCCCCAGTGGTTGCAGCACAAGCCATGAAAAGCCACAGCCATGCTTCTGTCCCCTCAGCAAGGGTTTCTGTATGAGTGTGCTCCACTCAGCTGGATATCACAGACATGTTGCTTGGCTCCCCTTGAGCTGGGGCCACTGCTCAATGCTCATGAGACCAGACACAGAGAAGTCCAAGGGAGAGCCACACTCTGAATCAGAGCCTGAAAAACTGGAACATGGGAGGAGAAGAGAGCACCTGCATGTCCAGCGATGTTGTTAAGGTTTAACTTACGAGTAAGTCAGATTAATGAAGTGTCTTGCTAAAAAGAGAACATTGTTTTGTGGCCTGGAGTGTTGTAGATCTAATTTCCTTTCCAGGTAAGCTGGATATCTTACAGGTGGCAGAAATACCCACAGAAGATATCAGCTACAGGCAGGGTGCAGAGGCAGTCAAAGCAATCAGCTGTGGTATGAATAAGACTAAGAATAATAACTTTACACATCGAGAAAAAAGAAGCTGCCTAAGGGGACCCACACCGGCAATAAAAATGAATTCTTCCTCTTCTCTACTCTACCCAAGCCAGAAATCACAACTCAACTCTACTCCTTCCATTTTAAGTCAGTAAAGGTCTCTCTATCTCCTCTCCTCCTTTTTTTTTTTTTTTCTTTTTTTTTTTTCCTTCATTACAGCTAAACCTTGAGTTAGTTCTGGAGACAGTTGTGGGCAGAAGCTAGAACCACAGATCTAGAGAGGCAAGAATGACTAAAGATGCTCTGCTTCCAGCCATCTGGGTAGACAAAAGGATGAAAACTTTTATATCACACAGTTTTACACATCTGTTAAAAATATAACTCTTGGGAACCAAAAAAAAAGATGAGACCAGAAATTAGTCTCAAATGCCTGAAGCAATACTTATACTTTTTTTCTCTTCTACTACAGAAATGTGTCATGAGTGGATGTGAGTTTCAGCTAATGAAGGAATCAGAAGCTGCATCCACCGAGCTTATCCTTACTCTTGATTCTAGTATGTCACAGCATTTTCCCTTGCTTTTCTACTGTGCAATTACAAAAGGTATGTTTCCCAAAAGAACATTTCTCATGTTTGTTTGAGTGGCTTTCACCTAAACTACTTTTGTAGTTTCAAAGACTTTATTGGTATCTTAGCTTCTTGAGTATTTTGCTTTCTCCCCCATATGTATTACAGTCTTAACACATTGCAGCTGCTACATTGCAGATGGAAACTGTTTTGATAATTGATGCTCTGAAATACCATTTATGCATACACTGTGCATAAAATCAAGTGTTTTTTAGGGTATTTGTCTATATCCATATCTCCTTTCTCTTAAAGTCTCTGATTTATTCACCACAAAACAAACAAAAAAAAAATGAAAATTGAGAAACCTGGTTAAAGTGAAAAAAAAAAATTACTTCCCTGTCATATCATTTACAAATGAGATACAGAGAAAGGCAAGACAAGTTGTACTCTATTTCCCATCTTTTCACTGACCTTAGCAAAAGCTAGAGGTCTATTATTTTCTCCCATGTATCTATCAGCACATGTGTTGAGCATATCATCCATATAATTTAACACACAGTCAGCACTGATACAACAGTGCTGATGTTGCAAATCATGTGTGAGACATTTTGTGTGGTTGAGTCCCTGCTTGGTGGAATGCAGCTGGAGGTTTGCTGGAGACCAGGACTTTGCCAACAGGATGCACTAGGGTAGGGCACTCAGAGATATCACCCTAGATGGTCTGTTTAAATACATTGCCTTCAGATACAACAGGACCCTGAGCCTCCTTTTTCTATCCTTTTTAGGGGTTCCACTGGTTTCATTGCTGCTTTTTTTTTTTTTTTTTTTTCCTTATCACCCTGATGGTGGTGTGTCTAGATGAGGAAGTAATATGGATAGTGTAAATGACTTTAAAGAGCAACCTACAGAACTGTTGTTCCTCGGTCACTTTCTGGCAGTGATAGCACAGATAGTATAGAGGCAATGCATATCTGGCCAATTGAGTGTGGATGCTGAGTCATTCAGCCACTTTTAAAAATTCATAATGATTATTGCCTGGAGGAAATTTCTAAAATGAGACACTTGAACTGTGCCAATGTCAACAGGTAATATACACTGTGAATAAGGTAATTAAGAGAGTGTTTACCTTACTAAATGATTTGTAAATTTTTGTGCAGTCCTGATGCTGCTGTTTTCGTGCATAAAATCTAAAATGTTGTATCTACTAAAACAAAATATGACAGCTTTACAGTCGTTCTGAGGAGTGGAACACCTTCCACCTCAATGAATTGTTTCCTAGCCTCATAAAAACCCAGTCCAGGCAAAAATGCGGCAGCACTCGGTGCTTCTTTGCCAAACTGAGGACCTCTTTGCCAAAAGTTTGGGGTTGCTCAAGATCCAGGGCTGGGTGCACTACTCCTTCCTGCCAGGCACGTTGTTCCCAAGCCCCTTACGCCTGAAGACTGCTGCTGCTGCTATCTGTGCATCCATGCAGGGACAGGGGCAGGGACAAGGACAGAGGACAAGGACAGAGGACAGGGACATGGGAGGCAGAGCGGCGACGCAGAGCGTGCAAGGCTCCGGCGGCAGCAGTTGCGGCAGCAGCTCAGCAGAGGGAGACGGTCCCGTGCTGCCAGAGGGAAACGCTGGGTTTCTGCTCGAGCCCGGCTCCATTCTGAGTCTTTTCGTAGTCTTTTGCTTACCCCGCAGCGGAATCTGTCGTCGGTTTTGAGCAGTGCTGGAAATAAAGTGAAAAATGGTGACTGGAAGGCACCGGTCTGCAAAATAACGATAGTTCTGTCTTCCAGCTAGCCCTTCAAATCTGCACACTGCCTCGCCCTATTCTGCTTTTGAAGGAGAATCAATCTGTGTGAACTGGAAGGATTTTGTTTGGCTTTCAACTCCTCTGACCACTCAAAGACCAAATGTGTAACTGCTCCACAATAAATCCCAAACACAGTTCACACACCCAATGGATGAATCTTCACTGCTACAAACTCCCATGAAATGCTCCCTTGAGCCTTTGAATCCTAGATTTTTTTCCACTTTTTGTTTTTGGTGCTTGTCCTCAGGCTGGATAACAGCTCAGCTGACCTTTCTCCTCCAGCAAGGCTGACAGAGGTACAGAGTATTGATCTCACTGCAGTACAAGAGGTTCAGCTGAAATACCAATACTCACTTACCTTGTGCAGTGTAGTGCACTAAACTTCTAAAAAGTACAAGTGCTTGTTCAGGAGGCTGATTAAATCATTAAAAATACCTGATGTCCATTGTGCCTCCTGGCATTCATTGTGCTGTAGCTGTGACTTGTTTTATTGACTCATTATAAGGATAAAATGCACTGGGGACTCAGGAACTTGCAAAGGGAAGTGTCTGCTGTCCCATAAATTGCCCCTCTAATTCTGTAACACATTATGGTTTAAAGACAGGTCATAATGTTCCCAATCAGTTACCAAAAGGTAGGTCTCTAACTAGAAATGATTTTTTGAGGAGCTGAGGAACCTGCTTCAAATTTGGGCACTGAAAATCAGGCCATTTTGAATCAACTGCTGGTGGGCATCAAGGATCAGTTTTATCCCCTTCAAGTAAGTATACTTGCATGGACTGAGTAGCTAACTGTACAAGTTGAATTGTACCAGGGGCCATGCCCTCACTCTTGTGTTGTGCATTGTTAGTACAGTCCCTGGCTTGGCTCTGGCCCAGGCTAATGAGTGCTATGCCATGGCATCCTGACATGATTAAGGTGTTGGTATGGGCCAGGGGAAGTGCCTAGTAGGCCATTTGGTTACAGCTATCTACGGGGAAGGAAGTTGACTGCGATGGATATAAGCCATGCCGTGCCATTGGGTTCAGATATTCAGGGCATTAATGTAGACACACTCCCTAATTATGTAAGTTTTCAGCATTTTGACACCCACCCCTTCACAAGGCGTAAAAGTCATTCCCCTTTCCCATGAGGTTTCAAAAGAAATTGCAAACAAAGGGCATATTTTGACCAACAGCTGCTAAAACTCTTAAAAAGCTGATGGCTGAGCAAAGAAAGGAGTACAGAAAGGTTACCTAAGCCTCAGAGAATCAAAGGATTGCATCCTTCCCTTAGATCTCAGGGAGTTAGCCTTCTTCAACAAAGGAAGGACAAGTAATGCCTTGTACTTCTCTATGGTAGCTGACTCTGAAGAAAATTCCCTGGTACACATTTCACTGTGTGGTATGGATTGTTGTTGTTGCTGGGCAAGATAGTTTTTTTGTTTGTTTGCTTGATTGTTTGTTTGTTTGCTTTTCTGGAATACCTTTTGGTTAGAAAACTCTCTTAATGTCATTAAACCTAATTTAAAAGAAATAGTGGTTTGTTTTTTTTTTTTAGTTGGTTATAGACCACCAACTTTTGTGCTGCTTAGGTTTTTAAATGACCTTTTCCTTCCACTTATGAATCTGATACATTTTAGTATGCTATTTTCTTTTCTTTTTTTTTTTTTTTTTTTGATTTGCGGCATTGAGAGCTGCAGTAGACCTCTTAAATTTGCTTTAAGTTTTGTTTATTACTTATTTTTCAAATGTCATCCTGCAGCAAAGTTCTGCATCAGCCTATCACTTCTCGGGGACAAGAAGATGGAGAACCTTCTGATGGGGAACAGTCCGTGCAGTCTTCTGCCTACAATAAACTTTTCTTCCCCAGTATGTGGGCAACAAGACAGAATATCACAGAGATTAGAAAACAGATTGAAGCTCTCATTGTGTTTAAGCTGCAG
The DNA here is from genome assembly GCF_963932015.1 of Anas acuta. Lineage (NCBI taxonomy): Eukaryota > Metazoa > Chordata > Aves > Anseriformes > Anatidae > Anas > Anas acuta. The sequence goes on from NC_088981.1 coordinate 49,873,990, forward strand.
TATATATTAGGATATGGCATTTGTTTAATGATGAGTCTTATGGCTGAGGTGTTAAAAAAGAATTAGTCTAGGGAATTTAGCCACCAGACAGCTATTGATATTAACAGAAGCAGCCTGATTGACTTCGAAAGCATCCAATTATAATCCTCACTATAATTATGATCATGCTTCTCTGTAGAGCACTACTGAGCCTCCACTTTTGACTCACACCAGATTCCCACTGAAGTCAGCAGGAGCTGTGCTTGAGACTGGGCTCTCATGGGCAGTACTTCTTGTCCAAAAGTAAACAAACTGTTCCTGTAAATTGGCTCCCTAATATGGACTAGTTTCCCCTTTGTATGGTAATAGTGCTAATCAAACACACAACATTTGCTTTGTTCTATTGCCACAGAAACAAAGTTAAGCATAGGGGACTGGTACGCTGGAGTTTTTCAGTCTTGTCCAGCACTGTGGAAGCCTTAACTAGACTTTTCAGTATGGCAGAGCCAGGGACTAGCCCAAGTCTCCTGAGTCTCCATCTGGTAATTCACTGTCAAGCACACCCTGCTTGCTTATAAATCTTCTCCTTATTAGTTTTTGGACAGACAAGTAAAATATCATTAATTGATTTAATCATCATGATTAAAAGGAGGTAAGTAGATTTACTGCAAGACATGTAAACACTCAGGTATACTGTGGAAAGCTTACACAGGAAAAATCTATCTTCATCTCCTTACCCACGGCATTATATACTCAGGAAAACTCTATGTATTGATTGTGGGTGAAGTTGTTAATTGCCTGGCCAGCACTGCAAGCTTGCATATTGAGGAGATGCATTTGGGAAGGAGCTTTCAATTTCTGCAGAAAAAGAGGAAACAAAGACCATAAGCCAGAGAAAACCTGAAACAGCAAAATTCGTGAGGCCATCATTATTCATTTTAAGATGCACAATGTGATAGGAAGATCTTCACATTAGGAAGTTTCTGTAAAGGTTAGCTTGCTGACAAATTGCACCCATTATCTCTATAATCTGTTGCTAAGCTGTAAGAAACATAAATCTCTCTTTTTGCAAGCAGATCTGTGGAAGTGCAATCCAGGAGGATTCTGCATGGCCCAAACAGCCTGTTCAGATCAGTGGGAGGTGAGGGGCTAGGGCTGCCATCTCGGGTTATGCTTGAATGTGTAATTCTCCTGTTTCTATGATTCTGGGAGAATTGGTCTCTGCACCCTTTCATTTTCTCAGTATTTGTCAGGGCATAGATGAGCACATACATCCACACTGATCAGAAAGTCAGAAGGATGTGGCTGGCGTTTTCTTCAAGGGCAGCTTTAAACAATATGATTACAACTGTCCTTAAGCATTGTGGGGACTTATAAAAAAGATGGGGAGAAACTCTTTGCTCAATCAGATAATGACAGAATGAAGGGAAATGGTTTTAAACTAAAAGAGGGGAGATTTAGATTCAAGGTTAGGAGGAAATTCTTCATGCAGAGGGTGGTGAGGCATTGGAACAGGTTGCCCAGAAATGTTGTAGATGTCCCCTCCCTGGAGGTGTTTGAGCCAAGTTAGATGGAGCCCTGAGAAACCTGATCCAGTGGGTGGTGTCCCTGTTTATGACAGGGGGGTTGGAACTAGATGATCTAAGAGGTCCCTTCCAACCCAAGCCAATCTGTGATTCTATGATCTACACCCTCATGTATCTTTGAAGTTTGCTGCCACAGTGAGTGCTGTTTTAATCTGAACCTATATCACCGTTTGAATCCCAGGTTCTGTTTTAACTGACTACTCTGTCAAAAATCAGCAGTATCAAATACAAAGTCAAACTCTGAAGCAGAATGGAGATCATTGTTCAAAATGTTTTCCAATTCAGTGGTGGCTACAGTGTGTTACGCTATGGTATTTGAGCACTTATATATAGGAACAGTTTTTATCTCATGAGAGTGCTGGGTAGCAAGGAGTTGTTCTATCCTTGCAATCCAAAATTTGGGCATTAGCTTTAATACTACAGAAGCATTGTGGCCTTCTGAAAGTGATGTTAGATGAGAGGCACAACGTGGCCATGGTTTCACAGTGAGTCTGGGGTCTTGCAGGACATGGGCCCTGACACACTGTACTTTGACCACCAAATCCCTAACTTTTCTCACTAATCCATAGCCGGAAGCCACAGCTTAAGAAGAGAAACCCTCTCACTGAATGCACATTACCCTTCTTCTTTTGGGAGGGAAACCTCCTGCAATTCGAAGTCAAAATCATCCTTTTATCTCACCTTACTTTTGCAAGATAAATAGCGGGGCTTCTTAATGTTCAACAACTTCAATTACATCAGGCAGTGACAATGTCTGAGAGGTGATCCGGGGACTCCCCACCTGGAGAGGAGGCTCTGGGTTAACCTCGGACTTCAACATTTCTGCTACCTGCAGCCAGTGGTGGAGGTGGCCAGATCCTTTCCCAGAGCCACAAGTGTCATCTAGTGGTGAAACAAACCCACTCAATCACACCCCAAGGGCCACCATCTGCCCACTGATTTCTGCACTGAGCATTGGGTGACACATTGTTTTTCTACTGTGCTCTAACAACCTCATGCAGAATGTATGTAGTAACACTTATTTTAGCTTTTGTCCCTGTGGGATTTATTTTACACAGGCTGATGGAAAATAAGATGAGCCAACCACAAATAAGCAAGCAGCAGATGCTAATGGCTCTCTGCTTGAGGTTTTTCTGTATTCAATGAGATACAAAAGGGTATGTCTGGCTGGGTACCATGACAGTTGGCATCAGACTTGCTCCCCAGGAATTAAGTGAGAATTTTACAGGATAAAGTGCTGTTTAAAGCTTTATTTAGTTGTTATATTGTGTAATTTTATAGCATTCATTGCAGGAATGGACATTCAAGCTTTTAGAAAAGATTCTCCTTTGCTTTCTTTCATACGCAAGTTCAGATTCATTAGTGAAGCAGAGCATAAACATAATTGTTCTCTTTTAATCAGCCAAATTCCAAAAAAAAAAAAAAAAAAAGAAACACCACCTCACCAGGAGTATAACTAGCAGAAGAACACACAGGGAAAGGTAGCTCAGCAGGGAGGACAAATACTGGCTGGTTATGTAAAATTTTCCTGATTTGACTTTACAGCAGTTCGTCACAGCAATTTGCAATGCACTGAACCCATCTCAAGGTGTTGTGCTGCTTTTGGGACAAAAAGCAGTCTGTGAATGCCCACTGTAAACTCGCTCATGTAGCTGGCATCCATTTGAGTATACTACAACGTGCATAATTTCAAGTGCAGAATGGGAAACCTGCTCTTGCTTTAGGACAAAGGTGAACTTCCCATATTTTCAGTGGATGCCAAGACCTGAGGCTTAAGGGAGATCCCAAGTGCTCAAATCAGGAGAGTTGAGTAGAGGCCAGGAGATGGAGGAAGGAGAGCAACATGGCTGCAGCGCCCTGTTCCCACCATGGAACAGGTCCCATAGCTCACAGGGCTGCCTCCAGTTCTGTGAGCTATGGTAATGCTAATGCTGCTTAATTCACTTGAAGTACTGCGTTCAGGTCTGGAGTCCGCAGCACAAGAAGGATGTTGTTAGTGTAGGTCCAGGGGAGGGCCACAAAGATGATCAAGGGGATGGAGCACCTCTCCTATGAAGAAAGGCTGGGGATGTTCAACTTAGAGAAGCCTAGAGAAGGCTGCAGGGTAACCTCATTGCAACCTTTCAGTACTTGAAGAGGACTTATAAAAAAAGATGGAGATTAACTCTTTACTCAATCAGATATTGACAGGATGAGGGGGAATGGTTTTAAACTAAAAGAGGAGAGATTTATATTCTAGGTTAGGAGGAAATTCTTCACCCAGAGGGCATTGAGGCACTGGAACAGGTTGCCCAGAGACGTTGTAGATGCCCCATCCATGGAAGTGTTCAAGGCCAAGTTAGATGAAGCCCTGAGCAACCTGATCCAGTGGGTGGTGTCCCTGTCTATGGCAGGGGAGTTGGAAATAGATCATCTGTGAGGTCCCATCTAACCAGAGCCGTTCTATGATTCTATGATTGATTCTATGCTAACAGGTGCATGAAACTGGGAGCCTGGACTCCCTAATCATCACAGTCATGCTCCTGAACTGTGGTACTTTCTCTGCATGCCACCACCAACCCTTGATTTGCTCTGACACATGGTGAGTTTTATCTGCAGTACAGGGCACACGACCTGCTGGTGGGGCTTCTTAGCTAGCAGAAGTAAATTATGACCGTGGTGGCTTGATGTTTTTGCTGCTGACCCCAAAATTGCTGTGGTCACAGGGCCCAAGAAGTGAAGATTTGAGGATCCTGTTGAAACTCTTCCATGGAGAGAAAATAAAGGCATGCTTCATCTTGTTTCAGATGACATTTCAACTCCCAAAGCCACACGGCATTTTCTGCTAGGGCAGCCTGATGCACTTAACGCCACACACACCTTTCTTTATCCTAGTGGTGTGAGCAAGGGGGAAAAATAATAATAATAAAAAACTTCAATCCCTTTACAAAGCTGCCAGCTGGCTGTGTAGCACAGTGCACAGGGCAAGGCTCAGAGCAGCCAGGTAGCCAGGAGCTGCTTGGCGAGGGGAGGGCAGAGTAACACACGCATCTTCCCTAGTGCCTGAGGAAAATGGAGACAGCAACAAGGAGCTGCAGGCGCTCGCTGTGTGCCAGCCCAGCAGCCTCCCTCCCTTGCTGCCATAAAGCTGACCCCGCCAGGCTGGCGCTCGCTCCCTTGTTTGCTAGCCTGCCTGCGTCAGCAGTAATACGGGGAGCTCAGCTGCTCATCATCCCAGCTGATAATGTCTCAGGAGGAATTAGGCAAGGCAAGCTGGTTGGAGGGAGAGAGAGGGTTTTGAGGGAGAGTAATCACAGGCACAGTGATGGGAAATAAATGAGATCAGGAAAAAGAAAAAAAAAAAAGAAAGAAAAAATAAAAAAATAAAAAAAAAACTCAGGCTATTCTCAGGCTAGAATGGAGTGTATTTTTAGGAAGATGAGGCACTTGCAATGCCAGCAGGCAGGAGTAGCCGGTCTCCTATGGACTTTGGCACAAGGCTACTGTGAGCAAGTAGCCACAAGGCAGCTGACATTTAGCTGTGCCGCAGGAAAGCTAAAGGGGTAGGCTGAGGGGCTGGGTTAGCCCCTTGTCCATAGATGAGATGCGGCAAGAAGCAGGAGTTGCTGGAGGATCTGCATGGGTGCAGTGTGGGCTTTCTCTTGTTTGAACCAAATCAGAGCTCTGCTTGTCCCAGGTGCTTGGTCACACACTGTCCAGCTGGGATTTGAAGCGCTTCTTCCCAATGAGGGCACTGCTAATGAGGACATGACAACCCATAGATCGTCTGGCTGAAACCGGGGGTCCTGGCAATGTGAGGAGCATTATTCATGTTACAGCAGCCCCTGGTACTTCCCTCATCAGCAGAGTGAGCAAACAGAGCACTACATCAAAAGAAAGCATACATTTAATCAGTTCCTGTGGTGCTGTAAAACTCAAATGTAATTTGAATTTTCTGTATCCACTTCAGTGTTTTGCCGACTGCCAGCGCCAGAGTGACATTATTCTCCTTCTCTCAGTTGTTCCCCAGCAAAGCATGTCTCTTTGCATTGAAATTCAGTAAAGATTGGGCAAACACTGTGGCAAGGTCAAGGATGTTTTGCAAAATCTTTATCTGTGTAGCCTAAATGGACCTGGCAACAGAACAGATTGCACTCTCTACCCACGGAAAAAAAAAAATAACTCATCCACATCGGTTACACTATACGTACATGGGAGCAGAATCAGTTTGGTTGTCTGTCTACAAATGCTGTGCTGACCTCCAGATACATGGCACGCCTCCACAGTCACTGTGCTTGGACTGTCCAGTGGTCTGCACCATGTATCAGCTTGGCTCTACCAAATGCCACAAAATATGACCCCTGCAGGAAAGTCGCCTGCCCAGAGAGCCAGCCCTGGTCTGACCGCCGGGCTGCAACCAGAACTGTCAGTTCAGAAAGCTGCCAGTCATGGAAACAGGGAAGGAACAAGTATGACAGTGCAGAATTATCTTTTCTTGTTTTATAAGAGTGCTGTGTCATGTCTGCAAATTGAGAACAAAACACTGTAGCAGTTTATGTTTTGTTTTGGTGTTTTTTGATTTTTTTTGGACATGCATTTTTTTTATCTCCAAATTTTCTGCAAGAATCATCAGGAATTGATTATTTATCAATCCATAAAGTTGCTGTTTTTCCTCTCAGTCTCTCGTTTTTATTTTTTAGTTAACTGGCCACCAGCAGAGGAAGCACTATTAGACTGATGCTGAAAGCAAAGGTTTTGTTTAATTTCAGAGTGACTGATGGAGAACTGTCAAGGGAAAGGTGCCTGCTGTCTGCATATCAGCCCCTGAAAAGCAAGCCCCAAAAAGGGATACCCTGTTGATTGAATTTTTAGCCAGTGGCTATGTTTGAATATTCAACTACTGTCATGGCATAGCCTCCCTTGAAACAAATTATTTTGCTTGACATCATACTGCCCAGTCAAATTGCATTTCATATTCTTATACAGAAATTATCCCATACTGTGTTTTTCCCCCTAGAACATGCTCCGAGCAGACAGGCAGCCTTAGCTAATAAGCCCAAGAGGAAAAGCCTAGCTTAGAAAAGTTAAAAAACCTCTGAAGGACTGTTCTTTTTGGCAGAAGCACTTCATGCCCTCTAACGGAATATTATAAGCTCTCGCCTGTTGGCTAGCTCATAAATTATCAAGCAAGAGGATTATTCTGATTATTCCTCCATTTATAAGGATATTTAAAATAAAATTCATCACCAAGGTTTGCAATTTGTTGCTTGGTCCTGTATAAATGACCATGCACTGCAAAGCCTCTTACGAGGCAGAATACCTCTTTGGGTATCAAACAAGTATGGGAAATGCAAATATTTGTGACAGAAATTAAAAGAAAGTTGTGTACATCAGAAATATCCTTTGCACTAGCACCAGCCTTAATGCCTGCTTTTCACCTCTGCCAGTGGGTGTTTCTGCTGCTTCTGGTGCTGAGAACAGGGGACTTCTACCCAGGCACCAACAAAACCATCTTGCCTTAATATCAAGAATCTCTTGTATTATACAGGAAAGTTTACAGGTAGTCATGTCAGCTTAGCATTATAGTAACCTCTGGATTGTTTGTCCTTGACTTTGATTTTTGTCTGGGAAATTCAAAAGCTGGTCTGGCACCTCCATGGCCTTTTGGCTGATCTTCACTTTATTACCACAGCTGTGGGAAATTCACTCTGGGAAATCTTGAAACGCATCTCGTCACCATCTAGATTTAGACTGTGCTCTCATTCTGTCCAACTGAAGAGCTTTCTGTTGCATGGCTTATGCAGATCTAGCACAGCTTTTGATGCAATTGGAGAGAAGCTTCCCGTTTTTCAGGTATTCCCTGCAAGACCTACAAACACTTTTCATCTTTCATTTCAGCTGTTGTTTTGGTTTGTTTGTTTGTTTGTTCCCCACCCCCCCACACCCCTCCCTTCCCCAGGGCTTTGCTAGTTACAGTTGCAACAACTGGATTCAAATAGAGACCTGGCAGTAAAAATCCTTGTTTTCAGTCAGACTCCACATGGTTATCCAGGCATCCAATTCCCCATATAAATTAGTCACTAAGACAATTGACAAAGGGAGAAGATGAGGTACAGGCTGAAAGTCTGATGAACAGGCTTTTCAGGATGGGTGTGAAATGAGACAAGCAGCAGCTGGCACAACACCCACAGGAACTGAAGCTGTGGTAAGCTACCATCCCAGTATCTGGGGATGGTAGCATACCTGCCTCTCTCTAAGGAAGCAAGACCTCTTGAAATCTTCAAAAATCCCGAGGTACAAATGATGTTGCACCAGTCCACTGCATCTCTGTTTGCTACCTGTGGTCCCAGGTCTCATCCACGTGCATTTTTAGACCAATAAGTGAGCTAAGGAATTGCCCAGTGAACTTGCTCCCTACTGTTTATTCTTGCTTTATAACACTAGCCAGAGGTCAAAAAAATCAGAGCCTGAGATGACTGGGACCAGCCTGTATACATCTGCCTATATCTCTGCATATTTCTATATGCACATACATAGACAGAATAACTTGCACGAGGCATGCAAGGTTCAAGACTAAGGGGGAAGAAGTGTTATCCACATTTCATAGATGGGGTGCTGAAGGAATAGGAGATGACATGGTTCCCATATCATATTCAGCATCTGTGATAGTACTGGAAGACCAGCCTTAACCTTCAGGGTTAACTAGAAAACTATCTCTCCTTCCTCTAAGAAGGAAAGAAGGCGGCTAATAGCAATAAATAGGATTGTACCTACAGTAGAGTACTTCTAATATTAAAATAACCTTACTTCCCTCTCTGAGATAGTCTCCCTGCCTTTTCTTAATTTTGTATTCAGTAGTCTAAAGCAGAAACTGTAACAATTATTTTTTGATTTTTTTTTAAATTTCTTTCCTTTTTTTTTTTTTTTTTCCCAGCAAACCCTGCAATAAATCAGACTCGGGAGCTCTGAAGTTTGTAAAATCCAAGCCCTAGTCAGCTCCAGGCATTTATACATGACGCATACATTCATCAGTGCACACTGCTGTTATTTCTCTGCCAATCACCTTACCCAATGTGAAGATGTGTCACAACACTGAGCAAACATGGAAACAGCCACTTTAATCAACCATATTTTCCCCATCTGGTAACTTTCCTTTAACATGGTAGTCCAGCTTTCACACAGATTTTATAGAGAGAAAGTTTACAAGCAATAAAAATTAACAGCCAGTATATATGCAACAAACAAATCAACAAAACCCCCCTATAGTGTGTGCCTGAGTGGATCTAATTCAAATTGTGACTAAACTGAGGTTGCTTTTCCATGAGATATTTTGCCTGGGGATGTGCAGTATGCAAAGAGTGTGTGATTCATCACAGCGAGAGCCAGACCAAGGGTGACAGGAAGAAGTTTGGGCTACAAGCAGGCAAAAGCAACCATGACAGGAAAGAAAAGCCATGCAGAACTGTTTTCCACATGCCAGGGTGCCCATTGCCCTCAGAGAAATAACTTAACTTGGCAGGGGAATGAGATCTTTGCCTTCACTGCTGCCTACAAAGAACTTCACCTGCTTCCTTCATTGTTACATCTCCCTCTCCATTGCGAAAAAAAAAAAAAAAAAAAAAAGAAAAAGAAAAAAAAAAAGTGGTTAAAAGCTGGGACAAGTGATGTTTCCAAGCAGTCTCTACTCTGCTTCAGTTACACAGCAATGAGAGCTCCTCCATGTATCCTGGAAGGACTTTTTTTGGAGGATTTATTTTCCAGTAGAACAGGCAGTCTCTGTGGAGACTGGGAGCAGGTGCCTTGCTGGTGGTAATCCTTTCAGTTGTCTGGTTCATGTGTTATTAACGCACTTCCATCATTTCTACTGCCATAGATTAGGAGTATTAATGGCAACAGAACAACAAATATCTGTGCAATCAGAACCTGACATCTTGTATTTGTTATGCCACCAAATAGTATGTTTTCACATTATAAAGCACTTATATGGTGGATGGATTTAGGCTGTGATCATTACTGTGTTTGAATGATATTTTAATGTCCAGTCATTGTTGCATCTCATTCAAATACTGCAAAGAGGTATCTGGCATCAAAAGGTGATGTAGCAACTCTGCCTGTTTTTTTTCCAACTTTCCCTTTCCCCTTCCCGTCTTTTCCATCAGCTGCCTCACCTCAGTCAAATTTGGCAAAGGACTTAAGGGATAATATCTCAGAGATATTAAACTCCTATAGTTTCTGCCAAAGTCAGATGTGGAGGAAAGATACCCTACCAGTGCCTGCACTGAAGTAGAGGCAGGATTTTGCCATTGCCTCACAGCCCTAAGGCAGCCGCTCAATGGCCAGTTGTTACATACTCTACTTCCAATTGCTTCATTTATTTCCTGCTTTTTGTCCAATCAAGGGGTGAAATACAGGTGAAGCAGTGGGATGGGATCAGGCTATGTGAGGCAGCAGGATGGAAGGGGACACAGGAGGGGCAGAGAGGGATTGCAGGGATGCTGGGTGCAGGAGAGAGAACTCTGGAACAGGGATGGAAGTGGAGATGGGAACTGGAAACACTGCAGATAGGATGGAGTATGTTACAGTGAATGTGAGTGCAGGGCCCCTAATGTTAGTGAAAGGAAGAGGGAATCCAGAGAACAGAAGTCTATCTATTGTATTAAAACATCTTTTATTTTTTCTATGCAGGATTTAGAATGAATTAAAATTAATGAATCAAATGAGATGTTTCACAATTCATATTTCCCATAAATGATTTCTAAGGAATGCAATAGAAGTACATTTTAAGAGAAACAAGGGAAAAGAGGGGAGAAACCTGAGTCTCAAAACCAAGAAAAGACAACAATCTACAGTTAAAATGTTATTTCTGATTCTTTATTCAACTGCTTATCAATTTCCTTTGATAATATGCACTTGACTAATTGGTATAATTTACTTTGTTTATAATATTGAAAAGTGATCTTAAGCTCAGGTAAAAGATGCTTTGTGTTTTGTGTTTATTCCACGAGTGGACTTAGAGTGATTACTATCCAGCTTGTGCTTAAGACTTAGCAAAAATAGTGGAGTGTTGTTTCCTCTTAGCTGCATGGGCAGTTTTGAGAACTGAAGATAATCTGATGCCAAGTTAGAAGAGAAGAATGTCTTGCAGGCAAATGCAAACAGCTATATCTGATCATGAAAGAAGGGGGAAAATATATATGACCCTGGGAAATATTTGTGTTCCATGATGGGAATATTGGGAAGACATACAAAGCTAGAGTTGTCATGGTAAGGGCACTCAGGGGTTATGTGAGACCTATCCATGGACGCCTACATTTTCCTAGTTTCATACTGGTGGAAACACTTGTTCCAGCAGTTTCCTGGCATGGTGACTGCTCTGTTAAGTTGTATAATGCCAAGAGGGTCTTTGTTTCCCCACATGAACTAATGGAACATGGGAGGAAACAACTGAAATAAATTCTTAACTACGGAGTCTTCCTGGCACCTGCTTAGATTTCAGTTCATTGTACTGAATTATATACAATATTGCTAAATGCAGAAATAAATCAGATCAAAACTTGAACTGAAATCCCTTCATCTCTATTGTTCTCTGAAGACCAATATGTAATGCATGTATGATCCAATACAAATTTCAGCAATATATAAATTTAATTGCCAGCAATACTAACATCTAAACCTTCTTTTCATCATAATACATTTCAGCTTTAAACTTTGTCCCCTCAGATCTGCCCAGCTAAGATGTTGTATGAGGAACACCCCTGAAACAGCTATTCCAGAAGCAGCTGAAAATTCCCAGTGATCTTCTTCTGCAACTCCAAATGCACATTCAAAATGTCAAAACACCTCAGAGTGGCTTTCTGCTGTGTTTTTTGTTGGTGCTGGTTCAGAGACAGCAGAAGCAGTTGTGACATGTCTAATCAGGACTGAGGAAACCACAGCATTTTTGCAGCTCTGGCAAGTGCCAGGAAGTTGTCTTATATTCTGTTTTGGCATTAGCTCCCAAACTCTCCCGTTCACTTTTCTGATATAATTTTGTTTTAAAACAATCTCACAAACAACAGGCTTCCTGAGAACCGATAAAGATTTTGTTGCTCTTTTGACTGTGCTGTACTGTTCCAGCTCTGCTTATCAGCACAAACTGGCTCGCCATCATTAACTGTTAACCTTTCCTAAGATAAAAAGGGGAGACTGCAATTTTTCTTTTCCTGATGAAAAAGATTTGTGAGGTCTACCAAGTCCTTGACTTTCTCTTTCTCTAAACCCATTTTCCTTTCTTCACCTGGTGATTGCTGGATGCTGGGGAGGGACATTTTGGGCTGACGAGTTCCCCACCCAGCATGAGGAGCTGAGGTTATCAATTCACACAGGGCCTCAGCTTCTTCTAGAGATTAATCAGCTGAGTATGAATAGTGAGGGTAATTGTCACATAAATAGCCAGCTCTACAGCAAATAACCAAACTATTTATCCTGAGATCTTTTAATTAACTTTATGAAGAGCAGGAGATGAATAAACACCTAAGCATCTAGGTGCCAGTAAAATCATTATGTTTTGCTTATGATAATACCAGTTCTCTATGAAATCCCTACCTACATTTTTGACTCTGGCAAAAAGTCTGCAAAAAATTTACACTTTCTCCCTTGACTTCAGCCCTCTGCCTAACCTCAGAGCAGCAGCTGATGTGAGTCCAGAGCTGCCTGTCTGCAAAGTCCTCTCCTGTATGATGTGGTTTCAAGCCCTATCTCTCTAGTTCACAAAACTCCTGAGACACCCTGTATCTGGGTGTCGGAAATAGTCTGTCTGCAGCTCTGAGCCAATGTGAAGGATAAAACTGAAATTCAGGTTTGATCTTGCAGATGCTCTGACTGAGTTTTGGAGCATGCCTGAATACCTGCATTGTGCAAAAGAGATCTCTAGCCTAGTTTTCTGTGGAGATGGGGCCACAGGTTGACCAGTGATTCTGCCCATCACCTTTTCATTGTCTGGCCAATATAATCCAATTTTTTTGGAAAGGTGGAGCTCTCAAAAACTATAATTTACCTATGATTTTTAAAGCTATCAGCCAGGGAAAGAGGCATTTGTACTGATACTGAAGGTACGGTCCACTGAGAGTCTGGGTGAGGGAAGACAGATTTTGTTTTCTTATGCTTTTGTTCATTCTACTCATAAGCCAATTATATAAGAATGAGGACAGTAAGTCACAGTAACTTTTTGTCTCCAGTTCTAATGCACACCAAATACTCATCCTTCACAGAGCTGTCACTCTGAAGTCAAACCCTACAGCTGTGCTATCTTGCTTTGAAGCATGGGCTGAAAATGAATGTCCTCTGGAGGTTTTTCTGAAAGAAGGTACTCAGTGCTGCCACTACATCTTCCCCTTGCATCCAAGTGGCCTTGGGCTCTATTCTCTTCCCTATAAAGGGCAGCAGCCTTGCTTGTGCCTTTTCTCGACTCATCTGTTTCCTTATCTGGACAAAGAGTCTCTGGCTCTTCCCCCTTGTTTTTTTGGGAACTGCTTGAAAATTTGTTCAGAGTCAACCACATGTGCAAGTCTTCCTGTGGTTTTAGCAAAGACAGCAGTGAGGCAACATTTAATTTGTTGCTTCTAGCTCTTAACCTCAAAGGAAAAAGGTGGTAACTGTTAATTGCATCACAGCATGCGCATGCCAGCAAGCACAGCAGTTTCCTCTGACTCTTGGTGTCTGGAGGACAGCAAACCTAACCAAATACAGACCCAAAGCACCACATGTACCAACCTAAGCCCAAACCACATTTCAAAATGTCCATGTTTTATAGTTCCTGTGGATTCAGAGACATTATACTCTGTTGCATGAGATCGTTAACTGTCCATACAGAGATCCTGAAACTAATGCATAGATATAAAAGACTGCAGGAATGCTGACATATATCCGCTGCTGAAGGCAATTACACACTGACAACAGTCATGGGGAGATTTTTCTGAAAAAAAAAAAAAAAGGCCTGAGGCTGTCCAGATCAGACATGTTGCAAGAAAAAGGTCGCAATAAATAAATAAATAAATAAATAAATAAATAAATAAATAAATAAATCTGATTTTGAGGCCTTGCTGTTTTATTTAAAAGTTATGCTAGGACTTGGGGGTTGTTTGCTGGGAGGCTTGTTTCTTTCTGTTATCTATCATTGGCTGTAGGGCACCCAGGAGGGTGTTACAGTGGTATGCGTTATTCTGTGAGAGAGATTTTGTGTGAAGGGCTTCAATAGAGGGGCTCCTGGTTGAATTCTGCATGGCTACAAATGCTCACTGTTGCTTCTGCCTCAGGCTTAACCATTATCCTGTCTCCTCTTTGCTCCTCCCTTCCCCTCCCTGCCCATCCTTTGCCAAGTCTAAAGCTGTCCCTGTCAGAGGTAAGATCTGTAAAGGTCTGTGTTGCTTTAAAACAGCTTGTAGGGAAGCGGTGATGATGGAAATACAATGAAGATTGGACATATTCTAATTAACCTCAGGAAAATTGCCATCGGGAATGCAGAGTATTCCCCAGGAAAAGATGCTTAAATGGTTGATTGTGTGTTTGTCCATGAGGCTTTTATCAGACCACATAACAGCCTTGGGCAAAGCTTGTGAAGATTGTTCTTGAATAGGCTTCCATCAGAGAAAGAGGGATGGGAAGCCAGCTAGGATGCTGAGAGACAGTCTGTTGCATTTAGGAAATACAGCGAGTAGCCATACAAGAGAGCAAAAGAAATAGAAAGAAAAAAAAAAAAAAAAGGAAAAACAAACAAACAAAAAAAAAAAAAAAAAAAAAAAAAACTAAAAACAACAGGGCTTCCTGTTTAGTAACTCAGAGGCTCAGGGGCATCTCAGCCAGCAGAACCCAGAAAATCCATACTGATGAGTCCTTAATCATCTCACACCATTGAAAGCTTTATTACACCAGAACAATCAAATCATATTTCCAAGCATAGTGACAGAATTTGGTAAGCCATTTAGATGAAGCCACAGTGTGATAATCTGAATTGGACTAGCAAGAGACAATAAGGTACAACTGTGCAGCTTTTCCTTTGTTCATGATTTTTTTAATTAGTAATTTCAAAAACCTCTCCTGTGTGATTTTGAGAAGTGCCTCTCAAATAACATTGCAGGGCAGTGTGTGGCATTTTGCTGGGCTGTCTTGCCTGCCTTAGGGCTTAAGATACTTGTGTTTAAATTGTGTCTTCCCCTTCCCCCTCACCTCTTTCCAACCTAGAGTTAATTTGTTCCCACACCTCGGTTTGTGTGAACAGATGCCTCCATCTCTGAGCTCACAATTGCTGGCTGGGAAATGATTCAGCTACTAAACAGTTATAAGTGAGCAGGGGAATAATCACTGGGTATTGCTGACATCTGAAGAAATAATCTTGTGTTCATGACTTTGCTAGCAAATGAAAAGGGACAAAAATAGAGGCCCAAGCTGCCTCAGAGTGGGGCTGCATCAGAAGTCATCTGCAGCGAGGAGTCAGTGAGCAGCACTATTGGTACTCCTCACTGCAGACAACTTCTGATGCAGCCCCACTCTAAGGGTAAACCCTTCTGCACGTGGCACTGGAACTAAACAGCCAGCCAGCATCCCTGCATGCACTGTGATGCTGACTTTCAGTGCAGTGAAAACAGGGCCAGACTGGTCTATATGGACTTTGCCTCCATGTCTTCTCCTCATGGTTGTACAGTCTTCTCCCTTTCCCCATAGTTTCCATCTGGGACGTTTGACTTCTAAATAAACAGCACCAGCTTCATGAATGGTCACTACCATGGCATAAGGATGAGGGACATGGGAATGTGGTTCCTTGTACGTGGGGGAGGTGTTGTAAAACCCTGATTGCTGTCAGCAATGCAGCCAAACTCTGCTGTAGAGGATGCCATGAGGAAACTAGAACCAGCAATCAAAAAATCACAAATTCATAGATGGTAATGAGCCAACAGGACAGTTAAAAACATTCTTGACTTACTTTATGTTTTTTAAGAAATATCCAGGACAAAGAGTTCATTTTTATATATTTTTTAAAGTTTGTAAGTTTTAAGTGTTGAGAATTTCCTAGTTTGAGTAGTTTCTTAGTCAAAGTAGCTGAAATAGTTTTTCACATTTTTTTATCTAAGTAGATGCAGTCTCCTTTTTTTTTGTTTTTTTATTAAACTGTGTTCAGTTTTATAAATAGAAATTTGGGGATTAAAATCTTACACAGGTATTAGAGTAGAAGAATGTCGATTTTCTTATTTTTTCTGTGTTGCATAATCTGAAGTGCAAAAGGATGAATTCAGTGAACAGCCAAAAATAAAACAAAAACTTGTGCCAGAACAATAGCACCTCTGCAGCACATCAGCAGAGTCTGCTGCCTTCTCTTTTGTATTCTTTCTCCTGCAATACTTTGCTGAAAAAAGTAGACAACTCCAGTTAATAGTACTGGGACTTAACTCACAATTTGTGGTCTTCCCAGTCTGATAAATCTGAATTATGTAGTCAGTCATCAAAACAAGGATCATAAACAAAGACTGGAGATTTAGCTCCAAATTCCTCTGTCTCCATGATGGGCAAAAAATATAAATGTGTGATGCAACCAGAACACCATATCCACATCTGACCCTCTTAATGTCCCTAAACCACGTGCATACACTGCACGTATGGTGACCACAGCTGTGGAAGGAGATTCCAACATCTTCTCCTGAGTGAGACAGAAGTGAATATTGGCAAGGAAAGAGACATGGACGTGTCTTATCACTATGGGCAGGCAGGTGGACCACTGTAAAATTTACCATAGAAAAAAATAATATGAAGAGTAAAGGCTGCAAATGTTTTGGTTCAGAAGTTGCTGAGGAAGACTCTGTCATGCTTAAATTAGCACTGAAGCTGCTTGATTTAAAGATGTCTTTAAGCAGGAAGGAGTTTTCTGTGAGGAATTAAAAGAGGCCAGTTAAATTAAAAAGTATGCAAATTTGTCTTTCTTCCTATCAAATTATATTTTTAAAAAAATGATAATTATGAATGAGAGGAATTATATTTTCCATTACAGAAATGAAGATGTTGAGATAGACTCTTCTGATAAAAACTGGAAGTAGGAAGCTAGGAAGACAATTATAGACAAGCTGTGGAAAACTAGTCTCTGCTGGTACGGGTATCCCACAGGAGAAAATTCCTTTGTTTATATAGTAGTTGTGATGATGGTGGGAAAATAAAACAAATGTATAATTAAAGACCACACTTGAACAAGGCAGCCCAGACAGTTGAAAGCCAACAGACTAATCTGGGTGAAGTGTATTCATTTTACCTGGAGAAGATAATGGTAATCTTCAAAGTAGTCAGTTTACATAATGACCTCACCTACAACAAAGAGTCATTGCAAAAGGGGTAGGATCAATTTTCAGATTAAAATACCTCAACATAGTCGTCTAAATGTAAACTGGGTCTCTAAATTCCAAGTGTGGTCAATGGAAAGTTAGCAAATTCAGGATATGGAGCCTGAAAAACTATTCAGCTGACCAAATGCAGCTGTTTATTTTAAGATGAGCTGAAATATCTTTCTAGACAGTTCATGTTGCTACATCAAATTATCTTAACCTGGATCTAAATCAAATCCCAAATTGTCAAAATAAAGAAAGAAGTTGTAAGAAAAAGGAAAAGAGAAAGTCAAGAGAGAGAGGAAGGTAAAAAGCGAGAGGAATAGATGAACTCATAATTTTTGTAATGACTCAGAAAACCCTTTAGAGAGAATCCAAAACAATTGCCTGTACTCTGAATCTGGAGGCACTGTTGTGGAACACTGAATCCCTGTGAAACATACACTATGACTTTCTGCACCAGAGGTGATGTCCCATCCCTTCTCCTCGAGGTAGGGCAGAAGACAAGTGCCTCCATGCCACTGACAGTCTTTAGAAGTCTCTGGGTACCTGGGCAGCCTCTGGCCTTACACTGACCTGTATTGTGTTAGTTTCCAAGTGCATTCACCAAACATAACTAGAGAAGCCATACACACACACTTCTAGCTGGTACCAGGGTCACTTATGAATAATACAGGGCAGAATGACATACATTTACCGTGTCAGTCCAAGATGGACTGACTTTATCAACTTTTGGGTATGTGGTGTTCCCTGAATTCCTGGGAGGAACTCCATAAAAATTCTCCTGGAGCTCTCATGGACCAGGTGAGGTGCCCTGTCATGATTCCTAGCATGGCCAGTATCCATCGTACAGCTATCTGAGCAGAACTGGATCCTACCCACTGCTTCCTGCTGAACAGACCTCATTACCCAGTGAGCCTCAATACATACTCCAGAATTACATTTGTGGTCTTTCCCAGATCTCTAAATGATTTTGTGGACTGGCAGTCCGGCCTGGATCTTCCAAGTTCCGATATGGAAGACATCCTGAGCAGCATGTTTGTCCCAGGCCACATCATCATAAGGGTATTAAACTTGAAGTTCTTGAAGTTTGCACCAGTCTAGGAAATACTGTGGATGTGCTAGAGAACAGGATTAGAAATCAAAAATTAATCTGAAAAATTGATGAAGACCCCCTTTGCAATGACATGAGATAGGGAAGAGCAAGGTCAGCCAAGGCAGAAATCTGGGAATATGTATGAACTTCATAAGTAGCATCTGTTCAGGGACAAATTCTGCTAGTAATTTTAGAAGGTGACAAACTGACCAAGAATCAGAGATGTTACACTGAAAATTCAGTGGCATATTTCTCACTGGAGTGTACTTATTGTAGCACAGCCTGAGAGACACACGAAGTAACCCTTGTCTGGATTGGCAGTGGATGTTCAAGCAAGATTTACTTAGGATTAACTGATCTTCTCTAAGCAATGAAATTCTTTCTCCTCTCCTCTTTTAAAAAGCAAGCCAAATGAGGAGAAAAATGATAAATAGATATGTATTCTCTGCACAACAAATTGTGCAGAAAAGGGAGAAAGTCAAGACAGAGAGTTATTTCCTCATTTACCATCAAACTGTTTATGACAGTTCAATCTACCTCCCAAGTTCCCTTTTCCACTTTGGAAGGGAAAGCATACAGCCTCCTTTCACATAACCAGATGGAAGCATCAATACACACATATGAACATTGGCCCCGTGTCAGTTTTGCCCTACACCCCTTGGAAGGAACTACAAAACTCTCATTGACTCAAGTGGATCAGATCCAGAAAAAGAAGTTATGATATAAACCTTTTCCAACATATTTGCAAGCTGGAGTGTATTGCTACATAGGCAAAGGCTCTCTTCAATGGAGTTATTGATTTCAGTCTTCTCTTATTGAATTATTTCTTATAAACACTCTAACAGGATCTCAGTAAGGATTCTAAAACCTCTGCCAAAGCCTTCACTGAAATCCCTCCTTCACAGCCATAACTCTCAGAAATTTGTTTGCAATTAACCTTCCCACACTCACCCTTAGCCACCAGCATGGCCTCAGAGTCAGAACATGGCAGTATCACACAAAGCATAACAGCATACAGGCCCAAAACTACACCTAATATTTAAGGCAGATTTTTTATGCAGTTTCTGTTCTATATTTTCTGCATTTTTTGTCTCAGCCTTTAAATTTACATATGCTTGTCCCATCCAAGCTTTGTCATATTAACACAGTAAAGATTAGACAACTAAATTTGCCTTGTTTGCATTTTCTGCCAGTTTGGGTCTAGCAAACTTGGTATGATGATATGATAATATTTTAGAAATGTAATAGAATTATATAGTGATGCCATCCCCATAGCAAAGGTCTCTATAGTGTGTGATCTGTAGATGCTACTCAGCCATCTCGGGTGGCAGGAAAGGAACATCTGAAGAAGAAGCAAATTGCATCTTCTGTTTGCAGCCAGCCCACATCAGCCTAGCAAAAGCAGGCTGAAAGGCAAATTCTTCTGAACTGCTAAGAGATATGTGATATATCATCATTTAAGTGAGGATTTGAGTTGACTCAGCAGGTCTTGAAACTATGCTGCTTCCCAGCACCAGGATCCTTTTTGTGCTTTCTCTTTTTCTTCAGGGTTCATCCTTAAAATGTTTTCCATTAAACTAGTTGTGGCAAATAGAACAGTAGACAAAAGTATTTCTCCTGGCAAGAACAAGGATAATAACTCCCATATATGGAAGTAATATTCCTTATTTGAAAAGGAAAGATCCATAAGAAAATTTTGATTGAAAAATAATTGATTACTATCTTTAATATATATATAAAAAATCATAATAAAAACATCCAATGTGCCTGAACATGACGAAAACTTTGATCATGACTTGGGAGGCTGGCAACCAAAATGGGTGTCACCAGCATCAGTCTCCTGTTGTTTTGGATCCCTCAGGAACAAAAACTGGGTTTTAGACTCCTGAGAGGGGTAGGTTCAGTGCACATAAATCTAGGACTTTTTTGTCCACTTTTCCTAGAATTGACAGCTTATCTTCCAAATAGCTGAGTGCAGACTGGGTTGAACTACTCAAAAATGCTGGTTTGAGTTTATGAACCCCAAGGGTTCTGTTCTCATCTGGAAAGGTAGGATCTCAATTAATCAGGCTCACTTAGAGAGATGGTAAACTGGGGAGAGCTATACATTTTCTGATGCATTGTGCACTGATGTAAAAGTTTTCAAATATCCTATGGCTGTCTCTCAGGTCCTTAGGAAAACAGTTGAGAATTTATTGACTTCAGAAGTCATACTGAAAAAATATTTTAACCCTAGAATCGTATAAGAAAACTTGTTTTAAAAAAAAAAAAAAAGAGAGAGAGAGAGAGGGAGAGAGAGCAGCTGTTTTCTGCAGAAAGATATTGGATTTGGGAAAAATTTATTGCTTAATTATCTATTATGGAACCCTCCCAATATGGTTGTAGCAGGAGTCAGCAGATGGCACTGTTACTCATAGTGATAAAATTTCTTTTTACAGCTGTGCAAAGCTTGATCCCACTTTGAATAAATTTTGTGTTGCTGCTCAATTTCTGGTGAAAAGTCCTTGGCCAAAAAGTAGGCATTGGCTCCCTGCCATATTTATCAAACCACAGAAAATGCTCAAGACAGATCTGGCCTTAGGGAACTGGACAGATTCCTGAGAAAAGGGATTGTTTCCATGCCATCTGAGCACCTCTGCTGGAAAATAAGGAGTAAATAAATGAGTGTTTTTTAAGTGAATAGTCACAGACTTTTTGACTTCTCCTCAGCTGGAAGTTTGATGCTTACAAGGATATTGGTTTTGACCATACAGAGTTCATCTTAGAGCCTATGAGCACTAATGTAGAGGCTAGATGGACACTACAGGACCAAATGTGTACAAAGAAACATAAGCCATGCAACCCAATGAGGTGATTCAGTTCTGGTAGAAATAAAATAAAACAAAAAATGAAATGAAATGAAATGAAATGAAATGAAATAAAATAAAATAAAATAAAATAAAATAAAATAAAATAAAATAAAATAAAATAAAATAAAATAAAATAAAATAAAATAAAATAAAATAGACTATCAAGACAAACAGGGTGAAGAAGGTAGTTGAGGCAAAGCTGTAGAACTTTAGAAGACAGAGAAGGACTTGGAAGCGGGAGGAAACCAACTAGCTGGAAACTGGTGGAAGCACTTGAAAAAACAATGCACATGTGGAATGTTGTAGGGACAGCAAGATGAGAGAAATAATAAGCGCTGCAGCAGGTACAGCAGTGGGTTGTGGAAGTGTGTCTAGAAGAGGCTGGCAAGGGAAGGCCACAGAGTACTCAGTTGTTGTTATTCATTTCTGATGAAGATGTGCCATCTCTTAGAAAACTGCTATCCGGTCTGAAGCTCTTATCTCACTGATACCATGGACCAAAAGAAAGCACATAATGCCCAGTAATTTTCTCAATAACTGCATGTCTTCTTTAAGGTTATTATTTTTTTTTTTTTCCTAAGAGGCTTGCAAAACCTCTGTTAACAAATATTACTTGTCAGTGTTTGTTGGTGTTTCTGGCTTCTCTTATTATAACTGAGACATCAGTCACTTCAGTCTGCCTCTTAATGATGAGAAGGCACACAGACACAGATGCATACACCCTTTTTGTCTCAGAATGACTGTTATGTTATTAAGGTGAAAAGGATCTTGCCATTTGACAGAAGTTGCATAAATCATCAACAGAGCCTATGCCTGGTGAAGAAAAAAGCTGGTTTATAGGAATTTTAACTAGGATGTTCCCACTTGTCTTAAATTCTCTTTAACATATACAGATTTGTGGAAATCCAGGTCTCACTGGAGGCAATTTGAAATTCAGCCTGGGCTGAGGTCAGATAGACAACCCCAGCTTCTCACACCTGTGAGCCACAGCTGAGCCACATGAAGCAGAGTGGGGGCTGGGGGGTGAGCTAACAGGGTTCATTCTTCCTCTCGTTGCATTTAAAAATATGTGTCTTTCTTTGGTTCTGCTTCTGTCAGTTATTGTCAGCTATATCCAGAAAATATAATGTATAGTCTCTATGCCCTGTGGAATTTTGGAGAGTGCATGCTTTCATCAGAGTCTTCACAAAGTGCTCACAACTGGGTAAGTTTATAGGCAATTAAGAGATACAGAACTCTAAAAATAACAGTCTATTTATAACCTATTGTGTTGTTACCATAGTGGTCACAGTTTTCTCTAGTTTGCAAGATCCATTTTAGGTTGTTTCATGTTTTATTTATTTATTTATTTATTTTTTAAAAAAGGAAACTAAAGGACTGCTATAATGGTTGAGTTAGTTAATGTTATGCTTTAGGCTCTTGGTTTTCTTAGATTCTGAAACCAAATTGTTCATCAGCTATGAAATTTACTAAATCAAAAAGACAAAAAAGGGCCTTTGAAAATGCAGAAGGAGCATAAGCTACATTCCCAATTTGCTCATGTAAATAAATAAATCAGTTGCTTTCTTGTTATCAGTCCTAGGTTTGTCTGAGATAATCAATATTTGCTCCATCATTGATTAGGGTAGGGCTGGACAATAACGGAAGTTTGTGATGCAGATGGGTATGAAATATACAAAAGTGAAGAAAATCATTATATAATAGGCTTCTTTTTTTTTTTTTTATTTGTGTGTGTGTACCACAAATTATTACTTTCTTATATTCTCCTCTCTGTAAAGTTTTGTATAACTAATAACTCAATGAGGAAAAATGAACAGCAACAACAACAAAAAAAACCCTTATGTCCAAGGTACTAAAAAGTGGGAACAAGATATTAGAGAGATCCCTATTTACAGACTACCAAATTATATGAGGAGTACTGCTGCGTAACATGCTGAACATATGTTCAATAAGAGCTGCAAGGTTGAAGACCTGCTAAAATCATTTGGAAACAAGTCACTTGCATGGCTTCCTTTATATGCCTTCAGGCAATTACATATTTGAACTCTCAACATCCATATCTTCTCTTTCAATGAACAAAGAGCTGCAAAATTCTCTTCAAACATCCTATGCAGTCAATGGCCATTTTTGTTTGTCTTCCTACTTAATTTTGGGAGGTTCAATGTTCTTGTTGAAATAAATACAGACTTCCTGTGTGCAAAGGAAGAGTCCACAATCTGGAATAGGGAGGGTAGGTGCAGAACAAAACAAACAATGCAAAAAAAAAAAAAAAGTTAAGTGAACTACAACTATAGATGATGATTCTTCTGGATTCATTTGGATGAGAATTACAAGGCAATAATATTTAAATCTTTCAGCTTTTATGCTTTGGAATAGATTTAAAAAAAAAAAAAAGCATGACCCTATTGTGTAATAGACAGTTGATAAGACATTTGATATCTCCTGCAGTACTCTGAATTTGGAAACCAGGGAGTCTGTACCATTCTTCTTGTTTTCAAACGTGATTATTTCTTCTCCTCCCTTATGGGCACTTCATTGATAGCATCTAACTTAATCAATTATTTGGCCTTTCATCATAACTGCCAGCTTATGGAACAATAACTAAGGGAGAATATCTGCACGCAGAACTAGGGAATAGCTTTATTAGCTCAATGAGAGATGAGGAAAAAAAATCAGTAAATTGTTCTCCACCAACTCATTTCTGGATTGTTACTCACTGGGCATAAAGATCTGGGACAATTTATCAGATAGGCTTTGACTGGATGTGTTTCAGATATCTCCAGGCTGATGTGAATGGTCTTGGTCAAAGCTAGCTTCCAGTTTAACAGGAAGTCTAAATTACCTTGTCTTCTCCTTCCTCCCCATTTTTAAAGAAGACAATATGTATAAAAATGATTATGTAAGAGTACAAGACAAGACTTTTGGATGTAGGAGGATAAAAAATGAGAACCCACTTCAGCTGCAGAGGCTGTCTCTACACCAAGGATCACCAGAGCATTCTTAATGAGGAGGTTGATCAGGGTCCATGCTTTTGAATTTGATTTTGCTGTTCTCTGTGTTCCTGGATAGCATATTATAGCAGGCTGGAGCTGAGCAGCATTACATACTGCCAAGACTAAGGTTGTCTCTTAGTGGAGCAGACCTTTCTGGCAGGGCCCTCAGACACCAAAAAGCCAAAGGACACATTTCCCTGTGTGAAGTGTGGAGATGCACACTATGGTGCATAGCAAACCTCAGGAGTCTCCACTGATAATTTTCATCAAGACTCTGCTGGTAGAGGGACCTGCTTAAACACTGGTAGCCCTTTTACAGGCTTTATGTGGAATTTGTCTACTTCTGTCAACATTTCTGATGGGAATTTCAAAGAAAAATATATATTTATTTATTTATTAATTTTTGGAACCAGGCAAAGTAGAAGGTTATGTTCTCCAGAGAGACAATGAGAGGGACAGCCTTCCTGAAGACTTTTCTGAAGAGCCTTTCCCAAATCTCTGAGGTATTCTCCAAATTCAGGATAAAAACAAGGGAATTTATTCCTTTTCCTGTTCTTCTGTGATTCTGTCTCTTCCTTTCCTGAGAAAGATTTCTTCACAACAATTCTCTCTTGAACAGCCTTGTATCATCAGACTTTTTGCAAACCTCAGCCTAAGGACATGTGATCCTGAATCACTTCTTTTCTACTGAAATGCCAGAGGATTGTTTTGAGATGAGCCTTGGCTTGTGGTGGTTTTTGCAGGAGAGGCAAACAGAGGGGACCTGTCATGGGCAGTGTTTTGTTGCAGAACTTGGTTAGTCTGTCTGTCTGCATAATTTCAAAACTGCTGATTCATTTCCAGACTTCAAAACTAGTGACTCTAAACATGGCCTTTTTCTAACTTGGGGAACATTTTGTCATGGTATGTAGACAAATGACATGTTAATGTAAATCATCAGGCTTAAACTAGACTTAATCTGATTTGCTGTGTGGAAGACAAAACAAGCAAATTCCTTCAAGGCTGTTCCTCAGATTTAGCCATTAGCTCTAGTCACAGCCTCTCTCTGCTGCTGCCAAAATATGAGCAGTGGTCAGAAAATTTTATGCTTCAGCAGGGGGAGTGTAACAGCTAATGAGCAATACCTGACCCGTTCCTCTGCAATTCAGACAAGTGCACAAAGGCGGCTGTGAGAGAGCACTTTCCAGGTTCCCTCCTTTTCCATTAATTCTTTTGAGCTGGGGACATGTGCAGAATTCAATGAGGCAGAAATATTGTCAGTTTTCCCTCTCCATCTTTTCCCTCTGGGGCAGCTAGTTATTGGGGGGGAGGGTGGAAATCAAGCCTGTGAGTCGTGCAGGGAAAGTTTGCTACAGGCCATGCAGTTGGATGCCCCAATGAGAAGGGCTGGGTGCATTGCTAGTGAAACAATCTCTTATCATTGTTTTTTGCATACAGTAGAATGGCATTGTGCAGCCACATAAGATGTTGCAGTACAGAAGTTCTGTCTCTGCAGCCAGCTTAAAAAGTTGATGTGGGATGTACTAAAAGCATGGGATGGGCAAGTTACCTGAGCTATGAATGTCTGAACTAGTTAGTTCGTGCCCACATGTATGGGGCTTGCTTGTATGAGAGGCTCAAATCAGAACGAAAAAATCCTTAAGAGATATGTCCCTTTGGTTTTGGTTTGAGTTTCACTTCACTCTGAGGGGAAAAAAAAAGTATAGGGACTCATTTGGTTCCCTCCAAATGTGGAAGATATGTGAGCTGCAACTGTCCCTGCATACTTTCATTTACAGAAAATAAAAACTATTGAAGAATCAAATCTTAGCTACTTGTAGGTAAGCTTCTAGATGGATGCATGAATCACTTGCTCTAAACACAGCTAAATATCTGATTAACAGCTGCACTTTGGAGCTGAGGAAAAAAGGTGATTAACATCTTGTAGAACCCTTTTATATGCATGTTGTTAAATGTGTATATTAGCTTCCAGTGAAGCAAATACTTGCAGCTAAACCAGTTAAATGTGATAAATGTGTCTTTGGAAAATAATTAAGGTCATTTAATTTGAGACAGACTAAGATTGGACTCAGCTCCAGGTATCAAATTTCACTTTCCTATGCTTTCAGATTGTGGTAATTTGATATTCCAGGATGTACATGATTTACTAGTCAAGAAAACTTATACCTGTTATTGAGATTGATATCAAAGATGTTACTGTAGGATGCAGGTCATGAGATGAAAACAACATTAATTCATTTTTGAGCTGAAGAATTCCATATTTTTTTCTCTTCCACAACCACCCACATTTAAAAGGATAGAAAAATAGACAGGAAAGGTGGAGAGGATGAAACTTTGAACTTACTGTTTTGGAGACTGTATCCCTGCCAGATGACTCAGAATTCAATCTGCTGCTCACTTGGCATTACAAACTGGAAGTCAAGTATTAATTTCAGTGACGTGAAAGAGGAGACAATACTGGACTGAAATGCATTGTCCCAAAATGAAATAGACCTGTTCATAGAATCATAGAAGGGTTTGGGTGAGAAGGATCTTACAGACCATCCAGATCCAACATCCCTGCCATGGACAGGGACACCTCCCACCAGACCAGGTTGCTCAAAGACCTGGCCTTGAACATTTCCAGGGATGTGGCATCCACAACTTGTCTGGGCAACATGCTCCCGTACCTCATCACCTTCCTAGTAAAAAAATTTCCTCCTCATATCTAATCTAAACCTTGCATCTTTTAGTTTAAAGCCATTACCCCTTTTCCTATCACTACAGCCTCTGACAAAGGGTCCCTGTTTTCTTGTAGGCCCCCTTTAGGTACTGGAAGGCCACTATTAGGTCTCACTGGAGCCTTTTTTCTCCAGGCTGAACAACCCCGGCTTTCTCAGCCTGTCTTCATAGGAGAAGTGCTCCAGGTGGGCCTCACAAGAGCAGAGTAGAAGGGGGCAATCACCTCCCTCCACCTGCTGGCCATGCTTCTTTTGATGAAGTCCAGGATGTGGCTGGCTTTCTGGGCTGCAAATGCATGCTGTTGTCTTGTGCTGAATTTCTTATCAATCAACACCCACAAGGCCTCAGAGCTGCTCTCAATCTATTCTCCACCCAACCTGTATTTGTGCCTGGGATTGCCCTGACCCAGGTGCAGGACCTTGTATTTGGTCTTGTTGAACTTCACTATGCTTTCATGGGCCCACCCATCAAGCCTGTCTGGGTTCCTCTGGATGGCATCCCTTCCCTCCAGTGTGTTGACTGCACCACACAGCTTTGTGTCCTCAGCAAACTTGTTGAGGGTACACTCAATTCCAGTGTCCATGTTGCCAACGAAGATGTTAAACAGTGTTGGTACCCCTACTGAACCTCCAGGGAATACTACTCATCACTAATCTCCACTTTGACATTGAGCTGTTGACCACAACTCTTTGAGTGCAACCATTCAACCAATTCCTTACCCACCAAGTAGTCCATCCATCAAATCAATGTCTATCCATCTAATCCATGTCTGCTTAGAAAGAATTTTAGTATCACCCCACCAACCATCACCATTGCCATCTCATGATCTTTCTGGGCATTCCTCCAAAACGTTCTCCCTGTATCACAGAGCTGGAGCAAGAAAGAGAGGACATATGCTGTTGTTGTCTAAAATTTGTAATAATAAAAAATACCTTGAATGGTCTGCTGGCTGTCTTCCACAGCCAGCAGTTAAATACTTCATGCCCTGACAAAGTTATCTGTGAACTTCAGAGTGATGGCTTGACAGTATGATGATACCCTGAGAGGAAAGAGATATTTTGACAGCATTTCATGTGAAATTCTTGTGAATTAACTAGGGAAACATGGTCCTTAGGAAACTGGGTTGGGTGAAAAATTGATTATCTCCAGTTAAGCTGCTCTTTGGATGTGGTTATCAGTGTTTCAGTTTCAAAATAAGAGATAGTAGGTTGGATTTTTCATATGAGAGGTCATTTTGTGGTGGTGGTGCTTTTGTTAAAGAATGAAAGAATAATCTGATCTCTGGCCTTCAAAAATAGTATAAAGCTTTGAGTTCACTAAGCATTTCTGCTCATTAAGGTTAAACTGGAACAATAGAACTAGAGATCGGGTTCTAGGAAAAAGTCTAAAAATAAAGATGAGCTATTGTCTTAGACTGGGAAATCAGTGGAGGTCTTTAAGAAGAGGTTGGACAAACATATATCAGAAATAGCAATACTGAAGCTGGACCTGGGCACGTGCTATGTGACTTCCTAAATTCTTTTCCAAGCTTCTTATTAAATAGTGCAGTAAATTATGCATGAAGATTTTTTTTTTTTTTTTAAAAAAAAAGGTAGCACTTTATGGGAAAGTTAATTTCTACATGGTCAAACCAGAAGTGAGGTCTTTTTTCCTAAGAAATTGGAAAAATACTGAACTGGTAATAATGTACTGAGTAATACTTTCCACTGCACCATCAAATTACATGCTTGCATCTGTCAGCCATATGCCATTCCAGTCTTTCCTGTCTTGATTTCATTAATAGCACTGGGCCAAACCCGGCAGAATTCCTGTTTGTGTAGGCAGGTGACCCATCTCATTAATATCTTCTTGCTTTCTGTTTTAGTGAGTATAACCCCAATAGTGTGGCATTTCAAAAATCACATGCTTCATTAATGCACACAGCTTAGAGCTCCTGGGTGGCAGAAATAAAATGCACTGTTTATTTTCCATCCCCTGCCTCTTGCACCTTACAGGGACCCTGTTTGTTCTGTGTTCTCCCCATGTTGCTTGTTCTGTACCATATCCCACACAGCAGGGCTGCAGATCCAAGGAGGAACTGCTGTAATACTGACAGTGATCTTGGCTGACAGGAATATGAACTCTGTGCTTAGTCTGAAAATAATTATTCTAGTGAATTGATCTTCTACTGAAGTGATGGCCTGACCTCTCCACACTGAGTTATTCCCTTAGAAAACTCTGTGGGACACATGCAAGAGGCTGTTTTTGTAAGCCTAGATGACAGTTCAGGGATATGCAAGGTAATTGTTCTTTGGCAGAAGGAAAATCTCAGTGGGACAGATATGCTAATAAACCTTTGGTTCTTTAATGAAAAGGCACCTAAATGTGTGCTGCTGTGCCCAGAAAGCTTTGGGAAGATAAAGCCAAGGCTGCCTAGTGCAGCTAAGCAACCTGGGCAGAAGTGCAGTTTTGGGATGGGGGTGCAGTTTTGGGATGTATGATTATCATACACTTCATCACCTTGCTGAGAAGATACTGTAATGAGGTTAATTCTTAAACTTCCCCTCAAATGTTTCACAAGTTTTGTTCTGTCCCATGAGCATGAATCCTCAGAGTCCTTATGCAAGACCTTGTGATTTAGGTGGGCAATGGAGCAATTACCCTAATGGTGCTCCACAGCTGTGAATCACAGGGTGGGAGGCAGGTTAGGAATAAGGTTTTGTTTTCTAAATACTTGGCAAGTGCTGTGGAGAGGTAACAAGGACAGAAACTTTGAGATGTATGAGAAGCAAAGCAATACACTGCTGCAAAAATTATACAAGGAGGCTTTGCGTTTACTATAGTATTCAGAGGTTTTAAGTCTTGCTACCAAAGATACTTCCTCCATAGGTGGAAGAAAAGGATTTGGATCTAGCTGAGCCTCGTTCATTAGAGGATGGCAAGACAATGGCTTTTTCCCTCCTACTCTTTATTTCTAAATTCTGTTTACTGAAAGAACTGCTTTTTCCAAAACTATGATTTCCTTGACCTGTCTTAATGTTCGGCATAGTTCTGTGTTTTTATAGTCTTTTCATATTAACTTTACTGTATAGTTAATATGATAGAATGACTTCCTTGCCAGAACCTCTCAACATATTTTATTTAAAACAAACAAAAAAATCTCTCAAGACAAAAAGGATGCTCAATCATTTTAAGACTCATTTATCTGATATGGGGGTGAGTTATTTTTCTTTAAGAGTATTTTTAGAAGAGACTTAGTCTTATCTGGTACCCAAAGAAAACTTTTCTATGCTTTCTCAATCCTCAGTTCCACCACTGACATTTTTTTTTTCCCTGCACCAAGTCTCATTAAGAGGGTTTTACAACCCTTTCCCAGAACAGACTAGATAGAATAGAATAGTTTATTTGGAATGGAATTTCAAAGATTGAGTCCAACTGCCTGATCACTTCAGGGATAAACAAAAGTTAAAGAATATTATTGAGGGACTTGTCAAACATCTCTGGAATACTGACAGGCATAGGTTATCAGCCACCTCTCTAGGATGCCTGTTTGAGAGCTTGACCACTCTCATGGTAAAGAAGTTTTTCGTAATGCCCATTCTGAACCTCTTCTTATCTCAATCTGTTTACATGCAAATTCTTATTTGGGCATCTTTAAGTTCTGAGAGGAGAAGGTATTACATTTTCTATGTAGATCTCAACTTTGTTCTTATTTCTTTGTTTTTATCCAGGATCATTTTTCTAAGAAGAAAATGTCTTCAAGCTTAAGTTTGTTACAAAAGTCTATGTAAAAAAAGCTTAATAAACGTCACTTCCCTTTAAATCTCCCAACTATTGTTTACTTCTCAAAAAATAAGACTTCCACAGGTAAATACATAGGTTCATAGGTTAACAGCAGAGCTAACAAATTTTGAAAGTTGACTTAAAGGGGTCAATTCTGTTTGAATGGGTTCTGTTTCAGAATTTCCACTTAATATAATTAAACTGGATATATATATATATATATATAGTGTATATGTATCTATATATACATATTTACTTTGATTTTTAAGACAATAAAGCATAATCTTTTGGCTTATTTCTATTGTTCCTTAAACTGATTTGCATCAACAAAGGAGTTCTTTTTCTATCCAAGCACAGTGGAAGCAGGAGAGAGTGGAGGCTATCCTTAGACTAGCCAGACTTTCTCTGGGATGGGAAGAGAGAGGGCCAAAGTGAATGTTTCCTCAGCCTTCAAGAAGGGGGGGAAAAAATAATCCAAAAAGTATTTATGCGTATACATAGTGATACTTCTAGCAACATGAGAATTCCTTGGGACTTCCTGCTGTCCTGGTTTCAGTTAGAACAGAATTAATTTTCTTCCTAGTAGCTGGTGAAATGCTGTGTTTTGGCTTAGGATGAGAAGAGTGCTGATAACACCCTGATGTTTTAACTGTTGCAGAGCAGTGCTTACACCAAGCCAAGGACGTCTCAGCTTCTTGCTCTGTCCTGCCAACGGGCAGGCTGGGGGTGCAGCAAGAGCTGGGAGGGGACAGACCCAGGACAGGTGACCCAAACTAGCCAAAGGGGTATTCCATACCATCTGACGCCATGCTAAACAATATATAGGGGTGGCTAGCTGGGGGGAGGGGGCCGGACTGCTCGGGGTTAGGCTGGGCATCGGTCAGCGGGTGGTGAGCAATTGCATTGTGCATCACTTGTTTGTACATACTATTATTAGTAGTACTATTATCACCATTGTATTATTATTATATTATTGTTATTATTATTTTCCTGTCTTATTAAACTGTCTTTATCTCAACTCATGGGCTTCACTTTCCATTTCTCTCCCCTGTCCCAGAGAGGGAGGGGGAGGGTGAGCGAATGGCTGCATGGTGTTTAGCTGCTGGCTGGGTTAAACCACGACACCTGCCCACAAGGCTGAGAAGTGATTGTAAGCTGCAATCTTGCCACGAGCCCCTCAAATTCAAGTCATCGGTCACCAGCTGTCTCTAGGTGCTCTTCTGTGTTGGTGGAATGAGGGAGAGAACAGACAAACTCGGAGTAGATTTCTCATGGCAGTGGTAGAAGTGACTGAAGTGAGGTCTTGGTTACATACAAAGTTATAGTTTTTATCTAGTAGCATGTGTGGGAATAGGATAAATTACTTTTACTCAGACTAGTGCAATTTGAAGTGACTGTAGTTTTACAATTTAGGAGTGAAATGGTAATTGATACTATTTCTGAACTAGCTAAAAAAGCATGGATTTTCTTCATGGTTTGGCTGGAATATTTGTATTCAAGTGGTATGTAACAGGACCTTTCATCATGTACATCACATGAGAACTTCAAAAAAAGCTCAGTGTTCTGAATGGCCTCTTGATCACAAGCTGAAAATCTTAATTGTGTTATTCCTAATAGCAGAAAGCATTTTTTTCCTAGCTCTCCTGATAAACTGGACTAGCGTTAATCTCTAAGAGGCTTCAATAGACACTGAGATTAAATATTGCTGAGATAAGGGAAAGATTTCTAGGGTCCTCTAATTGATCGAAAATTGTAGGGACCTCTCACAGTCTAGGATGGTGTTTGTTTTTTTTTAAGTAAAGACTAAGTTTTAGTGATATTATATTTATCAGTATATCTGGAATCAAACTATTTCTGTATTTCATCTATTCAATGCATTGTGTGCATGCATTGTTCTTTCTTTTATTCACCTGGATTATTTTAGGATGAACCCAATTTGCGTCCCTTTGATACTTTTTTTTTTTGGAAAGTTCATCTATTTTTGCTTCATTGCACATTAAGTAGTGGAGATATTAAATAGCATAAAGACTTCAGTCTCTGTCACACTTGGGATTTCAATATGATGAAGTTTGCATTCAAAGCAACTGGAAAATATAAAACATAAACAAACACACCTTTCTTCATCCAGGGTTTTTCACTGGCTTCAGAGAAATCACTTATTTCATGCATGGGTTTTCTAGAGGATTTGGAGGGAAGGAGGCAGGGATATTAGACAGCTCTCTTATATCAACAGATCATGTAATGTTCGTCTACAACAAAAGGAAATGCATTTCAGAATGTTGCTCATTTCTCTATACTACATACCAGTGATAAACCATTTACAGCTGTGTAGCTATCTTCTTGGATGCCAGCTGTACACCCAGTTTTTCACTGCAAGTACGAACCTTGAGTGTATAACATGTCTGTTATGCAGCACATAGGTTTCAGGAAAGTCTGTTGCCATTCTGGAGGCTGACAGAAAAAAGGAAGCCAGAAACCTATTCAGTGGAAAAGGCAAGTAAGTTGCACATAGTTTGTAAGTCATTTTAGAGTTTTGCTATACATGTCACCTCAAATGCAAAGGACAATATGAAACTGAGAATATTGATCATAAAATGGTATTGATCCTAAAAACGTACCTCCGTCATATCTTATGTCTGCAAATATGGGAATATTCCTAAAAATGATCTTTTTTTCTAGCCTTTGTACTGGGAACATGAAGGACAAAGCTGGATTTGTTTCATATACCTGTACCTTTCCTAGACTGGGGGGGCTGCAGATGGCATGGCAATGGGGAAAAGGACTGACTTCAGGGCCTGAAATAGAGCAATACACGAGTGATGGGCTGCTTCCCTTAGATCAATGGAGGGGAAAGAGCAAAGATCAACAGAACTTACCAGGATATTAAAGCAGGAAGGCAAGTTTATATATAATGGTATGGGAAGTCCAACAGTAACCTGGCATTTGAGTACAGACTTTTAGCAATGAAAGAATAAAGAAGTTCTTCTCTCTGTCTTTTCTTTGGTGGAAAAGTCCTGTGTTTTCCCTTGATTTCAAAACAGAAAGCCTATATTCAAACTGACCTGGCAATGGTCCCTGGAATATTTTAGATTTAGAGGCATACCTATGAGTTCGTGATAGAGCACTAACTGATAGGACAATGCTAACAAGTATAAAGGCCATCACATTCCCATGTGCAGGAACAATCCCAAATGTTATTTAATTAATTTAATTAGTGAGATAGACAGCACCAGTATTTTCTTTGAGACCCTTTTCTGCATGTTCCTGGAGAGCTGCAGTGAAATGACAGAAGCTATGCTGATATTTAGCTACTGAAATCTGATAGATTATTGCCAAGAGGAAAGCACAGTGAAACAATTATCACTGATTTCACAAGATCTTTCTCTTAAAACCTCTTCATCTGTTACATGTGTGCTGTTGTAGAGATGGTATTCAAATGTATGATACCTACTTCCTGAAAAGCTGTCACTTGTAAACAGTGTCCATATTTATCCTGAAATCCAGATAAGCAGTTCTTGGGCCATAGTTTATATATATCATAATTTGTCTAGAAGTGAGATGCTATAACTCTTCAACTTAATATAACAATAGAAGATAAACTGCCCAGTCAGACTAAGGATACATTGATTTTACTATTCTAGCTACTACAGTGGCCACTGATAGATGTATGTGTAAAAATGAAAACACCACAAGTATAGGTAGCCCCTAATACTCTCCCAGTTTACAGCTATTATGGGCTTATGAAATGTTGCATCATGAATTATATTATCTTGTCTTCTAAACCTGATTTCAAAGGGTGCTTTTTTTTTTTTTAACTGGCAAAGAGGGCAAACAAGCCATCCTTTTTCAACCTGTTCAATGAGCCTTATGCTTTTGTAGACCTCTACCATATTACCGTATTCCTATTTGGTCACTCTTCTGTTTGAGCCATCTGATCCTCTACTTTGCTTTCCATCTCTGAATCTGTTCCAGACTCATAAGCGAGATGAGGAGACTGGGCCATACATAGCATTGACAATCCAAATGAACCATGGCATAATGATGGGCTCGTTTTGTTCTCTGTTTGTCACCTAATGAAACTTAAGCTTTAAGTTCTTCAACTTCGTAAATTATTGAGCTGGTGTTTTCATGGAGTTTTGTATTACATTTATATAGTTATATATTGTTTCTACTTCTGTTATAGTCCCAAGATACCACTTCTGGGTGGTACTATTCTGCTTATTGGTAAGAGCCACTATTTATATGTGAATCTGGGATGGCATTTTATTCTTTTGTGTATCCTTAATAGTCATCTGCAGTGAATTTCCCATGTTTCCTTATTGTCCAGCAGCTCTCTGATCCTGCTATTTTTCTGTTGGCCCTAAACCTTAATAACGTAGTATTTACTAAAGAAACAGACTTTCATTGTTAAGGCTCTCTGGGTCAAACCAGTGGCCTGAAAGACCTAACCACTTTAAGCTTCTCTTTCTGCTTTCTTCAAATGATTAAAAAAATGAAGGTGGGAACAATAAGTAATGTTATTGGTGTTTGTTTCCTCCCATTTAATAAGGTAGGTTTTGTTTGTTTGTTTGTTTGTTTGTTTGTTTTTTTTTTTTTTTTTTTCAAAATCCAAGTAGATATCACTCTTACCCACGCAGTTCCTTGCCCTCTGCAAAATACAGGTTTGTAAGGTATGGCTTGTCTTAAAAGCCTTGACTCCCAAAGTTGACAATTCAAATGCTTATTAATTCTGTTTTTTATTTAAGTTGCCACTAACTTACTTGCTATAAATATCAGGTCAAGAAGCTTGCAGTTCCTTTTGAAAACATTATTTAAAAAATTGTCACATTTGTCATCTTCAAGTATCAATGCTATGAGAGCACACTATCCTTAGTAATTCAGTTATTTCACCCTTGAGTTCCTTTAGAGCTCCTGAGTGAATACCATCTGGTCTTGGCAATTTAAGTTCATTTTTTGCCAATTTGTTCCATAACCTACAGTTCTACAGTCACTTCAAATTCAGGTAGATACTCTGGGTCCCTCATTTAATAAATATATATATATTGTTTTTTGATATGGGAATCATCTCAGCTTCTCCCAAGAGTGAACAGCAATGCAAAGAATAATGTATATTCTCTTCATAGATTTCTGCTTTTACATTATATTCAATTGATTTGTTTTAATCTTCAGGAGGCTTTCTGTTTCTTATGTACTTCCAAGTAGATTTATTACTGATACATTCTACCAATTGTGGCTCAAAACTTATCATCAACTTCACTGTGTATTTAGGTTTTGATCTTTAGGAGCTCATGATTGTTTCTACTCTTCTCATTCGGACACATTGTTAACATGCCATATCACTGAACTACTTTTGCTCTTTTTCTCAAGGCTTTCTCAGTAGATGGAATATATTGACCCCATGCTTTCAACATGGTGGCTTTGTATAACATTCATATTGCATAGATGTAGTTCTCTTAGCTCATACTTGTATTGAATGAGCTCTTTTCCAATGAGATCTTTTTCAAATTCTGTTGGATTTTTGCAACTAATTTTTCTGCTGGGACAAATTTTTCTGCTCTGAGTGATCAGCTGAGAGGTTGTTGGCTTCTTACTTTGAAGCTTCTTCTAGATGTAAGAAATAGTTGTATACTTAGGTCTTTTGTGCACCCATTGAATACTGAAATATATGTGTATACATATATAAATATTAATTGTTTCTTGAATCACATGTCAGCACAGAGGATGAATTGGCCAATTCTGGGTCATTTTTATGACTTCATACAATAAATGAGTTCCTGATGAGCTTCCTCCATAATATTTTGATGTTTTTCTTTAAGTTTCTCCCATTGTGTGGCAATGTCTGCAAAGAACATTTCAGACAGCTTGTAGTTGCTAAGCACCAAGCAGGCATTCAGTAAAAAGGAAAAGATAAGTGTGAGAATTTAAAAATACACAATAAATTCTTCTAATGCCTAACAGCATCATTTGCTTTGAAGTTATTTGGTTTTTGGTTATTCCTAAACAGGCAATTAGGGAGAGCAGTGGTCTAACCTGAAATTTCTTCCTCCGGTTGTTTTTTGGTATGTTTCAGAGCACATCTTTAAGCAGATCTTAACATAAAGCTAAGGCCACTCAGTGAGACTTCCTGCTTATATTAAATATTTTATCTGTTACTAAGAAACACAGGCACTATTATCTGCTAGTAGCAGCTCTCTGTATTTGGGCATCCTGAAATACTCCCATCCACTTCAAACAAAGTATTCTGTGTAGCTATATATTTAAGTATGATTAAAACAGCAGAAGAATTACATCTGAGTTTTTAAGAGTAAATTTTTAAGCTAGGAGTCCAGATGATTCATGGGTAAGTTTTTGTGTGCTCCATATGTATTCTTATCTTCCTGTGAAAGATGGCAAAAATGTCTGGTAATGTGATGAGTAAAGGAACTGCTGTCTTCCCAGCAATTATAAGTTTTACTTGTAATGCTTTGATCCTACTGGCCCATTAGTAACATTCTTTGTGCCCTGTCTGCACACTGGGTGATCAGAATACAAAATCCCTGTATTACAAAAGAAGTCCGAGAAGTTTGTTTGCCAAAACCATTTTTTTTGTTCTGATTCTGTTGAAACAATATTAGGAATGTCAAAACAATTTAGTTTTGATAAGGTTGAGGAATTTTAGTTCAATTTTATCTAGAAAGCTTTCTTCATACACAAAACTAGAATTTCTATCATTGAATATTTGAAGCAGTTTTTAATGCTGCGTTGTACTGTGTCATAACCAGAATAGTAGTCAGGGTGTCACACAAAGGACAACCACTGCAGGCACCCCTCTGAGAACAGTGCCAAACCCAAGCAAATATGTCTGAGTCCCTCCAGCTACTGTTGTCATATGAGAGGAGGAAATACGATTGTTCCCTGTAAATAAGTCTTGACATAATATGACCAGCACTTCCACGTATATATGCTATATTACACAATACAGCATGTAGGCATTCATAGAAAACTATGCAATCCATGTCTTAGTTTCATTTTTCTCTCCCTGATCAGATGTCAATTCACAAGGATTTTCTGAAGTTTTTCAGCAGTGGTTGAGTTAGTACTTACCATTTCTTCTGTGTTATAATTCTAATATCACCATAAATGTTGCTGGAAGGAATAGTGTTGTTTTTGTTTTTTTTCCAGAGATCATTTAATTTTGCATTATATGTCATAATGGCTTGCAGCTGTTGATGAGAAAACATGATGGTATTTTCAGCCACATGAATATGACTTCTGTAGAAGTTAAACTTGCCTGCTCATTGTCCTGGTTTCAGTTAGGACAGAGTTGATAGCTGGTACAATGCTATGTTTTGGCTTAGGATGAGAAGAGTGCTGATAACACCCTGATGTTTTAATTGTTGCAGAGCAGTGCTTACACCAAGCCAAGGACGTCTCAGCTTCTTGTTCTGTCCTGCCAACGGGCAGGCTGGGGGTGCAGCAAGAGCTGGGAGGGGACAGACCCAGGACAGGTGACCCAAACTAGCCAAAGGGGTATTCCATACCATCTGACGTCAGGCTAAACAATATATAGGGGTGGCTAGCCGGGGGAGGGGGGCCAGACTGCTCGGGGTTAGGCTGGGCATTGGTCAGCGGGTGGCGAGCAATTGCATTGTGCATCACTTGTTTGTACACGTTAGTAGTAGTACTATTATCATCATTATTGTTATTATTATTGCTATTATTATTATTATTATTATTATTATTATTCTGTCTTAATAAACTGTCTTTATCTCAACTCACAGGCTTCACTTTCCTGTTTCTCTCCCCCATCCTAGAGAGGGAGGGGGGAGGGTGAGCAAATGGGTGTGTGGTGTTTAGCTGCCAGCCGGGTTAAACCACTACACTCATAAGATGAATTACATATGGTGGGATAGGAATTATTTTGATTAAGCTTTGGTCTTCAAAACTAGTCTAAGTAGTAGATTCACAGAGGAAAATAATTCTAATGCTCAATTCCTCCCGTATGCTGAGGGTGCCTCCATTTGGATGTAACAGGTTTTCTGTGGAGCAGGCTTTATTTTTTTTCCATTGGTTAGATGTCCAGTCTATCAATGGCTTGAAGATGGTTGTATAAAAACAGGGGTGTAGTTCAAGGATTCAGCAGTCCTCTGACAGGATTAGATTATGCAAGTAGACCAAGAGACTTGTGCTTGTCAACTAAGTCGTGCTGTTTACTGAAGTTATATCACCTTTTTACTTTTGATCTCTGTAAAATCAATGTTACCCACTGCTCTCAATGTGTAATTCATAAAAGACTTCCTTACAAGCTGCATCTTGTTCCATCATCCTTATCACTAGTCAAGCAATTATTATTTGCCAAATATAAAATACCTATCCCTGTCAATATATGTGGCTGCTTTAAATGAATCGTGTCAGCTTTGCTGATGCATGACTGGACCATTTTTCTCTTCATAAAATGCTGAACTGCTTGTGGGTGAAGGTTCTGCTCTCCAAATGAACAGCCTTTCTAATACTTTGAGCTGAGGTTTGAGCATTTATCTACTACGATTAATAGAAAAATTGTCTTCTTTACAAGGCAAAGGGACAGGAAGCACTCAGAGGCTGTGATGCTGAGGGAAAATCATGGAAGACGTACCAAACCCTGTATAAATTGAAAGGATCTATCAATGGGGACTGATGAATTACATACACTGGTAGAAGCTGCCTCTTAGGAAAAGATATCAGATATTTATTATCGTCTCAGAGGCATTTGGGGGGGAATTTGGGGTGGAACCTAAATTCATCTCTACCTTTCCTGTCTCTACTAAGTAAGCTTCCCATATAAAAATACCTTTTGGTCTTGAATGATGCTGTGATGTTAGATCCTGATTATTTGCTTCTGCACTTATACTTCTGTTAATCCATTCTCTCTCTAGTCCTCAAGTTATTTAGTGGTGAAATTGCTTTATGAATATCTTCAAAGGTAAAATACAGCAAACTTAATCAGAAGGAGATGAGGCAGAACACTTGTGAAATACTGTTGTCACTAACACCTAGTTGCACAGAAAGATGGAAACCCTTACAGCTTCTTCCCTGGATCATAGATCTCAAAATTATTCCTGCTTCCCCCTCAACATGTTAGTAATAATTCTTTTAAGAACAACTGAGAACACCTGAAAGATTAAGGAAGTCTCCTTTCTCCAACAATTAAAATAAAACAGCTCTCACAGCACTGGCTGGCTTTGGGGTTTATCACTGTTTGCAGCCCAAAGTGTTAATACATGTGAGCAGTCATTACTAGGAAATGCACTTTTCTTCTTTCCATTTCAGTAATCCTGGCTATGGAAGAAATGATAATTTGCAAGTGGTTCTGTTGAGTAGGAGCTGATACATTTGTACTGGCAATAAGTTTTTTTGTTTTTGTTTTGTTTTTTTTTTTTTAAAGCATGGGGCAATGTCTGTAGTCCCTTCTGTATAGAGCCATCTCAATGTTGAGGCAAATTATCTGTGGAGGAACCTCAAGAACAGAAAGGCAAGTGTAAAATGGTGTGAGTTAAATTACTGTACAGCAGATGATATCATTTCATACGCAAGTACTGTCTGCAAGGCATGTCTAGCTAGTAAGAATATTTTTTTTAACTAAGTCTCTCTTAATTACAAAGAAATTGCTGAGAAATTATTTCTACTGAGTTTCTGAAAGAGGCATTTTCAGTTGCAAGTGGTAATTATGAAACATAATTATATTTAATTTAATTTACATGTAAATTGCATTTTGGTTGCGACTCAAGTCACTCTTGAAAGATTATTACTAAGTGGGAAGAATGAGTCAGACTTAAAAAGAGAGCAGACTTTATGAACTGACAATAAAATTCTAAATTATATTTCAAATTTTCAATTTTAACTAAATAATTGGTGTCACAAGTGCAAGACAGTTGAGAAGACAGAAAAAGGGTTGTAATATAGACCTTTAATTTTCTATGCACGGCTTGATATATTTGATATGAACAAAATCTGTCTTATTTAGCCACTTTTCACAAGTTCATTCCTGTCAAACTCAGAGGGCCCTGCTTGAAAAAGGTGAACATGGTTTGGCTGGTCCAAGTGGAGACATTATACAGCTAATTGAGTTCACAGAACACCCACTCCCAACACAACTTTTTCATCAGCATCTAAGAGCACATTACATTTAATATGTATGTTGTAGATGCAACCTGAGAGTAATGAGGGGGGAGGGAAAATATGCTTTTATAACTTCAGGCTCCTTCTTGATCACTCTAATGAAACAGAAAAGAGCCAGCCTTGTGGATTTAGCATCTAATTTCCCTCCAAACAGTAAGGAAAATACACCCCCCTCAGCCAGGTACTTTTTTTTTTTTTGCCAGATGTCTTTTAAATTAGTAATTAAGACAGTATCTTTGCTCTTCCTGCCTGCAGTTACCTCTTGAAGCTGCTGGTATACAAGTTCTTCCCATGTTTTTCTCCATTAGGCGATCACTTGCCCCAGATCTTATATATAATACTGCTGTGCTGGGAGTGGGGCCAATTGCTGTGGTGATGAGTTGGCGTTATATGCCAGTACAGTACAATCTGGCATTGTGGTGTAGCCTGTGAGGCAGGTTTTGGTGTGGCTTCAGCCTGGCCTAAGGAAACAGCCCCAAAACTGTTCACTTGACAGCAAAAATAAATTATTTAAAGAAATTCATGGGGAAAAAAATATTAAGTTGATGAACAAATTGCAGTTTCTTCCAGAACACTTTGAGGTTGGCTCAGTTATACTATTCTATTCATCTTCACACAATACAAGTGAGGAAGGCAGTATGCCTACAGACTTCTTAATAAAGAGGGGAATTTTTGGTGGCATATTAGCTGCTAACTGTCTTGGTTAAAATTCTTATTTTGGTGAAATATAAACACAATACATATCTATGTTACTATGTAAGAATAAGAGCTGAATTTCCTTCAGTCTTTCTTCTGGTTAATAGGTAATGCAAGAATTCTGTTCTCTGATGTGCTTTTTAAATTATATACCACTTAAATTTGTCATAAACTTGTTTTCAGTTAATTGTTTCTAAATAAATAAAAATGGAAATATACATTCTTGTTTTCATTTTAAAAAAAAAAAAAGGAAAAGCTGAGAGGAATTAGAGCATTTTAGAGCAGAGATCTAAAAAGATGCTTTCATGGCTCAAGGTTTTTTCCTGGATGGCTCAGTATGTGCAGCATCTGATTTCATTCAATTGGCTAGCACTCACTTATCAATTAAGAGGAGGGATAAGATTCAACTATTCTCAGATTTGAGCCTTACAGATCCTGTGTTGCTACATGAAAAATGCTTTTCCTAATTGTAAGAGTTATTTCCTTTACTGCATGACACATCCATTTGGTATCTTTGTTCAATGCAATGTAGTAATAATTCTGGAAATTACCATGTTTCTGAAAGCCAGTGTTGTCACAACTAGATAGGCTGGAATCCATTTATTGTTTTTTTTTTTTTTTGAGAGATTTGTTTAAAGCTAAACAACTATTTTTGCAGTCATTAAGGAAGTGTGTGAGGAGTGTTTCTTGTTCATCTCACAATTTTACAGAGAAGATATTGATATATAAAAGCTTTCGTCAACATTTACAGAAAACTTGTGGTTTTCTTCCTTTAAAGTACCTTATTTTCTTTCTGCCTTTCTTTAAAATAGAAGAAAAATGTTCAAATAATAT
Organism: Anas acuta; assembly: GCF_963932015.1. NCBI lineage: Eukaryota > Metazoa > Chordata > Aves > Anseriformes > Anatidae > Anas > Anas acuta. The sequence goes on from NC_088981.1 coordinate 49,915,963, forward strand.
GATACATATAATTATGCGACTGTGTAGTTTTGGATTATATGTGTTGTAACTGATATTACACATACAATACCACATGAATAACATTACTATATTATTGTCACATTTATTCTTTTGTGACAAAACAGCCTTTGCTGTTTTTGAAGTTCTTTGTGACCTACTTGGAAAAAAAAATATTCTAAAGTTATGTGCATCAATATCGATACAAGACCAGCTCGACAAACAGACAAATAAGCTCTAAGAATAGAGCAAGAACATTAATTTTAAGTAGGTATATTGAATAATAAGTATTCAAATAACTATAAATTTTCTATATACAAGTTTGACTTTCTCCAGCAGCAGAGAAATTTTATCATGTTACTAGGTGTGTGTTCATTGTACTAATATACTTTCTGTTGGAGTGGAATTCACAGCAGTATTTGAAAACTGCTTAGCAAAACCTGATCACAATCTTACTTCCCACTTACTACTATGCTGGTAGTAAACTCTCTAAGTATGAGCTGGATAGCAGCTTCAGTTTTACAAGCTTAAGTAGCTGATATAAATTCAGAGCAGCTGTATATTCAGGACTCAACAGCTTCTCTGTTCATGATCTTTTTCTGACTCTGAGAAGTATGTTATCTTGAGAGCTGGGTGCTACTATGCTCTAGGCATATACTTTTTTTTTTTAGGGTTTATGGTGATATTTTTATTGCAGTTATCACTGTAGTGAGACACCCAGAAATGAACTGTGTGCAAATATACAAGGTCTTGTTACCCTTGTGCACTGCTTTTGTCTTAGATTTTATGGTTTCTGTAACAATATTAAAAAAAAACTTCATTTTGTTTAAAGCATTGGTACCAATTTTCTGTTAGCTTCAGCCCATGGTATAAATGTACTGTTCTATGTATCAGCAGCAAAAATGAAAGTGTGGTAGGACTCTGTACCCTTCAGTTGGGGAGGGGTTAAAAGAACCCCTCCCAAATGTGTAAAACAGTTCTGTTTGAACCTACCCATGGAGCTTGGATATTATTGTGTTAAAAGCAACAATAAAAATATTGAGCATTTTTGGAAGAAAAACCTTCTTACCTCTCACCATCTGTGCATAGTACAATGTCTGTCTTGTGCATTAGAGCTATCATAAAACATGATGACATTAAACTAAGGAATTTTCTAGCCCCACCCCAGAAATGTGGAGGAGAAAAGACTGTCACACTCCATCACTTAAAAGAAGTTGGAACTAATGTATGTTAATGCTGAAGGAGCTGGCTAATGTGCATGGCAAATTAGTTTCCTACAGACAACTACATAAAGGCAAATTATAAACTGAAACCAATATACAATCCCTAACAAATACTGAGGTGGATAGGAACAGGCAGTCAACCAAGAACACAGCAAGCTGCTAATGATATACTTCAAATGAATGATTCACACACAAACCTTTTGCTGTAATCTCACTCATACAGTGCAAGTCTCTTAGGAGGGGGGAAAAAATTTCATATCACTTGACATCTCAGTATAATCAAAACCCCAGATCCAAGTGAATGTGCTACTGATTTGTAAATCATTCTTATCCCTTTCCTAAAAATGTCTATTCTGGTGTATCAGCTTTACTGTCCTTGTTCTGCTTCTTGAGCTTTGCTGCCAGGCCACAGGAAAACTCCAAAGCTCAGTTCAAGTCAGTTGTGATCATAAATCGCAGTGATAACAGGATTTCTGTGAAACTTGCAACAATAGGATTAGAAAGAAAGTCTGAATTTGATACATGGTTCTGAGAGGTAAAATTTTGAAAGTTCTTTAGCTTCAAATGAGGCATGGGGTCAGGTTTTCAGTTGTGGTGCTGTGTGGACGTGAAAGTATTTGCTTACTGGGATTTTCAACAGCAAGAAATCGGGTTTTGTAATTCCATCACTTACTATCACTGTAGCGGTTTATTTTTGAATGTGTTGATGATTATTGTGTCTGTATGTGAAACAATACTTTTCTCAGTTCTAGACGAAGAGGAGCTGGTTCAGCATGTTTTAGTTTTCAACATGCTACATGAAATTAAGCAGAAATTTCACTTTTAATTCTAATTTTTAACATCACTACATGAAATTAAGCAGAAATTTCACTTTTAATTCTAATTTTTAACATCATTCTAAAACTTATGACTGAGCTTGAACACTTCTGATTTATACTTCTGATTTATTCTTCAGTGACTTGTATAACCGAAGGATTACCCAGCCCACAAGGCAGATTTGGTTGGTTCTGAGGCACCCAACACCAGTGTTAATGTTTAGATTAAATTAATGACAACTCAGTGAAGTGTATCTGATGAATTTATTTATTCAAAATGTTTGCCTTGCACTGGGTTCGAGATGGAAAAAGTATGCTATTAATTGTTAGTTTTGTTTATATGTCTGCTTTTTTTCCTGATTTCAGTTTTCCCCTTTTCTCTAAACAACCACATGTGATGATGTTTCACTCTTTCATTTTTTCAGCACTAGTGAAAATGCCTTTCAACAATTCTGGGGAGTTGTAAAAAACTGTTTTCTAGATGTTATTTCCTCACCAGACTTTCAAGTTGTGGGTGTACTATGTAAATGGGGGAAAAAAAAAGAACAAAATCTCATACTGAAAACTAAAGTCTTCCCCATTATTCTCAACCTTTTCCACCACTTCAGGAGCGCTTTTCAGGAGTTCTTGCAATCTTACTCTAATATCAGTTCTCTCCCTGTCCTTTTTAATCACCAAATATATATATTTTCCTCTATGGGATTCTTAGGGAAACTTGACTTTTTTGCCCCTTAACTCCACAGAATAGCAGTGTTTTTTGGCTCTTAAACCTCTGCATTTTCTGAGCCAAAATGCATAATCTGATACATCTAGGGTACTTACCATGAAAAAGCTGACAGAGACCATGTTCTTTGAGACAAACTGCTGCTCTGACCCTAGTCCTCCTTTTCTAGGAATATTTGCAGTTCCTGCAATCTAAGATTCAGTCTTTCACTAAGATTCAATCTGACCTTATCATGGTATGTCTTCAGAAATTCAAGCCCATCCCTTAGAGGGCTAAAGGTCATTAAGCTCTACCAATGCTTCTTCAAAATCCTGTAGGCCCTAGAGATATCAGCATTGACTTGCACTTTTAAATTGAGGAAGCAAAACTAAATTTTGCTTCCACAAGGATGAGGGACACAGATTAGGCTACTGCTGATGTTGGAAGAGGGTTGGAGGGGTAGAGGAAATGAGGTGGAGGGTGACATTTGCTTTTTTTTTTTTTTGAGAGCTTGTTAAGAAACAGACTAAACTTCTTGTTAATTGAGTTCACCAGACTGTTTCCCTTCGCAGCTGTGAAACACTTTGAAACCTTAAGTAATTCATGGGACATTTGTTGCAGGGTATCCCTGGGATAGGCAGAACTAGTGAACTTTAGATCCTTAACTGTGGTTGAAGTACTTGTTGTGGAAGGTGTATGTGTCTGTTTGCTAAAGCTTCACTCTCCTCCCAAACTTGTGGTCTCACCACACTGGTTCAGCTGTCTGAGCTTGCAGGCATGCTTTCAGTTTCTACAGTTGTTACTATATAAAACTCATCTTTTAAGGATCCTCAGTCTTACTAAGAATTCAGGTTTATCCTATTAGGAAATTAAGAGCTTTTCCTCAGTGATCTTTAAAAGATAACTTAGTCAAGCTCATCTGTTTTTACGTGTTCTGCTTGGTGGTAATACAAACTATAACTGTTTGTGTTCTGAAGGTGTTTTTTTATTATGTAGTTTTCATTTTGATCACCCTTTTAAAAATGTATTAAGCAATGTTATCACATCTATGAGTGTCTGTTTCTTCACCTTTTCCTTTGAGATTAAAATGTGTTTCAGCAGCTTTCTGTTTCAGAAGAATGGCTGCTGCTCTGGTCTGAAATGAAGGAAAAGGTTATTTGCATTTTAGGAGAGTATTTTAGACTGACTTGAATTAATATTTCCATTTCCATTACCTCTGCTGTGGAAGACCAAAATTCAAGAGATGTACCTTCCATCTGGCTTGGAAACAACAGTTTTTAAATGATTCCTTTGGAAGTTCATTTCAGAATAAAACTGTTGCCCAGTTTCAGACCTACCCTTCATAAAGTCTACCTTGACAGCCTCATAAACTGCTAACCAGAGTTACCACTGTGGTATCCCTTATCTTTATTAATTTATAAAATCATGCCTTGCATTTTTTCTTGTCAATCTGTGCTTTTATTTAAACTGAGATTAAAAAATACAGGAAGAAAAAAAATAAGGAAAATCTAGGAGTCCAGGCATTAGCACCAAGGTGAACATACTCACCAGACATTAAATATTTGCATATAATTTCATTGCAACATCCCATTCAGCTGATCCAGCATGGCAGCATATTGGCACGTTTATCTCAGTGCATCCTGTTCACAAGAATGTAAGATTGATTTTTTTTTTTTCTTTTTACCTAACACTTTCACTGAGAAAGCTCTAAAAGCTGAGTGTAACCAGTAATAGTAGTGGCTTTAGGGTGCTATATTAACTTTGGTTTTGAGGAACCTGAGTGAATAACTTTGAAGAGGTAAGAGCTGCTCCATTCATCACTGTGCCACTGGCATGGTATTTTTAAATGCCAGTTTCTTAATGTGCTTCTTCTCTTGGTGTAGAGAAAAGGCCCAGCAGAAAAAAAAACCTCCATCCTACTGCAGAAGATGGCTGACTGTAACAATGTTACAGAAATGATTTTCCTACTGTCAAAGACAGCAGTGAATATCCCACACTTACAAACATCTAGGTCTTTCTCCTCTTCCATTATTTCTAGATGGTATATGTCCCTCAAAGCAGAAGTTTTTGTTGTCTGTCTGAAAATGAATGAGTAGTCTATGTGGAATGACATTTACTCATACAATTTCTATTACTTCAGTCTGCAAAGTCATCTATTTCTTCCAATACAATTGTCTAACCCTATTACATCTCTAATGCCTTCCAACCTCATAGGGTCAGCAAACTTCACTGGCATGCTCCAAATACTAACAAGAACATTATGTAAGTTGAGACCAAAAGACTAATTGCTTAGGAGCTGCCTTTTTTCTTTCCTTCCAGCTTGACATTCCCTTCCAACCTGCCTTCTTCTTTAGCAGATTCTTACAGCTTACAATTCTCATAGGTTTTCCCTATCTTCTCCAGTGTAACTAATAACTTCTTATGTGGTAGCAATTTAAATTATTTTCTGATGTTCAGATAGATTAGATCATCCATGTATTTCCCTGTGTGAAAACTAATTATCTCACCAGAGAAAGAAATCAGTCTAGTCTGAGCAAACACTGGTGAATTCATATTGTCTTGTCCTATTCGCTCTTTTATTCTGTCTGTAATGATTCTCCTCTTTAAAATTATGTTTTTGTAATAGCAAAGCCAAACAAATGGCTCCATTGCTACAAACATAATTTATGGTATGTTTATTAGACAAAGCTGGTGTTTGCTGTTCTTCAGTCATAAAACGCTACTGATCCCTACCTCCTATTTAAACCTGTCAGACTGTCTGTTTTTCCTAAAACTCTGGGTAGTGAATTGTCCCATGTTTTCTTTCCAAATGCATAAATTTCCTTGAGTGCTTTAGCTGTACCTTGCTTGTGGATACCTCATCTCTGCATTGACCAATAGTACCCTATTCCTGCTTTTTCTTCAACGCAAATCTGAACAAAAAATATTAGTGGTTTGGGACCATAGTTGGAATGCCTTCACTCTAAAAAGCCATCTGCAGCATGTTGGATGTGCACTGTAAGGGCTTAAGAAATCCACTACACCCTGTAGGCACCTAGTGAGCAGAAGGGAGGACTCCCAGCTGGTGGATTTAAATAGTGCATCTCTCTGGGGAGATTCCTGGAGGAAATTATAATTCTGAGAATGCCTTTAAAGGTGGAGGAGGTTCTTTTTCTTGACTTCACACAGACTGAAACTAACCTGAAATCTGACATTGGTTGCTCTTTTTACACTGTTTTATGAGTGTCCCTGGCAAACTTTGCATGGGTTTGTGGGCAGCAAGAGCTCATGTGCATCCTTGACCCTAAATAGGAAGGACAGAGTTTAAAAAAAATAAATAAAAATAAAAAAAAAAATCTTGTTTTGAAGAGGAAAACCACTTGAGGACAGATGCTGTGTCAGTTTGGGAGTATGCCATTCTGTTTTCATGCCAGTCTCAATGAGAGACAGTAGGTGTGTCTGTGCCACTAAAAATAAGTCTGCAGTTCACTCTTTCCACAATTGCATAAGTACAAGCAGAAGCTGGAATCTGTTCCAGTATATAAGCAGTAGAGACTGTATCTTTTCTGGTACTTTCAAGACCCACTCATGCAAGCTGATCCACACATTAATCTAGAGTTCTGGGCAGAAGAGTGCTATACTTCAGTGTGCAGCCAGAGATGAGTATGGTGCAGTACCCTGAGAAGCTGTAAAAACCTACTGTAGTTTGAATAATCAGATATAAATTGAGCTTTCAGCCTACCCATGATCTACTTAAAATGGTACATAAAAGGTAAAAGTTGCTTATTTTTTTGTCCAATGTCTCGGGAGGGAAAGGTCTTGGGAGAGGGCAATCTCTCTGGCACACTAAGGGGAGAGCAAGATTGAGCTCCTTTCTCATTGAGGTGAGCACTAGCAGATAGTGCTTACTTTCATGGTATTCCAAGTGCAACCAAAAGATGGGCAGGCTCCTATTGCAGAGCTTTATTCTGTAGAAACAAAAAGATTCAGTGAAGTAATATTACTTACAAGACTGTAAGTACAGATTGCACTCCTGATGTTCAGTGTACCTTGCCTGAAGAGAGACCCATGTTGCTATTGCTTAACAGCTTTACTGCAATACTACAGGGTAGTTTGGAATGGGCAGTGAAGACTACCTTAAAATGAATTAGGAAGCAGTCTGGAAAATCATTAGCAACAAGGATATTTTGGTCAAAGTGGTAGAGGGTAGCACCTTACATCCATGAAAAGTATTTTGAGATAGCTTTAAAAAGCTACAGTTCTGAATAAACCACAGTTTCCTATGGGGAGTTTTGACTGTTCTTTATTAATAGTAGCTCCTATTTTATTTCTATCTTAGCCTGTGTCTAGAAGATGGGAGGAAGTAGAGACTATGCATATTCTTCCATGGACGGACATCAAAATAACTCAGTATTTTTCACTACATGCAGAGTATCACCCATCACCTTCAAAAAAATAAAAATAAAAATGCTAAGCACTCAAAAAGCAGTTTAGCAACCTTTGAGGCCTGAAGAACACAAAATGAGTTATTTTTAGTGTCAAGTTAAAAATCAAGACTTAGAAAAGACACAGAATAACAAAATGCTAGCAAAGTGACCTTTTTGTCAGCAGTTATGAGAGCTTACTCTGCTTGACTGAGCAGATTGGACAGACAGGGTACTTCTTCACTGTAGAAAATTAGACTAAGAATTCAATGGAAGTGGTAAAAGGCTGCATTCCTGCACAAAGAAGATGCATGAGAACAAATTTTCAAACTAATAAGAGATTAATGACATTAAATTTCTAGGAACTTTCTGAACTTGGAGAAAAAATGTTTAGTGGCCTTAAACTGATTTCAAATTCCTAGGCCAAATTTAATTGTGATAGTTTGTCCTTCTGTAAGGATTAAATACAGCAGTATTTACCAAGCCAGAAAATCTCTGGTCTTTTATTTGACTGAATACAGAATCTGCAAGTAGTAATAATTTTGGTGTAAATGTAAGATTTGACACAGCAATTATATACACATACAAGTACAAAGCATGAGAGGTAAGCAGGGTGCATACTGATAGTCTGATTTGTCCAGAAGTTTCTTCCTGTTAAGACAGCTACTTCACTGTTAGTTGTAACTCATAATCTTGTAGCATTCAACATCTAAAATATCTTGACTCTCCTGTCTGATACATTTATTCACTTTTTCTTCTAATATTCTCTTTGGCTCATTCTTTGTGGCTTTAGGCAGAGAAAAATGATGTTATTTTAATCTGCCATCAGTGATTCTGTTGAATTGTGAGCCAGTAAGGTAAAAACATTTTGTGGAGATGCACAGACAATATTTTTTCCATTGTGTTATGAGATGGTCACTAGAATTATTCCAATTCACAGCACCTTAGAAGGGACCATACTGACATTAGGACTCTTTCATGTGCTACAAAAAACACTAGCTCTAAAAGAACTGTAGCTATCAGCTTTCAGGAAGTGTTGGAAATTTTATTCCAAACTTTGGTTTCATGGTTCAGATTCAAAAACTTTCATCAAAGCTCAGCCATGCTCACCAATTCTCAGCCATAAGCCATAGCTATTCCTGGAGGTGTATTGCAGAAAACCCAGCCAAAGGTCATTGAAATGTAGCCCAGTCCTATCATAAAACTGGATGCCTGTGAATCATAACTGAATTGTGGAGCTGTGCTGGGACTGTCAAGCAGACTCTAGGGAGCTTTAGAGGTGCGATGTTTTCTCTAAGTGTAACTGAGCATGGGCTGCAAGTAACTCTAAAAATGAATCACAAAATGTTCTCCCAAATATGCTAATGGAACCTACCTCAAAAGATACCATGAATCTAAGTTCATGATACCAAGTCTCATGAGAGACTTGAGATTTGTACCAAGCAGTCCCACTCGGGCACACACATGGAGTGGGATTTGCAAGCCCTCAGCAAGTACAGATGGCAGCATGGTGTCATCTGTGGTGAACTGTTTTACTCACTGAGCCCCTGTTTGAGCATTAACTGCAAAAGCTGCAGGTGCTTCTTACTTAAAGGCAGTTTTTCACAGTTGTGGAGACATAAACCATCTGTCATTACTTTTGCAGGGAAATTATAGCTGGATTTGTTTCCTTAGCTTTCAATAACCCAGATCGTATGTGTGAAGTCGGTGAGTGTACACAGGGGCCACACAACACTTTGTCTATAGTTCTAGGAGTTGCATTTCCTGACTATGCAAATCTATGCAAATCAATTGATGAATGCTTGTAAGAAGTAATATTTGTGATTTTTTCTTAACATGTACTGTTTTTTGTTTTTTGTTGTTGTTGTTGTTTTTTTTTTTTACTTATGAAGCTAGGCATTTTAGAAGAGGCATGTCATTTTTCTCTGCTGTTTGTGAGTTGATCAGTGTCACTGGAATGTCTATAGCCCTGGCATTAAAATGACATCTCTTTTATCTCCTGCTGTTTGCATCTGCGAAAAGCACATTGGATACAACTCCACATTCAGACCAAAAGACTGATACTGGGGCTGCATTATAAAAAACATTTTCATAAATATTAAGTTTCATAAAACAAATTATTCACCTTTACAGTATTAGGGTTTCAAAAGAGTTTAGAAACCCTTTTTTTTTTCATTCAGTGCAAAACAGAAATATGGCTTTCTTTTAAAAAGTGAAAAAATAATTGGCCTATATTTCACTTATCTTTATTTCCAAAAGCTGACAAAGGCAGTGAGTTCTTGAAACTGGTAAGAGCTCATGCTGTAACTGGTTTTAAACTTCTTACATTGGTCCTCTATGCATATGTTTTGAAACTCAAATTAACACTGACAAAAACAGCCATACTTTGACACAGTGCAAGCTGTATTTTTAGGGAGGAAGAAAAAGTCTTGTACTACAAAAAAAGGCAGCTACCTTTATTCTTTCACCAAGCCATGATCTAGCTAAAATGACAAGGAAGCCATGAAGTTTATGCAGCATCTGTTGGTAGCAAAATAAGAGAAACAATCAAGAGTTTCCAGTGAATCAAAGTTGAATCCCAGTTTAGCAGTAGTCCAGAAATGACTTTTTTTTTTGCTTGCGTGGTCTGCAAAGTCATAGTTCAGCTTGATCTAAGGCTACACAAACACTATATTCCATTTCATAAACAAAGATCAGACAATCACATCTCTCTTTTTATGATGGGAGTTAACAAATGGGTATAATAAATTTAAAGGGTCTTGGATATGTGTATAAACACTTGCCAACTGATCTCAAAATTATGTAAGTTTAGTTTTAGGCTTTTCATTCATTTATTGCTTTTTGTTTCTCTGGTTCAGCAAAACTCACATTTTCAGAAGAACAATAATGTCTCTCCCTTATAAATAGTGCATTTTCTTTGAAAATGTCATTGCTGTTATATAATTAAAACTTATATAATTAAAACAGTGGAGTAAGGGAGATCATCTGCATTACCAACAACTTCTGCAGTCTCCAGGTACTTTCAGGCTGCAGAACTGAACCAAGCACATTTGAGGATGGGCTCTCTTATAATATCAGTTCTTTCTGATTGGCTGGGAACAAGATAAATTACAGAGCTGCGTTCTCTTCATAGCAGCCAAGGTTAGGGAACCCAGGCTCCCAGTAGTTGGAAGAGAAAAATGTCTTTTAAGAGATGAATCGGACCTCCAGTGTGTTGCTGGTGAGTTCCCTCTTTCAAAGAGGCACAGTCCAAGTACAGAGTATGAGCTGATTACATGCGTAAATAAGGAATGGTGTATCTAAAGCCAAACAAAATAAATCAGGACTTCTACAGCATTAAAAAGTCATATTTGGGAACAAGAAATATCAAAAGTTAAAGAATAATAACTATGAGATGCCTGATTGAGTCACATCCTACGCTTCATTTTTTTTTTTTTTCCATCTTAATTGTACTATGCCATGAATTTGGGCTCATGTTGTGAAAAGGGAAATACCTCCGGGGCTGTTATTGGTATAGAAAATTTCGCATTTATTTTTAATAGCTTTGCATTCAAATGAAGATCTTAATGGAAACTGTAAGACTGATTTGAAAACTTCTTTCAAATTTCATTAAAACCGTGCCATCCAACAAAGTCAGATTTTGTTTGCTTTCATTTTGATTTTCCAGCCAGTTTTAATAAGTGAAAATTAGACATGTTTAATTAGAAGAAAAAAAATTAATTAGGCTAGATATTTTTTTTCTATAGCTCTTCTCTCCTATTCCAAGAACTCCCGTGATCGTATATTGCAATTCTCACTTAAGAGAGACTAGCACTCCCTTGAAGGGAACACCAGGTTTTAAAAGAAAATGTAGTGCTGAAATTAACAATCTGCAGGCTGTCACACACCTTTGTCCTCCTCCATTTTCATGGAATCCCAGATTTCTCTCACGCAAGTAAACAGCCACATTATTTTATATTTATTATATTATAAACATATAATATATATAATATATTATAAATATAATTTATATATTAATATTTTATTATTTTGTATTTAGTGGCTTTCTAACAAAATATGTTTTCTGTTTCAGGTGGTGGTTTCTGGTTGAGGTGTGGTGTTTCTTGTGAATGTGATTGATTAATTTGAAATGAAATTTTCCCAAGGTCAAAGAGATAACAGGATGCATGAAAGAGCAGAGGAACCAGTTGTTCCTACTATGACACACTTCATAAGATTATATATATATATTTAATTTAACAAATCAGAACTATGCAATCCCTTCTACTAAATATTATAGTCCAAGAATAAAACAAAGATCCATTATTAATTTAGGCAACAAATGAGGAATAACAAAGATAAAATTCTGATCAAAGAGATAAATATAAATTTGATCTATTTATCAGTCCTGAGTGTATATGAATATTCAGTGTGTGGGTAAAACCTGTTGGCAGCTTGAGGCTGGGATGCAAATAACCTGCAATTCTGCTTTGCCAGCCTGCATCTCTTCATTAGACGCTTTCTGCTTAAAAATGGAGCAAGTCCTATTCATCAAAGAGCATGCTGCTATATCCTGTGCTTCAAAATATATATTTTTGATATCTTGATGAGGTTTTTCTTTGTGAGTACTCCAAGTTTTTTTTGTTTTTTTTTGTTTGTTTGTTTGTTTTTGTTTTTGTTTTTTTTTTTCAAAAAAAAAAAATGTATGCTACAAAGATGGGTTTATTACCAGAGAAAGGTTTTCAGGTTATTTTTCAGTTCAAACAAAAGGGGAAATGTTTCATCATTAGAACTGACTGTCCTCTAGCAAACTTTGTGTGTATCTGCCCAGAGAAAATTAAAGTAGATTCGGCATGGATATACATGTACATGTCTATATATTTGAACACTTAAATAACGTGAGCTGGAACAGAGTGGTTACTCTTCCAACATCCTGGAAAGAAGCATATTCCATGAGATAAATTGCAGCCTCTTCTCAGCAAAAATTATATTATTGGTGCTGAATTGTCTCTTTCAGTCCAGTAACATCCCAGCTCTGACTCACTTTCAGTTCAGCTTCAATGCTCAAAAGCATGGTATTTCATCTCTTAGAAGGATATGCTTCCCAGATAACAAGAGCATCTGAATAAAACTTGGAGAAGAGGTGCATTTCATCCTGGGTACTGGTGTTTCACCAGGTCCTTCACAGAAGGTTATTTTTATTTTTTTTTTCTGATGGACTGACAGCCATGACTCACAGTCTACCTCTCTACCTTGCATCTGACACAAGTATAAACAAGATAGATAATGCTTCTTAAGGTTACTTAAACTGCAATAATCCTCTTCAATCCCATAATTAGTTGTGGTTTTCACAAGGTTAACTCATTTCCTATTGACTTTGCTTCTTGCTATGGTTTTGGTGGGAAAATTTTGCTTGGCTTAAGTCTTTAAGTGCTCTCAAAAAAAAAAAAAAAAGACATCCTGTGCAAACAAATGCCCCATCTTCCTTCCTACCACCATGTGGAGATGTGTGTGATGCTGTACTGTACAAAGGGGTTTACGGGCTGCCACAGTGATGCTGGCAGCATTGAGATGGCCTGAGGTGGAGCAGAGGAGGAGGATGGTGGCATGGGCACCCCAACATGTGCTGATGTGCATGTTCTTGCATGATCTGCAAGGAGCCCTGTTGACCCAGGAAGTGAGCAGAGCCCTTTCCAGTAGTGCAGGCAGGGATAATGGCTAGACCATGCCTCTGGGGCAGTGCAGACAAGCACATCCCCTGGCAAGGAGTTGGCCAGCTCTGTACTGTCTCAAGCCACTTGCTTACAACAGGGTTGCTTATGCAAAAGGAGGAACTGCTACAATCTCAGCTACCCTGGTGCTCGCAGGCAGAGGTGGCTTTGTGTTCTGTCTTCCTCAATGTCCTGCTGGCACTTGCAGGAGGACTTCTGGGTGGCAAGTACCCAGGAAAGGCTTGTCAATGCTTGTCTCATGATACTAGTACGTGAAGAAGTTTTCTGTTGTCTTATGTTCATACATCGCACCCTATCTTCAGAAAACAAATAAGAGGAGGGTTTGTGATGATATTGAGGCGAAAACCAGAGACATAATGAGGTCTGAATTTGGGATGAGGCTGGGGAGAGGCATGGGCTTCCTCTAAGTCACCTTTGCTGTGTACTATTCCATCCTGTTTTTGGCAAGCTCCAGCTTCAAATGTTTCCCGTGACTTCTAAAATTCTCCTGATACAGTTGTTTCTGCTATTTCTGGGCTGCCAGCCCTCTGCCCTGCTGAGATGACCCTTCAGAAACTAGGCTTTCTCCATGCAGTCACCAGCCACGGGCTGTCCTGGCAGTAGTACAGGGTGCAGATAAGCTGGTTGGTGGTAGGGGATGTGCTGCATTCCCAGTCCTTTTGCCTCTGCATATGTGCAGCCAGTGCAGTGACGAGGAAGCCTGCTTTGTGTCTTGATGCAAAGGCAGCACAGGATGCCAAATGAGCAAGCCTGGGCATCAGTAGCAATAAAGTGCCTATGAAAGGAATACAACAAGAGTTGCTGATTCCACAGAGATAATCTGTCAGAAAGTCTATTTCTGTAACCCTGTAAAACAAGCACATGATGCAGTCTTCCATTTGGCACTTCTTACAGTGAAAACTTTGTCCCTGGAGCTAGGGTGTTTTTTTGGTGCTATAATGCTGCAGATACTCAGTGTCCAGTGAAGATATGGCAGGGACATCTTCATAGAGAAGGCAGGAGAGAAAGGAGCAGTACCATGGAAAAGCAAGCTGGCTGGTCACATTATCTGTGTACAGCAAGCTGAGGAAACAAATTGGTTGGAAGCATAATTCTCCTTACAGTTTATATTTTCTCCAGATTATTGTTCTTCTGCCAAAATTTTTGTTCATCTTGTGCAGTCAGAGATGTATCTTCAGCACTGGACCATGCGCCAGAGTTCTGATGTTGGGAGTGATACAGGGAAGGTGGGACCTGGACACAATGACAAACAAGACCTCTACTCCTGTAGCTTCTTTACAGTGTGCTACAGACAACATGTGAGCACAGGTCTTGTGCTGAAGAACTTAAAATAATAGATGAAGAAAGCAAAAGGAGGAGAGAAACAACAGACTTTGTATCAGATGACAATAGAAATGAAAGGGAGCTCTGTCAAAGAAATACAGGACTAAGGTCTTAATGTAACCAAGTTTCAAATTTTCAGAATGTATTTAGAGGTTTTCTGGGTACCTAGCTTCTCAAGAAGTGCTGTGTATCTAGAACAGGGAAAAACAGCCTTCATTAATGTGGTAAGAAACAAATGCAGAATTGGAGGCATCCAAAACATCTGGTTTCTTTCATGAAGTTCCAGTGATATACAAAGATACAGAACAAAATATATTTCTGAAAAATTGCCATCACTATTTTTAATCAGGTCTCAGTGCAAGGTATTGGGTTTGCTGGTGTGTTGTTTTTTGTTTGCTTTATAAAAAGAAAGCACACTGATAAGTCAGTTCAGGCGCATCAGGACAGAAAATATTTTGGACCTGACAAACAACAAAATATCTGATACTTAACCCCCCAGGACTTGAACTTCAAATTCCATATCAGACCCAAAGCAGCAAATCACAACATACTGTGGTATGTAAGCAGAGCCAGCAGGCCACTGAGCTGATGAACTGCCTGGAGGGGAGGCTGGCAGCACCAGCATCCTGTGTCATGTTGGCTTCAGAAATGGAAGATGACCATGCTAACCTGGAGCAACTTGGACCATAGCACTTCACACCAGCTTGAAATGTCAAAGTCTTACTGGAATCTTCCTATAAAATAACAGGAGGTTAGATGTCAGCCCCCAGACTAACAGGCAGTTGTGTATGCAGCTCACATGGTGAAAGGAAGGCTGACTGCATGGATGATATGGATGCTAGCTGTAGAGCAGGAATCAATGTCCTTGGTTATTTATGTTTTTAATATTTTATGGACTAAAGGTTAAAATACATACATTAAAAAATGTGTAAATAAAATGCAACCCACTCTAACCAGTGTTAGCGTAGGCACTAACCAGGCAAGTAGATAGCCAGTGGGTAGCCTGGTGTAAATTCATGATGATTGTGAGAATTGAGCTTCCTATTCTGTGACTGTAGAGGACCTGGGCTGATTCTTTTGCATTGGGGTAAGATAGGGGAAGGGACCAGCAAACAGTAAGGAGGAACCACCCTTACTAGTGAGGATAGCCCATGTACAAGCAGGGTAAGGCCTTACAGTCATGCCTACTTCTGGCTTTGGTCTCCTTTCAGAAGACGCTCAGCGTTGGGGAAGCCACCACAGCTGTAGGGCATGCCCTATAGTCTGTGCATATACAGAGTCTGTGGGACTCTGGGTGGGTGCAGTGGGGCAGAAGTTTTTCCCCCAAGTAAAGCAAAGAGTGAGTCATATGCAGACTTGAATACAGTTCTATGTGTATGGCAACCATTCCAGAGAATTAACATCCTGGGCTCCTCAAGCATGGTGATATAGACAATATCTATACTACTACTTATTTCCTTTTTCAGAATTCCTGTGCCCATTGTAATCCGTTTTTGAAAGTCTGGGTATTTAAGATAGATGTAACTGAGCCCAAACTAACCTAGTTAACATGCTTAGTCTCAAATGGAAAGACTAAAACCGTATCCTGAAAAAAGCCCTGCCTTAAGCCTGCCCTTTGTCCTGTATCTCGTTTCTTTCTCCAAAAGCTGCAGCTCTAGTCCTTTTGTTGTTGTTGTTGGAGTAAAAACTAATGAATTCACCTTTATGCACTGCTTTTCTTTCCACACTCTTGTGGCTGCTAAAGAAACCAAAGCTCCCTGAAAGAAGAAAAACAGAAGTAGTTTTGAAAGGACCTACTGAAGGTTTAAGATTCAGCATTTACCTGTTTAGGTAATTGTGGAAATTTGCTGTTTAATTTACAGAGAAAAGTCACAGTACAACTGTAGCTGCAGAGTGCCTCTTACAGAATGCTTTCAAGGTAACAGCTTATCTTTCTCCTTCCTTTACAGAGAAGCCACACAAAAAATGCTTAAAAATTGGCTTCCAAGTTGTATGGCATTTTTCACTAGGCATTCAATGCTTTTAAAAGGCCATGGTAGAGTATCATTGCTGGATATACCAATCACTGCAAGCTCAGTGTTTTAAAGTATCTCACATTCTCTGCATGCTTTTAAAATTTTTGCTCAAATGCTTTTGATGTTTTTGCAATATTGCACTGACTACAAATACCTGAGAAGGTTAGAATTGTCATGCCTTCTTTCTACCGCTGAGCGTACAATTTAAGGTACAAAGGATGATGACAGTTTTTTGTTTGGAAAATACTTGTATAGAAAACAAGTCACAGAGTTTGCCCTGAACAGAATAGATTAAAAGACATGCAGGATTGCTCAGAAATGCTGCTTGAAAGATAATGATAACAGACTAATTAAAAAAGCAGCAAAGCATTACAGGGTTATGTAATCTAAAGCTAATATATATATATATATATATATATATTTATATAAATATATATATATATATATATATTTAAAGAGATATATGTATATTGAAAAGCACACTTCCTGTAGAGGAGGAGGAGGCTCTTATAGTTACCAAATCCAGTTTTTACATTGTTCTTTTCATTTTGCCATGTAGATATGCTTGTTAATAAAAATAAAAAATAAATTTAAAAAAAAAAAAATGTTCCCAGGTTCTAAATTCCTAGCCTCAGTAAACATTACTCCTGATGTTGACTCTTCCTCAAATGGAAGAAATTGGCAATACATAGTCCAGACCATTAATTATCCTTCATCACCAATTCCCCACTCCCTTTCCACCTGCTCTACCTCATGGTGTGTACAAATACAGTGTTCTGAATTCCCACTTAAATACATGTACATCATTCTTAAGTTCTGGGAAAATTAGAGTTCTTACCAGAAGGTAGATGTGCACTATAAAAGTGGAAAATGGCATTTCAGTATTTGTTTTTAAAACAGTTGTGAAGTTAAATGAAGTACAACCCACTGAATGTTGTGTGGTGCTTGAGTTTATGAGTTTTTTTGAAGAACCTGGTCATGGTTGATTCTTTGCAAAAGGAAAAAGTCTATTTTTGCTATGACCCAACCAATTCAATGTTGTCTTCATAATTGCTGTCTATTGAAATGAGAAAATAATATATGAGGTGTCATTTCACTGTCCTAGGTTTTCTGCCCTCATTTTCCTGTATGATTCTGGTTGTTACAGCTCCTTCCTATTCAAAATTGAATTATTTCCTCTGTTTATGGCCTGTGATTTCCAACATCTCTACTATTTCTTTGGTATTATAGTATTATTTCCATAAGGAGTCCAGATCCAAAATAAAGTTTTGTTAGAAATAAAGAATCTTTGCTTGATATTAGATTTCCTTGAGAAACTCACCTATGAAAAACTCTAGCAATAACTTTAAATCTTTAAAATTTTTCTCTTTTTGTCAGGGTCATAAACATTGCAAAGAAAGATTGCCACTCAAAATGTGAATCTATGAACATTTCTCTTATAAGTCAGAAGATCTTAAGGAAATGGAGAAAAAGTCTCCTTTCAAAAAGGAAGGAAAATTATTTATCTAAAGAATAATCACATTGTACAAAATATAAATTTTTGAACTAAATCTAGATGAATCAGAAGGCCTTCTATAAATACAAATTTTAACACAGGCTTATTTATGTAATTTCTTACTGAACTGATATTTCATATGGATGAGTAGCTGGCAATGTAAGAGAGAGATACTGTTCCACTGACCCTTCATACCGAAGGGAGTTATTCACAAAAATACAGACTAGTGTTTTCTAGTTGGAGTGGTTATAAGTGACTGACAGGTTCTCAGCAATAGGAAATGTAGGTTTTCCCTTGTTAGTTTGAATTGAGACAGTCAGGACGCTGGGTAAGAAAAGTCACTGAGGGAAGTGAGAGTATATATTTCTTAGTTGTGTTGCCAAAACACAACTGACCCTGCCACAAAATACTCTTGTTAGTCTATGCCCAACCAGAAACTTTTCCCGTGAAAACTTTGGCTTTACTGCCCTTGCTAGCAGAGGATAAATAAATCATGCTTTCTAGGGATCATGCACTTTAAGATTTGGTTTTAGGTCAAATATATGATTGTATACAATCAGTAATCTGTACTGTACCAGAAAGTACCAACAAAAAAAAATATTCCTAAAATTCCAACGCTAAATAGAATTCTACACACTTAGAAACACTAAATGTGCATATAGATTTATTAAGAGTGGAGAAAAACCTGCCTGCCAGCTAGCCATTTCTTGGCTCTCTTCATCATGCTGTAAAGGCAGAGAAAAGAAGATTCCCATCCTACATGTGAAGTTATGATGGAGTCCCTCAACAGTGCCAAAGCCAGTAAATCTCCCAGCTGTGTTTTGCTGGCTTGTGCAGTGGAGGGAGAAACCAGAACACAGAGGAAGGAAAGTGTTGGGACTCCTTTGCAGGAGGGCTTTCCTTTCCAGGTTTGCATTCCTTTCTAACTCTCAAAGCTTGTTACATAGATGAAATTGAGATAAAAATACTTCAGAATGACTGGAAAAACAAGCCCTTTGCCTACAGCAATTTTGTGTGCCTTCCCTGGATGCAGTTACAATAATGTAAGGCTCTGTTCTTAGCCATTCCAGTTAGTGCAACACTTCCATAATGCATTTGCTCTCCATGGTCTGCCACTGCACCGTTCAGCACTAGTTCATTTGAACTTTGCAAAGTTCAAGAGGAAGCTTGGATCTGAGATTTTGGTTCAAGTGCACTGTCAGAAAGGAAGTGAGAAGATTTTGAATGTGAGAACAGTCCAACCAACTATGGAAGTGCTGGCTGCTCTGCAATTACTGCTTGTCATTTCCATATGCTCTGAGTTTCATGCAAATAATGAAAAGGCAAAAGAGGTTATTTGTTATGTGCCATACAAATATATGTCTGGTTGCAGGTTGCATTCTCATTAAACCTAGTTTACCTAAGGCTGTGTGCTATGGGCTTATAGCAGAAACTGGGGAATGAAGAAAAAAAAAAACAAAACCCAAACCAAATAAAGCATACACACAAAACATGTTCTTCAAGTCTTGGTTCCTTTCCTTTTTATTACCATTCACCAGGGCTTCATGATAGGACTGAAGATGTGACATCACTCCCAAAGATAAATTAATTTAGATGCTCACCAGAAAGCTGGCAGTCTTTGCCAAGGAAAAGAAAGGACTGCAAGAGTGGGAAGGCCACCATCTGCACAATGAGGTATCTGGTGCCAACTGGGCCTAAGACTTAAAGAAGGGAGAAGAGGAGAGGATGTCCACTGTGCTGTATGCATAGCTGTCTGATTTTGTTGTTTTTCTAGCTACAGATGGGACGTGCACAGCCTTTGGAAATTGTTGAGTCTGTTAGAAAAGAAGGAAGGTGGGGAACCTAGGTCTAGAAGTGTGTGGCTGGGATTTGTCTTGAGTACAATTTGTAGTGTCTAAAAATACACAGTGCACTGAATTACATCAGTCCTCTCTTCACTGTGTCTATTTTAGAGAATTGGAGGACTTAATGTTGCTAAAAGATCAAAGAAAGAGTTACTTGCTAATGCTTAACTTTCATCAGTTTGTTAACCATCACTTTTACCTCCTGGTCTGGAGAATTCAAGAGCATGATGATGTGTAGGAAATATCATGCTCTTCTTTTCTTTGTATAACCCCATTCAGTCACTAGGAATCTGGTATCAGTTGGAGACTGCTACTGTCACATCTTCAGTTCAGACACAGGCTGCTGCAGAGGAGATGCAGACTGCGTTCTCCCACAGAGTATTTACTTTTAGCTTCTTTTGTTGTTCCCTTTTATGCAAAATAAATATTTTTGAATGTAAATATAAGATTAGGGCTTGTATATGGAAAATGTGATTAGTGAGTGTGCACCTACAAGCATGCATATTATTTTCATTAATCAATGGTGACAGTCATTTTGTTTTCATGATTTCTGGCAATCCATTTGCTCTACTCTGAGAAAATGGTTTCTAAAGAATTTGCTGGAAAACAGAACTTTGCAAGAATGCACTGGAAAAACTAATTCTTTCAACTATCTAAATGCTGTCTTTGATAGTTATCCTCACATTATATGCAAATTGTCTGTGAAAACAAAACAAGGCTCCCCCCCCCCGCTTTGCTTTTGTCTGGTGCTGTCTCATGGAACAATACTGTACATATTTCAGGAGGATACAAAAGAAGATATTTTTTTTAGTGTGCTCTAAATGATCCCTAAAGCAGGTTTCTGACTCTTTCAACCAGTCCAGGTGCTTTTACTTAACCTATCAACATTTCTAACTGAGACTGTTTTCCTACTAGGGAGATATCTCTGACTTTAAGGCCATGTCGTTTGGCTATTAGCCTAAATAAGCATACATATGACTGATGTGTGAATGGTAGATCTCTTGTTGATGAAAACCAGGTGTTTCACAGTATTGCATTAGCATCTACTCTTGGCAATATTAATCTTACAAAAAAAAAAAAAAAAAAAAGCAGGGGGTGAGGGGAGAGAATTTGTATTTTCCAGCTCTAGCCATCAAAAAGTTAGGGGGCTTTTTCTGTTCATTCATCCAGGAACATTTCATAAACCATAGAGGCACTTAAGAGCATTTTGTTTAGTCTTACCTTTTGCCATCAGGTAAGGAGATACTTATGTGACAGTAACAGATATCTAACTTGAATATGGCTAACTGTAAACAAAGTGATTCTTTCTCAGTGTGAATGACCCAGCTCTGTCCTCTAGTCAATTATCCATCTGGGCTGCAGCCTTTTATTCAGTTTGCTGCCCAGCTGGGCCAGTCGTATAAGGCTAGACATACAAAAGGACTCACCTTCTGGGTTGCCATGACTCCAGTTCACAGTCTGAAAGCACAGTTTTTAATCAGATGCTTGAACGGCAACAGCCTAAGACCTTCTCTCCTCTGTGGGAAAGCTGTCGTTTTACTGGGATGTTTCCAATAGCTTGAGCATTGAGCTTGTAAAAGGTAAATGCTTCAGATACAAGTTTGCATTCTTAAATTTTACCCTTCTGCTGAGTAACACACAACTTCACTTGACATAGGACTCCAGATGTTAGCCTACTTAGCCTAGTGGTCTGAAGTACCAAATCACTTCACAGAGCTGGGGCCCCGAAAGACTCAGAAGGCATAACTCCTTTTTTAATTTAAAATGACCATTCTTGAGAGAGTCCTGCTAGTATAAACCAACCTCAGCCAAGCACGTCGTTTGATGACAATAATTTATTAAAAAGTATTAACAGTTCTTAGAGAGGAGACCAGACTCAAATTACCACTTTGAGTCTCTGAGAGGTTAGATGTGTTCTTGTTACCTAGTGATTTCAGATCTATATAGTGGAAGAGCATATTCAAGAGGCAGAATGGGTGTACTATATAGGCTGTAACCTCAAAGAGATAAGCAGAAAGATTGAGGAAGACCACTAAGACTCTAGGACTCCAAACTGTTATGTCTCATAGACTTGTTCCTTGAACTCTTTGGGCCCCTATTTCTTATCTATCAAATTGGACATAATAACATCAAAGTATTATGGGAATAAATTCTTAAGGTCACAACTTTTAAGATTGTGGCAGAGAAAGCCCTATAAGAACTCAAGAAATATAAAAAAGAAGCCTCAAGCCCTCACTTCATTCAGTCTCAGAACTGTTTTATGGTATTAGGTATATCATTTATGGCAGTTTTTGAATGACTTTTGTGTTACAAGGGTAGAATATTAATTCTAATCCGAAGAGTATTTTGGCATCACACACACACATTGAGGCTCTCTTGCACTTTAGATGAAGAACAATAGAAGTGATATGAGACAATATTTATATATAGTGAAAATGAAAAAAAAAAGGATAGAAAGAAACCAATTTCCTATTATTTGTTCTTTAAAGTATTATTCTGTTCTTCAAGTTCAGTCCTCATTCTACTTGTAATACACTTACAGAGTGTAAGAGAGAGGAATAATATTCTTTGGTATTTTATTGCATCCTGAGAGTAGTGGTCAGTCTATTTTCTTCTTATTTAAGTATATTTATCTTATACTGTTCCACATGGACACCATGCCACAAGAACAGCTATTTCATTGAGGTCATATGTTTCAATCTCTTCCCTTTTTTATTTTATAACCTTGTACCAGATGTCAATGGTGACTGCCAGAGTTAGTTTTCCAAGTGGTCTTACTTTAAATCTTCCTTGTCTAAAAATGTGTCTATTCTTATGGTTTAGGGACTCAGGCTGTGACCTTCCCATTTGCTTTCCAGGTATTCTTCAATTTTTTAAGATCATAGGAGAGTCTTCTGGAAGATCAAATGACAAACAACTTTAATTGGAAAATATAAAATAGTCCTGTACATAAAAGTGAACAAAGCCCATTGCATCAGCAGAGTGGCCCATAGTCCCAGTCTTAATAACTGCTTGGCTTGTTGAGGGTCAAAACTCTGCCGATAAAATATTCCTCATGCAACTCCAGCTTCCCTCATTGTATCTGTTAGGCACAGTCACATTGGCTGGTTGCCCTCCCGAGTACACACACCCCTCCAGCCCAACACAGCCCAGGTGCCCAGCATCTACACAGCCTTGCCACAGACAAGCTGCTCTTGACAAGTAAGGCTGACCCAACCACATTAGTCTGTTCTTGTCAAGGTTACCAGTACAAGGGAGCTGAATAAAAAAAATAATTCAAGCCTCCTCTCTTTCAGAGACAGCCCTGTTATTGAGTGGAATTTTTCTACAACAGGAGCCCAAGTTTATCTGCCCTTTAATATAAAAGCACGTCACTGCAAAGTTTCTCAGCAACAACTAGTAATTCAAATGAGAATTTCTCTTAAGGACCAGCTATAAAGCAGTGTTTTGTTTTGTTTTTTGTTTTTTTAAATGACTTCATGGCAAGTGCTCTGGTTATATATATAAAGGCTGCACCTCACTGGGTAGCTGTTCTTAGCCTCTGCCTTTTTAATTCCTTCTACTATTAATGTGTTTCCCTCATGCTCCCAGTGCAGATACAAAGTGAACAATTCCAAGTCCACTGGTAAGCCATATGTTCAGATGTAAATACCACGCTGTCCACCGTGATTCTGTCCTTTCTTCTTGTAGTCAGGACCAAATTCACCTTTGATGTAACTGTATCATGTAATTCCACGAGAAATGACTTTAAGATAATTTCCAGTGGACAGACCAGTAATAGCACTTTTAATTGATGATAACTTCCAGAGCAGTCCCTGGTATTTTTAAGAGAGAGGTTGGAAAGAAAAGCTTTGGGTTTTCATTAGGATATTTCCAGTGAGTATTTCCCCTTCTGAGTAGAAAATAACTTCAAAATGTACCAAAATATGACATAAAACTGTATGCAATCTCTTTTATTGGACCAAATAAAAATTGGAAGGCTAGCTTCCAATACTGTAGGAAAACTGTAAAAAACTGGGGATGTGATTTAGTTGATAATGTTATTGAGCTGCTCTGACAAAGGTGCATCCATCAATAACTTTTGTTATTATACTGTTATGTCCTCTAAAAATAGTTGCATATTTGTTTTACATCTTTTCCTTTTCAGAAATAGTTTGTGGGACAGCTCTCTTTATCAGGTAATCAGTGTTGGCTTATGAATTACAGGATTCCTTGAAATTTCTCTGAATAAATTAAAAGGCTTCATATATCATCCCCTGCATTTCCCTTCCTCATACTTGCATTGCTTCACCTATGGAAAAGGAGATACCTCTACTGTCAGTATAGGACTGTATCACAGTAAGTGATACGGGGGTTGGCCCAGCTAGGCACAGCTGTGCAGGAACAACCAG
Organism: Anas acuta; assembly: GCF_963932015.1. NCBI lineage: Eukaryota > Metazoa > Chordata > Aves > Anseriformes > Anatidae > Anas > Anas acuta. The sequence goes on from NC_088981.1 coordinate 49,939,883, forward strand.
TTTTCAACTGGTGAGTTCAAGATCTTTACTATGGCTAATGGAGGAAATTTTCAAATCTTATAGTTCTCTCTGTCAAAACAAAAGAAATCACCATCATGCAAATAACACAGGTGACAACAAATAGGTATAAAGAAAACAAAATACAGCCTCATCCCTTTTCAAACAGCAGCAACAACCTCTACAAGGAATGTCCTCTGGGGATTTAATATCTGCTAGAGGTTAATGAGCCACAGCACTGTGCGGAACATTAACTCCTCCCAGCTGGTTATCAGTTCCCCAGGAAATGTTCCACACCTCAATCATTATTGTCCAATTACACCCACATTGCTGAGTCCTGCAGCCTGGCTGCAACATTACATTTCTAACAGCTGTGTTTGGTCAGTCACTAACTACAAGGCTGAATCCCAGTTTAAAATTCAACAGAGGCAGAAGGCTGGGAGAGCTGACTGATGAGCAGCTGTGATCAGTCCTGCATCTTACTGGCTATCTAGCAGAGCAGAGTCTATTGACAGCAGATTCAAGAGGAGAGGAAAGAAAACAATAGCAATGCTGGTTCCTTGGCTTAACTATGGGTGATGGTCAAGGCTGTGGAAATCAAAAGCCTGCTCCAAGCATCTGCCCTGCAGAACTCTACAGCTTAAGTCACTGCTTCCCATGCGGAGGTGTTCAGAAACCTGATCAGTGCATTGCATAGGCAAACCTAGTTTCCCATTTTGTTTTGGAAACCCTCATCTTTCACACTTCCTATGAATAGACACTGTGGAAACTGTAGCGTGAATCTACTATCAAAATGTTTCCTTTTGATACTGTGAAGCCTTTTTCATAAAGTGAAATCACTAAGTCCCTTTAGTGTCAGAATACTACCTACATATATTATATGTATGTGATAACTCATGTAATATTTAAATGCACGGTAAATCAAAGTGGTAAAGTTGAGATTAATTGTTTTCATAGCATTGAATTGGATTGAGAAGGTTCATTTTTCAGAATGTGAAGAGTCCAAATGAATCAATGCTGTCTTCTTTTTGTGAAATGTGTCAATTTTAATAGAATTGTCTCTTTAGCGGAAACATTATTCTGTCAGAAATTTTCCAACCAGTTATATACCCAGCAGCGACTGGTGAAAATGCCAGCACTGGCTTTGAAAGATGTCCTGTTAGCCGGGGGCAGCCTGGCTAGCAAGCTAGCCGACAGCCTCCTCTGCCTACATGGAGCTGCTGCTGCTGCCTCCATGTGAGGGTGCTGGCAGGTTCCCCCTGCCAGCTCCTCTCCTACCATGATCCTAGTTGCAGTCTCCTCAGCTTTTCTCCTACTCTGCCACTTCCAGATATATATCATCTCCTATAGTATCACATACCAAACCACCAGTACTCCTTTTTTATGCAGACAAGCACAGTAAAATATGACCCCAAGGGTTCACAACCCCACTTAATTGCTCACCTCCTAAAAGGCAACTAGGGAGGCACCTTCCAGGCCCTGGGGTTATTTTGTATCTGCAATTTATGTGAAGATGATTTGGCAATATTTTGCTTTATTCCATGTATGAAGTGGAATTACATAGATGAGATGAATACACATTTAGTATCTAGAAAAAAAATAAGAATCCTGCAGTGTCAAGGAGTTGCAAGTACATTGGACACTAATAATACAGAGTTTGCAAAGCAGATGCCTATTTGTTGGCTTTAAGGGATGAACTTAAAAACAAAATCCCAGGTAGTCTCAATAGTACTATGAAATTTTAAATTAGTTTTTATCTACAGAGAATGCAAGCTTAGTAAATAACGACAAACACATATGAAAGTGTCACTTGTTTTCATATGTAAAATTGTGGGTAAATCTTGGATGTCCATTGGAACTCTCAAAAAATCTTAAACTTGTTCAGGGAACAAATGCGGATTTTTTTTTTTTATCTTAGCTGGTACTTGCAAATGAAGGCATGGTATCTGTGTCTTTTACACCTATGAAATTCTGACCAGGAAAGTGTGTGTGTTAGCTGTTAGTAAGGTAGCATTAATGCAAAATTGAAAAAAAAAAAAAAATCTAATGTAAAAGCAATATGTTAACTACAACATCTATGGAGTGAATTTCAGACAGAATCAAAATAGATTTTGTTCTTCCATTCTCATTTATGGCATAGAGGATGTTGTTACAGCATAACGCAAATAAAGTAGGTAGTCTATTTCTCCATACCAATCCCTATAAACCTAAAGTTAACTTGTACTTCTAATCTTGTGTTCAGGTCATATGAAATAATCTTTAAGAATAAAGGTATTTAGAAGATGGGAAGATGAGTGATGCTCTATGGGAACTTTTCCATGTTGCATTGGGACCCTGTTACTGCCCTCCTGGAGGGACACTAGGAAAGTTCGTGGAGGTTATACCCATCTGGGCAGCTGAACTCAAACAAAACCACTGTCTCACCCCCTTTCCCCTCAGAGGGAAAGGGTGAGAAAATATGGTGGAAAAGGCTCAGGGATGGAGATTAGGTTGATGAGATCACTCAACAATTATTGTCATGGGCAAAACAGACTCAGGGAAATTAATGTAATTTATTGCTTATCACTAACAGTGAGCAGTGAGAAACTAAATGAAAAATAAACCACCTTCCCCCAATCACCTTCCTCTACATTCTCCCCCCAAGTAATGCAGGGGAATGGGGAATGGGGACTGCAATTGGTCCCTAGCACTTTGTCTCCACCGCTCCCTCATGGTCACTCTCTGCCCCTGCTCCCCATGGGGTCCCTCCCATGGGATGCCCTCCTTCCCAAACCAAGCCTGCAGGGGCTGCCCACAGGCAGCAGCTCTTCAAGAACTGCTCATGGCTCCATACTATGGGGTCCATCCATCCCTCAGGAGCAAACTGCTTCAGCATGGGTTCCCCACGGGTGGGAGGCAGTTCCCCCCAGACCCCCTGCTCCTGTGTGGGCTCCATTCCACAGACTGCAGCTCCAGCCCGGGGCCTGCTCCTGTGGGGGCTCTCCATGGGCCGCAGCCTCCTCCAAGCCACATCCACCTGCTCCACCGGGGGCTCCTCGACAGGCTGCAGCGTGGAGATCTGCTCCATGTGGGACCCATGGGCTGCAGGGGGACAGCCTGCTCCTCCAGGGGCCTCTCCACGGGCCACGGGGGAACTGCTGCTGTGTGCCGGGAGCACCTCCTGTCCTCCTTCTGTGCTGGCCTGGGGTCTGCAGGGCTGTTCCTCATTCCATGCTCTCCCAGATGCTGTTGCATAGCAGTTTTTTTTCCCTTTCTTAACTATGTTCTCCCAGAGGCCCAACCAGAATTGCTCACTGACTTGGCTCTGGCCAGTTGCAGGTCCCTTTTGGAGCTGGCAGAAACTGGCCCTCATCTGACATGGGGTAGCTCCTGGACTCTTTTAGCAGAGGCCACATTTGCAGCCCCCTGCTACCAAAACCTTTCAATGTAAAACCAATGCACCTAGCCACAGGCAAAACTTGGTTGTGGTAGCAATGCCAGTGCCATGATGTATGCACAGCACTTGCCAGGAAGAGGAGATATCAGGACAGTGTTCAGACAGCTTCTCCTGTACGCATCCCAGAGGCCAAACACCTCTACCTTGCTGTTAGAAGATGCTGTTTCTGCCCACTCTTTTGTTTTCTCTTTCCAGCATTTGCCCTGAAGCTACTTTGCAGTTTTCTGTCCCTACTCTTGTTTTTGAGGTTGAGCTAGACTGCCTAGAAGGTATCAGACCAGAGGGGAACTCAAAACATGCCTCAGCCCCAGGTGCTTCCCAAGCAGATCTCTGCATCTTGCACTGTGTTCATTACAATTCTGTTAGCAGTTCACTTATTTTGTGATTATCTCAAATATATTTTACAAGAGCTACAGTTACATCTTTGCAAAACTAGGAATACTGCTCTTAATGCTGGTAAGTCTTTCCTTCCTGCACAATATATGTACCCCAAAGGGCAATCTCCAAGTCTTTAAACTTTCTTCAGTTAGAAAAGGGGAAGGAGGATTATTAAGATTCTCTTCTAATGTCAGTGCCTTCTGACTGATTTCTTTGCTTTCATTTTATTCCTTGCCACAGATCCTTTAATAGAATTTATGATTGTCCATTTTCCATTCACCTTTCTTAGAGGGTTACAGATGTATCCATGTAGAATGATTACTGTTGTATGGCCAGAGGAAGTAAATGCCCCAGGAAAAAAGCTCAAGGAAAAAATGAAGAAGAAATTCTCTGGAGAAAATAAATAAACAAATAAATAACCTTAGCTGTTGTAGAAAAGACCCAAAAGAGACAGAGTAACTTTTCTGTTTGCATACATCATGACAGCAATTTTACAGTTTGTCTCACCATGGCCCCTGTTATTCTTAGTAAAAACACAGCTTCACAGAAGAATGAAAAGTTCATGGAGGAGAAGATGTGTTTGTCAGCATGCTGGCAGAAAGTAATCCTCTATTTACTTATGAGAATCACATCTTATACCAGAAGAAATAATATACAGACACTGAAAGTACCATGCATACAGTGAGGCAACAAAACACACCCTTTCCTGGCAATATTTTTCAAAAAATGCCAAAATTATACTTACACTTCACCTTGTCATCGTGACTCATTCACAAGACACTTCACTGATGCTGTCTTATCACAAGAACTTATTAAATATTATTATGCTGGGTCAGTTTTGTACATCACATTGTACCATCTTTGATATGTAATTTCAGTGGTCCCTCCTTACCTGGGTCGATGCTCCTGTTTCTATCTTGAGGTGCCCTGTGTGCAGTGCTAGTCCAAACTGTGTGTGTGTGAAAGCCAGCACATCACCAGTTCTAAACAGGTGAGCCAATAAAACATTACTGACAAGACACTGTGCCCTGAATGTACATTCTGCAAAGAGATTATTTATTGTCTACAATGCCATCTGAAAACAAACAAAAATGCCATCTGAAAACAAACAAAAAAAACAAACAAACAAACAAAATCTATGCAGACCAGTGAAGAAACACAGAAATTGAGAGGATACTATGTTTTACTTTTTTTTTTTTTTTCCCATGTATATGTATGATTCAGAATGTGGCCTTGAATAATTTCATTCAAATAGGCTGAATAAGATTTCCAACATTTTCAGAACTTCAGACCTTCATAATGGAAGATATCACAGTAATTAATTACTCAAGAAAACCAATGCTGCAAAACTGTCTTACTCAGCAGAAAAGTACCTCTTATCTGATCTTTGTTATCTTTTGGCATTGTTCTATGCTGACAGACTGACTTCAGTGTGACACCAAGAACGTTACATAGATTGTGGTTATAACCACAAAACAGCTTACTGTCAAAGGACATAGAAGTTTAAAAACTTTTTATTCTTTTGAAGAATTATGTAAAAAACAACCAACCAACCAACAACAAAAAAACACCTAAGTAGACTACTCATGAAACCACAGTCCTGAAAAAAAAAAAAAAATCTTTTTTTTTTTTTTTTTCCTTCCAACCTCAGGTTCTGTATATCTCTTCAGTTCTTCATACCTGGGGCTAGAATTAAAGATGCCAGTACAACCACCAAAAGATGTTAAGCACTCAAAACCGGTTTCAATTGGAGTTGAGCACTGAAGTACAAGGGTAGACTACAAAATGCACAATGTTCAATGTTATCTGATGGTCACAAGGGATCCTAAAACATTGTACGTAAAGATATGGGATATACTTTAAAAGATATCCACTGTATCTTAGGTAAGACTACTGATGTGAAACATCTAGCCTCCTCAGAAGAAAGAATTATAACAAATCCTGCAAATATTTGTCCTCATAAACATTTCTGTTTTTTTTTTGTTGTTGTTGTTTGTTTTTTGTTTTTTTTTTATAGCTGAAGAACTTGAACACCCACATGTGGTAGTACTTAAAGTGAGGGAACTGGAACCTTTTGAATTTTTTCAAGCTACTTTCACAATCAGCAGAGAGCTGTGAAGCGAAAGGTTGACATATGGGTCACTTTTGCTGATATACTTGCTAGATCACAAGCAGCTGCCACAAAATTTGTTTCAAGGACATAGAAATCATTGGGTTCCATTAAGAGGGCTGCACACATCTTAATCTGCAAAACTGTATACCTAAGTTTGAAAGTGGTCTGCTTCACTAACTAGAAAACACACAGAACAAAAACACCTTTGTAGGTCTTTCAAAAGAATTGATTTGCTAACTGTTAGATATTTTGATGCATTTCTCCTTTGATAACGTAATAGTTGGAACATAACTGGAATGTCTAAACTATTCACAAATGTAAATTATTTCTAGGGAAGTAAACTTCCTTCAGAAAAACGGAAGCTGCTTTTCAGACTTAAGAAATTTCTCCTTAAAAATAGCTTATATCCTTCACTGTCTTTAAATTTTCTGCCTGTTCAGACAGTGCATTTACTGTGGCAATTGTAGTCATTCACTGCAGAAGTATCTACATAAGGTTTGCGCTGCTTCTTTTGTTTGTGTTTGCATGGATCATGTAAACAGCATACAATCTGTTTATGGTAAGGAAAAAGGTTGGTATGACTTGTATGTATGTCTTGCATAATGATTCTTCTCCATTGGCATATTTTTGCTGCCTAAAAAGTTATTACTAACATTTTCATTTGTAAAACCAGCACAATGGTGGGAAAGTGAGCTGAACTATCCTGTGATGCATGGATTAGAGGTGGCTATACTTTGACTGATGGCCCGTATTACTGCAGTGGACACAACTTTGCACTTGAGCTTATGTTTGCTGAGCTGACAAAAGTTGGTGAGAGACAGTGAAGATAAAAGCTTAATTAAAATTTGTAAATAATAATAATAATAATAATAATAATAATAATAATAAACCTTCCTGAAAAATACAAAATACATGGGTTGTAAAGATAACTTCAGTTATTAAGTTTATCCATGGAATAGATTTTTATTTTTTTTTTCTCTCTCAAAGCATAGACACTCCAGGAGAGAAGATTGTTAATGACAGATTAATTTTCTCCTGCTGCTTGTTCTTCATATACACCTCAGTCTGTAACTCTGCAGTCATTTGCTAGGGAGGTTGTGATGGTGCCATGGAGAGTAATGACTGCAGTTGACAAATCAGGCATGGAACAGATGAACTGCGGCAATATTCTTGTTTATATCACTTCAACTCACTTGCAGCCTTGAAACAGGGCACATAGCTAGTTTGTGTAATTTCTTCTGCTTACCTTGGTTAACTTAAATTACTCTGTATTTCATCATGCCTTAATGTTGGCCTGGATCTCTGACTTTCTTCATATATGTTCTGCTACCTCAGACATAAACAGAGGTCCTCATCTTTCCCCTAGCCTATTGTTTTTCACTGCAGAAACCACCCCATCTTCCTTGTCAGTCTTTCTTTACAATGGTTCTCTCCTTGATTCAAAAGCAGCATCAGAGCTACAACTTTCTCCTTATTCCCTGCATAACCATCCATAAATTGGCTACCTCTCCTCTCCACTCTTGCAGACAAATTTCATATTTGCCTGCTACAACCAGAAGACTGCTGCAATGATCCTTTTTTTTTTTTTCTGGCTTGTCAGTACTGCCTTGAGGAGGGCAGAGAGGTTGCATTCATTGGTAGAAAGAACTATTCATCTAAAGAAAAATTATCACAGCACTACTTGTCACTTCAGCTATGATCCACTACAAAACCTTTCTCTCCCTTTCTGTGCTGTGAAATACCTGCCTAGACTGTCACCTCCTGTCTGCCATTGACCCCTTCCCTGGCTTTGCCAATAATATCAGACTCCTTGTGTTTTCCTCTCATGTAGAAGAGGCCTCCAAATGTTGCCCTCCTTCAAAACTGTCTCTTGTCTTAATGTTGACAAAAAGCTTATGCTTGTTAAAATTCAGGCAGCAGACAGGCTGGGGTTACTTTTTTTTCAGGCTGACTAGTATTGAGTCATTGTTATCTCTCTGTTCACACTCCTCAGCAGACATTTTCCACTACTTATCTTACATTTGGGTTTTAAATTCCTATATAAAGCGTATACTCAGCCTTGTAGGATGAGGCCCACATGCTGAATTAGTTTCTGACAGCTGCCTCAATACAATCGCAGAAATGATATGTTACTACATAATTTCTGGAGAGTGAGACCTGTGCTTGTAGGCTTGTCAGTCTAATTGGCACCTTTGACAGCGACTATAATTTGCGTTAAAATAGCTGACACAGAACAAATTCCTCATATTATATTAAAACATCTAGCAAACACAGACATGAAGGCTCTGCTATAGCTTAGAAAGTCATAGAAAAGCCATCGACAAAGCAATCCTCCATGATGTTTGGCATGTGCACCATTATACACAGCGAGTGTGTTGTGTGTTTGGGATGGGGGGAAACTGGGGGCTGCATAGGTGCCCTTGAGGCAGCAGCTGTGCATTGAGGAGTGTATCTAGTCAAAAAAAGAAGAGCAAATTAAGAAACTTTAGATGGGAGATGGTTGTCTTTCAAAAACAAACAAACAAACAAACAATTTCATAAATGAAAAGGCAACCTTTCTTTCATGGCCTAATGAAGCCTGTAAGACTGGCTTGTAAGGTTGGAGGAGCATTGGTCCCTCACTAAGATGGTGCCTTGAACAGGCCCAGCTCCTTTCAGGGTGGGGGAACTGCCAAGAGAGGAGCCTCTCAGGATCATTGTCCCTTGAGCACACAGACAAGCCATGGCAGAGGTTCCCCAGCAGACCCCTTCTCCATTCTTCAGGATTTCATACAACATATTTGACAGAGAAGCAACAGATCTGACAGAGAGGCTGCATTTGGGTGAAGTGCATTGGTCTGAGATGCCATGTAGGTGTTGCGACATGGGCACAGCTCACCCAGGGTACTGCTGCTGAGGCCTGCTGATGGGCTGCCCTCTGAGCAGAGGTGGGCTAGACAGAGAGATACAAGCTATACAATGCCTTTGAACTGACTGCTTTCTAATGCTCCATGAAGCACTGATAACTTCATAAATATATTTTAGAAATAAGTTGTGTTTTTTTTAATGACAATGAATAAACTCAAAGCTGAGCAAAAGTTTGCCATTTTGGAAGGAGAAAGCATATGTACATCTATACAAGAAGAGTTTTCTATTAAAAACAAATGAACAGCAACAAAAAACACCATAAACTATAAGGTGATATCACAGAAATGAGCTCTATAACATGTTGATATAAACTCAGTTTACTACTAGCATTTGCATGCTATTTAGCATGAATGTGTTGGTTTTTTCCAGTGTTGTCACTTCCCCTCAACCACCCCTTTAAGTTAAATAAAACAGTATAACCAATTCTACCTCGTTCAGCTCATCTGCATTGTCCTCTTCTTGTCATTTCACTAATATTTAATGTTCTCCCTACAAATATACTGATTTAATTTGACTTTCATCTCACACTCAACATTCCTTCTCAATCAACTGTACAGCCACCTCACCAGAAATCTTTAGTTCAGACGTGGTCTGGGTCCCTGCAGCTCTGCAACCATTAATTTTTGCATACATCAGGCCAGATTTACCATTCCTTTGCTTTGGTGTAATTCAGTTATGCTTAATTGAGTTACCCATGACATCCTTCAGGGACAGAGAAGAGACCTGGCCAATCATCTTTGTTTTGTCAACTGTAATTCTCAGTTACAGTTTTTTGAGCTATCATCTCCAATTTACTGCCCATTTCAGAGCGAGTTTGGCAAAGATCAATTTGAATGGCAAGTAATACATTAGCAGGTTATTAGACCAGAACCTGTGCAAACACCAGCCCCCATTAACCTGGATGATGCTCATACACCCACGAGAGCCTCTGTACTGAAGGGCCTCTAGTTGAAATAGAAGAGATGTTGGCTGGGCGGGAGGGGTATTACCATACTAAAGATGTAGATCTGAGGAAATGCTGATTTTCCTAGGATTACATGGAACAAAACTGAAGTGATACCATTAAGGTTTGATATAACACATCCACCTTGTTACAATCTCCTTCCTCCCCTCCACACTAACGTTTTAAAAAATGTGTTTCTTCTCCGTTCTTTCCATTCTTTCTTTTCCAGCTAAATGGCGTTAGAGTTGATTAGTTTATTACCTGGCACAGGCTCACTGTACCCACTGAAGACAGTAAGGCCACCCTATACCTTACACAAAATGAGACTGGTGACTTTTATTTCCAGGAAATTGAGTGCTGTGAAAATGGTCTCTGTAAGAATCTTTTTGAAGAATTGCTCAAGCTTTTGTGGATAGTTCATGTAACATCTGAGGATTTTGTATTTCCTGAGAACTATATGAATGCTACCAGAGAAGCAACACGGGACAGACAAAAGTGGTTAGTGTTTTGGCTTTTATAGATTTCAAAATTATTGAACAGATGTAGCAAATATGGAATTGTATGTATGCTTATCCTGAGAAATTAAAACAGATGATATATTTTTTTATTTTTTTTTTATGAAGACAATATAGAAAACAAGACTTGTCAGAACAGTTACTTCATCCCAACAGCCCCCATTTTGAAGGCACCATTAATTCTCCATCACATGGCTTAGCATTTCAGAAGATTATTTTGTGTATCTGTACATATATAAAGATTAGCTAATGTTCTTGTATCTTATATAATCGATATTACCTATATAATTCAAGCTAGTAAAAGGCTACCTAACATTTTATCGCATTACCATTATTCATTGTGTTTCATTGGTATGTTCACTTTATTTTATTAGTAGTTTATAGTAAAAGCTTTGAGTGCACTATGCTTTTTGAAAGGAAAGATTAAACTGCTTACTAGTCTAGGATAAACAGATGTAAAAGAGAGGCAACGATAAAAGCATAGTCTTTTTGTAAGCAGCTGGAAGTGTTATCAGGATGAAAGATTCAGGCTAAATAAATATGTTATTTTAAATGAGAGCTGAAAAATAATCCTCCAAAAAGTGAGTTCTAAATTTGTCAAAATATATATCTAACCATATGTCTTAACAATCATATAAGCATTTTAAAACAAAGTGACTATACAGGAGTTCCTTAGGCCTTCATTTCTCTGGTATGCTCTGAGAGAATGTCAAAAATAAATCTGATGGGTAACACCATTAAAATGGCAAATTTTGATTTTCTTACATTCATGATTTTTTTTTCCCTAGGGAGTGCTGTGATCACTTCTGCTCTTGTGCTGCCAACATTTATAGATATGTTTAACTGTATTCCACTGAATAGCTGCATGAAAATCTCTAGAACTGATCACAGTTTTACAGTTACCTATGACCTATGGACATGAGAACTTGCAGGACCAGCAGTGTACTTTATCCTTCCACTCTTAAACTACTGCCAAAAAAATTCAAATTTCTGTTTTTAGTAGAATTCTAGTTCCTTGAAGCGTCTTGCAGTTTTGCAAGTCTACGAACAAAAAAACAGTCTGTGGTTTCAGAGCTGTGTTTCCTTAAGTATCACATTTCAGAGCCCCTGTTAAATTTAGAATAATGCATAATCAAAGCCAAAAATTATTTTCCTCCTCTAGATTTTTCTCTGTGGAATTCTAGACCTCAGTATTCTTTGCCAAGTTTTATTTAATAAAACATGAAAAGGATTTTTTTTTCTTTGACTAGGAAAATAAGCCTTTTCCGTTGCTCCATTTCAAAAATATATTAAAGAACAAAACCTATTTTGTGAAGTGAAAAACTGACTATACTCAGATGGTGATATACTTAGCAAATCCTGAAAATTAGTAGTATTTTATGTTTGTTTTTTTTTTACTCATTTCTAAATATATAAATAAATAAATAAATCATTTCATGCCAACAAATGCTGCCCAAGGAGTCTTTTTTTTTTCACTTGATGTTTATGATGATTTCAGTTAAGGTCTAAGAGGAAATATATATAAAATATATAGTATTATTTTATGTGGAACAATCTATATGAAGTATTTTGATTTGTTAGTTATCTCTTGAGTGGTTGTAACTTCAAAGATTTACAAGAAAAAAAAATATTTTTTAATGTGTGTGTATGAGGTATTGAATGCCACTTTATCTAATTTTAAAGAATATAACAGTGAAAAACAGAAAATCTATATTATTGGAGTTATTTCACCTGTATGAAAATGGGATTGTTTAAGAGAGAAAGTTGTGTTGTTTGGTATGGTTTTGTTTTTGTTTTTATTTGTTTGTTTATTTTTTTTTAATCTTTCCTGGTCTTTTTCCTGTCTCAGTACAGCTGCCAGAATATGTCGTTCTTTGACCCTTGCACTTGCAAAGCCTGAAATCTTTGAGGTAGTCTTTTGTTATGAATGACTCAAGAGGGAATATGACCTGATAACTTTTAAGAACTAATAAGGAAACTGCAGCTTACACAATAGTACAGATGTACTCTATGTAGTGGGAGTCCCTGACAGAGCTTAGGGATATGGTTTAGTGGGGACTGTTAGCATTAGGTCAGAGGTTGGACTCGATGATCTTGAGGTCTCTTCCAACCTAGAAATTCTGTGATTCTGTGATTTACTTAAATTTGGATGTTATTAATACTAAACATATTTTAAATATGTATTACTATGTATGGTCTCATGGATGTTCTGGTATGATTAGCAGTGTGCAGCTAAGATACATGTTGTCATGACATATTGTTAGTTTAGTTAGAGATACTGATTAATGTCTATTCATAAGAAGACAGTTATTTTATATAAGACTCTAACCATGGAAAACTGTAAGATGTTAATATAATTACTGTGACAACACTGACATGAAGATCTGTCTAACATCAGCTATGTGGTACCAAAACAATTAAATCTGTGCATAATTATTTCTGGAACACGTCTTCCTAGGAAGCATGCTCCTCAAAGAATAGATAATCAATTCTTTGTCTTTAGACTGCACTACACTGAATAATTTACACTAAAGAAGACAGAATAAGGCAAAGCAGGTAACAAAATCCATGTTAACACAATAGGTCATTGTTGAGGGATTTTTGAAACAGCAAGAAGGCCATGACTTGCTGCAGCTGAGCAAACCAAGCTACCAGGACGACTATGAGAAGTTCCTGTGACAGTGTTCCCACATCACCCGCCTGAGGAATTTGGAAAAATATTGTTGCCAGCAGCTGGCTTCAAGGACGGGATCTACGTGACTGCTAATCATAAGGGGGTTGTTTTCTTGCAGGTGGGGTTGTTTTCTTGCAGTTGGTTGTCTGAGTGCTTTAGACCAATAATCTTGTGTGAGACACTATCCACACCTGTTAAATTTTCGGCCGTTCTTCCTGCAACAGGTCATGATGTACAATTACTAGTTCTTTCATAAACATGTAAATGTTTGATTTTTTTTTCAGTATGGCCACATTGGACATTGAGATTTCCCTGAACACCATCCCTAGGTTTGCATTCTCTGTATCATTGAGCAAGCTGCTTGATCAACAGTAAGACTGTTGATATCCATCCCAGCACTTCTTCTCATTTGTTATAAAAATCCTGATCTCTGACCAGCTACAATGTCAGCTTCTGCTTCCCTTGTTAACCTTCAAGCATGGAATCTTTGTATTTCTCCTGGGCATCCGTCACATGTTAAAAGAAAGGGCTGAAACTAGTCACAGTGCTGCCTTGTTATTTTTCTTCACCATCTTCCTTATAACTTTCCTTTTCTCTCATGCATGTAAGCTTTTAACAAGAGAATATTCAGAGCATATGTTGATCAATAAAACAATTCATTTACTCTTTTATTAGTCTTCTCCCTTAGCCTAAGCTTTCTGAGAGGCAAAGGATGTCTTTTGGGGCCTATTTCATTTGCCAGGGACAATGAGTCCTTATCCATGATTAAGGCATGTAAGAGTTATAATATTCTGAGTAGAAGCTTATATTCCCTACCAGAAGATCACGATTTATGAAGCTGATGAACAGAATTTTGGAAGCTTGAATTGGGAAGTAATGCATTTCATGTCAAAGCCTTAAGGAAGTGACATGATTGACTTGTGCTGGGATTATCCATTGTACATATCTATTTTATACGTTCAAGGAAACCCTCTGCCATATTGGGCTCCAGTTTGTCTTCTGTAAAAAATGCCAGCTGCTTCAGGGAAAAATTAGAAAAATTCTGTAGAAGAAAACTGTGTAAAAAATACTGTTTATAACAGTATTTTTTCTTTAATCCTATCAGGTCATCACTGGCTTGTATCCTCAAGCATGAATGTCTAAAGGTATTCAGTATCTCAAAGGAAAACAATCCTTCCCGTAAATTATTGTATTCATGACTATAATTCTGGCTTTGGAGATTGTAGATGGGAAGAAAAAAGAAACAAACAAACAAACAAAAACTAGTTTTGTTATACATTTCCTTATTTTCCTCCATCTCCTCTCATTAGGAAAAAGCAAAGAACAGAAATGGTAAGTGACTTTGGAATAGAGATTAGGAAAATAAAATGAACATTAATTACCAAGAAAGTAGTAGAAGTAATAGCACGAAGACAGTGATAGTAACCTGGATAAACTTGGTAAGAGGAAGATAAAACTGTGCTCATGACATAAATATTTGTTGCTAGTTCCTGCAAAGAAGAGGAAAATTACCCAAGGCTATGATGGCTTAGATGCTCTTGTAAAAATAAAGGTTTAGCTTTTTTTCTACAGATGAATGGAATGCTACAGGGAGAAACATGATGCAAAAGCCAGAGAATGTATAGTAATAAAAAGAAATGGCTACATGAATGAACTCTGTGGAGTTCTCTAGGAAACAAAGAGACTGCTAGGTCTGGTCTAAGGGATGACATGAAAGATGTCAGCACATGTGGAGACATTCTTTAAAGAGTATAAAGAAATGGCAATCAAAAGACAGGTTTGCAATGGAAAAAAAATATTGTTCTAAGTCAAATGTAAAAACCTACATTTAGAGACAGTATTACTAGAATACATGTAAGTTACATTTCTGAATCCACTCAGTATACTAATAATTAATAGAAACAAGACACAGATGACAACATTGACTGCAAATTTACTCCCTGAAGTGCTCAGACATGAATAAGTGTATAGAACATATTTGCACAGAACAAAACAAAGGCAACTAATTGAAAACTGAAGAAATCTATAAGGCTACTTTTCTTAAAAATATTTTCAGTAGTGCTCCACAACTTTCTTGTGTCAATAACCATCTTCACACATATTTTATTTCAGGTTTTCATAACATGAAGTTCCCAAACTTGCTTGACTAATGTATGCATGTAACCTAGTGATGTATAATGTTATATGAAGGGTTATGCCATTAAGATAAGATGAGCTTAGGGACTTCCTGGGCTAGAGGTCCTATCTTCAATTACACTATATAATCTAATAACCTGCTATCAAAAAGAGGTAATAAAACCCTTTCACACTGAAATAAATTACTGTGGCCAGTTTTATTTATTGTCTAGATGATTGTAATAGCACCACATTTTGCTTTTGAGATTCCTGACACTGTAAGAAGGTATCCAGAGTTACAATATCTGACTCTAGACTGCCTGCTTATTCATCACAGCAAACTCTGGCACTGAACTCACCTCAGTAAAACACAGTGTCCCTGTTCAGGGAAATGCAAGACTTCAGACATGCTGTAACTTGCATTTTTTATATTACATAACAGTTGAAATTAAGAAAAGGTTTTTGAGCTCTCATTTAGAGAAGCAATACCTAGACTCTATCTGAATCCTGAAACTACTGGTCATAGAGATATGATAAACTCTCACTTGAAGGAATATGAGTACTGTCATTAATATGTCATACCATGGTAGTTTGTGAGTCCCTAGTCAAGAAATAGGTCCCTGGATCTTCTGGATATCTTCCAAATACAGAAGGAAGGGGTACACCAAGAATGACTAGGTCCACCTAAATGCCAGCAACTTTTTATAATCGTGCATATTAATGTACACCCAGACTTTCTTACCCCAGGTTGGCCAAGACATCAGTGTTTGTAACCTGCTTAGGTACTGTCAACACCCTCCACTACGACTGAAAGGTGTCACCATGTGTTTATGTTGGGCACCGGAATGGAGGAAATTGTGAGCAAGAAATTTGTATGTGACTGAGGTGTTACTCAAAAATAAGGTGTTCTTGGCAAATAGTTCCTGAAGACATGCTTAAAGGCACTGTGCTAATAAAGGAAATATTAATATGATCTATACTTTTAGCATGCTGTGTCAGAAGATAATTTAATCATCAAGTATCCAAATGCTGTTCTGTTAAGATAAATGCATGTTTACACTGGGGTAGCTTAACAAATTTGATTTGATAATTTACATTAATGTTGCTGCTTATTGACAGTTTAGCTAATGCTTCTTGCATCTTCTGCACAGTTGTTTGACAACATTGCTTTGTGACTTTCCTGAGCTGTCAAACACACTGAATCTACATCTCCTCATGAGCATGCATGAATGGTTCAGTAGTTTCTGTGTACATGAAAGCCAGAATGATGAAACACAGAAATACAGTTAAAGGCAGAGATAACCAAACCTAATTACTCTACATAGTTTGCACTCTGTTGACTCTGGTAATTTTGATTGTTTTCAATCACAAACAAGACAAAGGTCAAAATGAACGTGAATCATACTGTGTCATGTGGCTCTTGCAGACTTACAAACAAGTTTGTCAGCATTTCTGGCATACAGCAGCTGCATGATGTTTTATGTCTAAAAGCTCATTATTTTTTTCTTTGCTCTACAAAAATAGAAATCTGTGCAGGCTTTGAAATAGGATGCTCTGAACTGAAATTGTACATCAGACTCAGTTAGCTTTTCTCGAAATGCCTGCCTCAGGAAAGGCCATTAGCATATTTATACTGATCCATTTTTATTACAGAATGAGGAAGTAGGTTAGTTACAATGAAAATGGATCTATTCCTCATAGCAAGAATCAGTCTGATGGTTTATTTGTAAATATAAAGTAAGAGAAGGCATTGAGTGAAGATACATAGAAGTATCCAAGCTAGGAACAAAGGCTGCTTTTATTTCGTACACCACTGTATTCACTTTTAAATGTACTATATATCTCCACTAATTACACCAAGGATTTCCTTTTCAGCAACTCCATTTGTAAGAAATAACCAAGTGAATGAATGAGATAGAAAAAAGAGGGGTCAAATATGCTAGCTAAAATGAAATTGCTATTAGAAATTGCTTATCATGAAAATCTCCCTGTTTCTTTAGCTTTCTGTATTTGTACATTACAGAAATAAGCATTCCAGTAGTTGACACATATGAGGACTTGTCATATACCACAATTTGTAAGCACTAGTTTTCTTGGTGGTTGTTTTTTTTGTTTTGTTTTGTTTTGTTTTGTTTCATGTGTGTGTTTTTTCTTTGACATTGATTGTACACACTGTAGTAAGAATAATTAAAAGCTAAAGGAATGCTCTTCTAAAACATTTCATTTGGGTTGCAAATATTTCTTAGGCCTGATTTGTTTAAAATCTATATGCATGAATGGCACAATGACATGGGATCCTGAATGATGAAAAACTAGCAATTCCCCCAAGAAAAGACCAAAAGAGGGCTCACTTTCTGCCTCTCATGACAGAAGCAGGACAGCTTGCAGACAGGGCAATGCAACATTTTAAATCGTCATTGATGAGCAGGAATGGACACAGCCATGCTGGCCAAATGATGTCCCTATTCAGAAACATTTTTTATGCTGCAGAAATAACTTGCAAATAAACAGACTGGCAAACTGTAAGCCAGTGATGACCCACTTTTGACTACCAGACTATAGCCACACAGACTTTCACAGTTGGCAAGAAGGGGGAGGATTTTTTCTCAAAACACCAAAAATTACATCAGGTATCAGGGCCCAGATGTTGCCAAGATACCTGCTTTTCAGCGCTGAGATTTTCAACATGCAGAATTAAAGGATAACAATTTCTGTGCCTATCTCCTTGGACACCAGGAGGAAATGTTTTAATTTAGCCTAGGCAGACTTCGGAATTGATTGATTTGACTTAATTGCCATGCTGCTTCTGTGAAAAGTCCCCTCAGGGTGCAGGTAGGAAGTGGCAGCAATATGCATTTTCAGTGTGTGATATCTGTGCAGTGTCCATTACATCCACCTTAGAGCCTCAAAAACTTTAATGCAATTACTCTCTAACTGTGTTGTGAGGACAAAGTAACATTGCTGCTCTTATTTATTAGTGAAGACTCTGAGATAACAGATCTGAACTACATATTTAGATGCTTAATTCTTACTAACCCCATCTGAAAAAAATAAAATTAGTAGGGTAGAGGCACCTTTATACCCCTCAAGATTTTGTTAAAACAGTTTGTCTAGGGTTACCATAAAGGTTTACGGTATCAGGTGAAATGGACCTGGACTGTGTGCTCTAATTACAAATCCAGATGTTATCCCTATTGTTTATTTCCTGTATTTTAGTATTCTTCTCCTTATAGAGTAATATGTATTTAGTGTCACGAGAAGGGATGAGTTTATTTACTGACTGTAAAGTCTACCACACCTAGCCTGAGAGAATTTATGAACAGCTTTTATTAACCTAACTGTGTAAGTGCATCCTTACCATTTGGTTTGGGAGATATGTGTCCTAGCATGTGCACGTTTTACTTTATCTCTATTCATTTCAAAACCTATGAACTGGAATGAAAGTGCAGAAACATAGGTCACTACAGGGAAAAACTTTTTTTTTTTTTCTTGGCATATGCAAAGCCGACTGTTAATGGGCTTGGCCTTAAGGCATCGAGAGCTCCACAAAGGTTTGTTCACGTTGGACTGCTGTGTAAAGGGTTCTGACAGATGAATGGGAATGTTGCAGAGGATACTGTAGTAGATTCTGGCTACTAGATTTCTGTTTCAGCTTCTGATTTGCCTCTGATGTAGTTCACGTTCTTTCTTTTGCTTTCAGTGTGGCTCATGAGGCTGTTCAGTAGTGAATTATTTTGTTATTGCTGTGATTGTTTTTCACTTGGAGTGGTCATTTGCAGCCTTATCCAAAGGCTGCAAAATCCATCAGTAGTGTTCAATGAACCTTCACTAGTAGAAGTTGGAATGGCATCTTCCCTTTTGTTCATTGTATGTTGTCC
The DNA here is from genome assembly GCF_963932015.1 of Anas acuta. NCBI lineage: Eukaryota > Metazoa > Chordata > Aves > Anseriformes > Anatidae > Anas > Anas acuta. The sequence goes on from NC_088981.1 coordinate 49,958,839, forward strand.
TGGGCACACCTGAACAACTTTCTTTTGTTCTGCCAGACATTTTAATATTTACTTTTTTTTTTTTTTTTTGTAAGAAAAATTGGCTACTAGGAGAACAGCTTTCAGTGTAAGGAAAGGCTCTTTTTGTATTTGGAAGCAACAATGGCTTTCTTTTCTCACTCATAAATTTCCAGATAAGTTCAGTCTGCATTGTGCAGCTCCTTAATATGCTGAAGTTCAGTAATGTTCAGCCCTTAGGCCTTTGACAGATCTTCGTAAAGATAGAAGCCAACTGTAAAATCTGGATCTCTCTGCAAACTTCCTCAAAACTGGAGCCATTCAGTTCTGAGGTTTTGGTTTGCATGACACAATCCTGAATATTGACATTTGGCTGTGTCAAAAAACACAGCCCAGAGCTTTCCTCTCCACCTGTTTGTACAAAGCTGCCAAGCAGAAATATCAAATGCTTATACTACTAAATGGGAAAGCCTGTTAAAACTCCTAAACTGATGATTTCTATAGTTATTTTTTCTTCACTTGATCCTCTAAAAATGTTGGTAGCTCTTATCAAAGTTAGATAACTGCTCCCAGGCATTGAGAACAGTAAATTCTACCAAATCTGGCTTCTCTTGTGGGCTGCAATCCTGCAGAATGGCAGGAGCTGGAAGGCTCCTCTGGAGATCATCTAGTCCTGCCATTGCAGCTCGGGTCATCTCTGGCTGTAGAAAGGTCCTGTCAGTGCAGATAAAGGGTTTCTGTACAACTGTAACTCTGCTGTTGCATGGACCAAAAGCCTGTGGACAGGACTTACTTACTTACCATAACTGCATAGCCCTTGAAGATTTGTTCAGAGCCAGTTCTGCCATGTCTGAAACTGTGGGGCAGGCTGCACCTCTCTTGTTTGTCTAATTTCAGGCCAGAACATCAATTTTACTCTCCAGCAAAAGAATGCCACACAGGAGAATAATGTAATATCAACTGGAAATTTAAGGAAGGGGAAGGAGGGTGGTGTCTCCAGCTTCAAACCCAATTACAGTCAGCAGCAGGGAAACTCTCTGCACATCTCTTGCTCTTTCTCTGGAGCAGCTCAGGGTGACACAGACCTCCCCCCCACCCTCCCCTGTCCCTGCTCTGATCATAAATTTAACAGCAGACAGGCAAGTAGGCGACCAAAGTGATCAAACACCTCCCAATGTGTGCCAAACAGTCAGCACAGCTGTATGTTTGTCGCTAGACTGCTTCCTCTGCAGAGAAAATCAAATGCCATTTGTTTGATTCTGACTGGGCTGATATTTCACATCTTCCTTTTGACTCCGTTTGATCTTCAATCTGTTGACTGCATTTCCCTCCACAGTAATGAGGGAGCCAGCTGAGGAGCCACAAAACATGCAAGAGCTGAGGGAGGGAAGAACGCAGCCCAAAGTTCATCCTAACAGCAATTTAATGGGGCCTCCAGGGACCTGGAGTTGAAGTGGCTGGGGGATTTCTCACAGTGAAAGGTCTTATTTCCCTTGAATAAATTGTGTTATATAGCATTAAGAGAGCTACAGAAACTTACTGCTTAGCCTGCTCTGTCATTGCTTTACAGATGTTCATGCAAAGAGCACCAAATCATGGTGCAAATCATGGGCCTTGTGACTGAGAAATAGAATTTGGCACAGTTCGTCATTTGAAAAACCCTTTTCTGAAAAGCAAAAAAAAATAAAATAAATCTTTGCCACTGCTTTCTAAGAGGCAGTGTTTCTGTTTCAAGTCGCCCAGGTCTTTTTTTTATTTTTAAATACTGCTTCCATTAACCATGCCCACTCAAACACCTTCTCTCCTCCTTCAGAAGTGAATCTATGTACTCCCTATAGCATGCTACCGTTTGTCTCAGAAATGTTAAATTCAGTGTCTCAGTTCTCAAGATTAGATGGCACAAGGCCAGTGTAAATTCATTCCTGAAGTGTATTCCTCTCTGGTTTAAAAAATAGAAAATCCTGCTAAAAAATATCATAAGGAGTGGTGAAACATTTAGAATAAGGAGAGCCTGTGAAGAGGCACCACTGCCCTCTGTATGACTTTCATATACCATAGTGGAAATGTGTCATATTCCAAAACTAATTTTCTATTAGGGATTAGAGAAAGAAAGAAATGGGTGGAGAATTTGGAAGGAATCAGCTCAAGATTATGTTGTTGTGATGAGAAGGAAGTCCTGGAAATGAGTTCTGTTACTGTTTGAAAGGAAGGACCTGTAGGGGCAAATGGGAGAAAGGAACAGGTTTTGGACATCATCGAGAGCATTTTGCAGACTGCATGGCAGCACACTGAGAAGGGAAAAATGTCTTAACTGAAAGTAAAAAAAAATGTGGCCCAGAAAACAAATCAGTTGCTCTTGCTGTACCCCCATGCCCTCACTGTTGCCACCAGTATCCTGCAAGCTACCCAGTCCTGTCCTTTTCACCAGACTTTTGCAAGTCCTAGGTCCAAAAAGAATTTGGCTTACTTTTCTTCTGCAAAGCTCTGACACATATTTCATTCTTTTCTTTCCAGCCACTTTCTAGATCTAGATTTAATTTCAGAGCTACTTATCCATTCAGCCTTAGCTCTCTGTCTTCTGTCCATAAATCAACATTGATCTCCATCTTCCTATTATTCTTTTAATTAATGCTTATTCACTGAGCAGTGTATTGAGAAAGGTTGTACAAAAGACTGCTGCTGCATGGCAAATGAAGCTGGGGGGCAGTGGTGGGAAGGGTTGCAAGCAAGTAGGAGGATGCTGCCTTCTTTTTCCTTTGTTGTATTTCACATATCTCATGTTTGCTACAAAAGACAGTTGTGTTGTGTTGAAGCCAGTCTTAAAGGAAAGGGAAGAAACAGAAATAGACAAACATCATCTCTAAGTAACTGAATGGCCAGAGCAACGCAGAGAAAATATGCTTATTTGTCCAGGATGCTTTAGCTACAGGCTGTTTCCAGCAGTCCTTTTCCTTCTGGATGCACAGCTTTGATGCTGTCTGCAAGGAGTGCCTGGAGAAAAAGTTGTTTATGTTGGGTTAGAAGAGAAGGGAAATAAGAGAAAAGGGGGGGTAGGGAGGAAGCTCAGGCTCCTCTCTGCTCTGCAGCTTCCTTGGTCTCTTCTCTGAGCTCACAGTCACCATTTCCTGACTTGCTGCCCCCTGAAACATTTTTGTTCATGATGGTTGTCACCCATGCAGCAGTTGCCTTTCTCTTCTTAGCTGCCACCCACAGCTTCAGAAGTATCCCACAGGACGCTGTTGCCCACGTAGCCTCAGCTTGCAAAACAGCAAACTCCTCCAGGATGGCTTCTACCTTTCTGCTTCAACCCTAAAACCCAACACTGTCAGTGCAGCCCAGAGCCTCGGTCAGTGGAACATGAGGCCCTCAGGCATGGGCAACAGTGTGCATTTTAATGTTGTCACGTGCAAAGTTATTCAGCTGGAGACAAAAAATGAAAGACATGCTTACAAGAAAGAGGCCTCATGAAGCAGTGACTCTGAAAAGGACTAAGGACACTGATGAACTGGACATGAGATCTCAGCATACACATATAGCCAATATAGTTCTGGGGAGAATAAAAGGAGGCTATTGAGGAGTTCTATTGATGTTCTTTTTCCACCACATTCATCATTTGCATGGCCACTGCCAGCTACTTTGTCCAAATTTGGTGTAACAAATCAAACACTGCACAGATAAATTGTAGAGAGATCAGAGTAATGAGGATCATGTGGAAAGAACTCCCCGAGAGGAAGAGTGAAGGAACACAATATATTTGGCTTGCTAAGGTAAACAGTGACTTGGTCACAGTCTGTAAGTACGTGAGTGAAGAACAGAAAGGCGGTAATAAGGTCTCTCAAGTCTAATGGACAAATGAATAGAATCCTGAGTGGGTGATGAATCCAGATAAGTTCCTGAACCTTCATGAACAAAGTTCAAATTTTAGTGGCAAGGGTAATGAAATGTTGAAACAAAAATTTATGTATTGTAATGGATCTTCTAATACTGGAAAACTTTTAGAATTTTCAGACCTTTTTCTAATAATGGCTTTAGTGCAAGCAGAAGTTAATTCAACCCCTAGCTGAGCTCCTTTCAGCCCCTTTCTCACTGAGGAGGTCAATACCAATTTTAACTTTAGGATTAGTGAACGTGTTTTCATCCCATAGTCCCAGGAGTATGCTCATACATCTAGACTTCAGAGACCAAGACCCCACCTCTCTACCCTAAAGCTCTCTGACCACACAAGGAGATGCTCTCTGGTGGAGTCTGAGCCATATTATCAGGTGATCTGGGGAAGGATGAAACATTACTCAGAAAACCAAATTTTCCTCAAAACCTCCGGAGGAGAAAAGACGGTGAGAGCTATTTAAGGCTGTTCTGCTGCCACATGTCACACGTTGTGACGCACTCTGTCAGTGCAGTTACACAACACTGCCACCTCCTCAGACACAGCCTCATTTCCACGCAGGGCCTGCACCCCCCTGCACCCCCAGACCCTCATCACACCAAACGTGAAGTCATAAAACTGTGCTGATATGTATCAAACTACCAATTCTGAAGCAAGAATGCATTCATCTCTTCCTAAAAACTTCTTGTGTCTCCTCTGGCACACGAAATCAATGTTATGATCTAAATACTATTGCTCTTTCCTTTCTATTGGTTATCTACCAGCATTTAATTTAGTGTTCCATAGCAGTACTAAAGGGTGCTGGTGTTGCATGTGTGAGAACGAGTCCTGCAGTCTCTTCCCCTCTGGACACAGTGCAGGTAGATAAGCTGCAGTCAGTGTTAGAGGCAGCTAGTCAGCACCCTGCACTCACCAGCAGCCCAGGTGAAGCCCTGGGGCTGTTCGAGCAATGGGGTTGCTGGGGAATCCTGAAACACTGCTTTGAAACACTGTTTTGGTCCATACAAAAAAAAATAATCAAAAATTAAATTTGAACAATAATAGGTAGCACAAACTGGAAAAATAAAAAGCATGAAAGTAACTTAATATGAGCATTTTGCCTGCTTTTTTTTTTTTTTTTTTTTTTTTTCACTGAATTAAGCACACTAGGCTTAAAATATATACTGCTGCAAATATGCTTTCTTAAAAAAAAAAAAATGTTTCCAGGCTTTAGAGATAAGCATGTGTTTACATAATAAGCTGCTGGCATGAAATATGTATATACCAAGTAAAGCTACCAGTAATCTCAGCCAATGATTTCCAGAAGAGTGCTGTGCCTTTAAGTTTTATGTACATGTATGTTCCAATTTTTTTCCCATTAAACTATAATATTACAACATGGGTGTCTGCTTTTGAATGAATGTTGAGGGGAGAGGAGGCAGGGAAGATTAACTACTTCTGACCTTGGAACTGAAGGAAAATATCCTTCTGTACTATCAACCATTTAATTAAGAAACTTGGACATCACTGTGTTTCTTTTACGAGGGAGCCAACTCAGGAGCAAAGGAGCTGTCCCTTGAGGAAACTCTGCTCAAAGAAAGATAAAGGCCTTTCAAAACATGCATGTTCAATATGTTCAATGGAAACTTCTTTGAGGATTCCAGCTTAACAAGCCCTCTCTGCCACATTGTGAATAATCCAGCTCATGACCCTGGGGCTAAGGGAAATGCCTGCACTTGCGCCTTTTTTTTTTTTTTTTTTTTTTTTTTAGGCTCAGGCCTAAATCATGGGAATACAGGAGCCATGGGAATATACAAGGAGCTGGGAGCAGCAGTCTCTGCTTTCATGACTAGGCACTTGGGAGAAAATAAAATGTGACCTGACCTAGTGCAGAGGAAGGGATCGTTAACCAGAAGATATGAGTAAGTTTATAGGTGACAGGATCAAAGATGGAGTGGGTTGAGGCTAACATTAACCGTGAGGACTGAGTTAATGTTCCACAAGTGACACTAGTGATAATGTCAAGTTTGCAAATTTACCATTCTCTGGAGGAAGAGAAAACAGTGAATTTGAGAATTTTAATCAGAACAGAAGTATCAAGTATTCTTGAAAAACATATTTTTCTTACATAGAATTTTCATGTTTTTGCCTTCACAAACCAAGTAGGGAGGCCAACACCAATCCACCAGTTTTGATAACCCCAATCCATGAATGTCTTCCAAGACAAGCCCTGTTTCTTCTTAAAACTGGTTCACAGAAAAATATCTCTTTCTCCTTTACAAATACAAACACAGCAAGCTTTTCCAGAGTCAAAGATCAGATGCAATACTCAGATCTGTGCCCTCTGGGATCAGCTGTGTTTTCAGAAGCTGCTAAGAGCTTTCCACCCTTCCAAGCTGGCAGGAGCCCAAAGCACACAGGAACCAGTGGGAAGTTCCCAGTTTAAAACTTCTGTTAGGCTGAGTGCAATGCAATGATACTTTCCTTCAAATGCATTTTGTTACTCTTGCTTTGCATCTTCCTTCCAGCCTATTTGACAGGTAGATGTTTGCATTAAGATATATGGTTATATCTGGTCTTGCCTTTAAAAGGCCAACAGGTAATTGGCAGTGTTGAGGGATTATAGGATGATGGAAGCACTCACCAGAAGCCAACATGAATTGAGCCTCAAGCCATTGAAGGTAAAGTGATACTTCATCATTCCTTGAGTTCATATTTTTCACCTTATCCTTGGAAGTACTGACATCTTAATAACCTTGCAGAACGGCAGAAACACTGACTTTCTGGCAGTCTGCTATGATGTTCAGTAGCACTGTGATCTGGCAGTAGACCTCCTGAAAACAATTCCAAATTATGGATGTCCTGTTCTCCCGTAAGAAATATAAGCTTTCAATAAAAAAAGGTCACAACTATCCATATGGCCTTATTACACTGCTTAAAAAGCACCTATATGGTAATGACCTTTGGTGCGTTTCAAATAGGCTTAGACCATGAGAAATTCATATATAAAAGCACGTCATATATTATTTTGGAAAAATTGTTCTCCAATAATCTTTGCATGGTAAAGTGCAGGTAAACCTGAGTGGCCATACAAGCCAAATCAGTGAGATGGTCTGTGTGACTTTTTTTCTACCAAGAGAAAGCAAAAACTTACTATGAGGAAGCTTCATAGTATGCTGTGAGCTATTGGGTCATTCACACAATTTTGGAGATGGTTCTTATAAAGATAGTAAGTAGATTTGGTTGAATGGTATTTGCTGACTCACAGATCAATTATGCTAGGATTTGTTTTGGCATTTATGATATTTGGAAACCAGTACAATAATTTCTTACTAATTGATTGCAAAAATATCCTTTACATATTACCAGCAAACAAACAGCAAACTTCATGAATGGCTAAATGGCTAAATACTAAGCCAAATATTAAATACTAAGTGCTTCAGTAGGTGTGGTTGGCAGCTGTGTTCCACCACAATCAGTCTCTTATTCCCCTCCTCAAAGGAAAAGGGGGAGAAAATACGATGAAAAAGGGAAAAGAGAGAAAAAAAAAAAAAAAAAAAAAAGATGAAAACGGGAGACAAGTGGAGACAAGAACAGGGGAGATGGCTCAACAATTATCATCACAGGCAAAGCAGACAGAGCAAAGGAAGATTAATAAAATTTATTGCCTATTAATAATATGCTAGAGAAGTGAGAAACAAAGAAAAACTAAAAACACCTTCCCCCCATCCATCCTCTTCTGCCTCCTCCCTTGAGAGGCACAGGGGAACAGGGAATGAGGGCTGTGGTCGGTCCCTAACGCTTTGTCTCTCCTGCTCTCTCAAGGTCCATCTCTGCCCCTGCTCCCCATGGGGTCCCTCCCACGGGATGCCGTCCTTCCCCAGCTGAGCCTGTGGGGGTGCCCACGGGCAGCAGCTCTCCAAGCACTGCTCCCACACGGCTCCATCCCACGGGGTCCATCCAGTCCAGCAAACTGCTCCAGCACGGGCCCCCCACGCGTGGCAGCTCCCCCCAGACCCCTGCTCCTGCGTGGGCTCCTCTCCATGGGCTGCAGCTCCGGCCCGGGGCCTGCTCCTGAGGGGGCTCTCCATGGGCCGCAGCCTCCTCCAGGCCACATCCACCTGCTCCACCGGGGGCTCCTCCACCCATGGTGGGGCTGCAGCGTGGAGATCTGCTCCATGTGGGACCCATGGGCTGCAGGGGGACAGCCTGCTCCTCCAGGGGCCTCTCCACGGGCTGCAGGGGAACTGCTGCTGCCTGCCTGGAGCACCTCCTGCCCTCCTTCTCTGCTGGCCTTGGGGACTGCAGGGCTGGTTCTCACTCCTCAGTCTCCCAGCTGAAGTTCTGCAATAGTTCTTTTTTTCCTTTTCTTAAATCTGCTCTCACAGAGGTACAACCAACATCACTTAGTGGCTCAGCTCTGGTCAGTGGTGGGTCCCCTTAGAGCTGGCTGGAACTGGCTTTTATCTAACATGAGGAGGCTCCTGGAGTCTTCTCACAGAGGCCACCCCTGTAGCCCCCTCTATCAAACCTTGCCACGTAAACTCACCACAGTATGTAAGTTTGGGTTTGGAAAGCCCAGCTATTTGCTATTTAAAAAATCTATGTCTCTGTCTACTGGAGGCTCTCTATCAATCTGTATAATAAAATATTTGCAGGTACATGTGTTTTATGTAGAAGATATAAGATATATTCTAGCTAGTTCAGAGCTCAGCTGAATAATAGTGGAATCAGGCAAGAGTTTCAAAAATGTTTCCTATGTGTTTCTGACCAGTTCAAATGTTGCTTGCTTTCCCAGAACAGGTTTTTTGTTTGTTTGTTTGTTTGTTTTTTGGTTTTCTCCTCTTCAGGACAATTTTATGGATGTGGGTGTTTGTTCAAATAGGCCTGTACACGTTATTAATGTGAGCATGCAGACTGGACTCTCTGTGACTCTAGAAACAATGAAAAGAAAGGCCTACTTAATAAAAGGAAAGTGACAGGTGAGCTTGTGAGAGACTCTGTGTAAATGACATCCACCTACTAACATATCACTTCTCTTAATTTTCTTAAGCTTTATGTTCCAAGGTCACTTGAAGAATTGAATAAGAAGGGAAAATTGTAGACTATGTCTATCTGTGGGTAACTATATTAACCTGGAAGTTTGCAACTCTGGTCCTCTGGTCCTCTGTTCCAGGTATCAAGATTTTCTTGATGGAGGTCCAGGAAAATGCACTTCTTCTACATAGCCTGTACTCAGGCTTTCCAATTTGTACTTTCTGACCTGTATTGAGAACAGAGAAAGTACTGAGGTGGTAAACTAGAGCCCAAGAGGAAGGTAACACCTCATTGGCCATAAGGACATTACAGCTGAAGGAGCTGGAAAAAAGAAGCATCCAACCAGCTGATAATTAAGAGGCAAGTTTTAAACTGCTTGTTTTGAAGCAATCCTTGTGTTAAATGAAATAAGGAGCCAAAAAGTATATTCCTACCATGTCAGAGTAAGGTGTGAGTTTTTCATTTAGATTAACATCACAGGGGCCCAAGCATGTCATGGTCAAACTCCCTCTTCGTGGCCATAAATGAAGGAAAAGCACTCAAAGCTCTGTTCAAGAGGGTCAGGAGAGTCGCAGATCTTGCACTCTATCTCCATCTTTCACTTTATCTTCATAGTGATGAAATAAAGAAGAGAGAAAGTATAAGTTTGTGTCAGTGTGAGGGCAAGCAGAAGGGTGGAGAGGACTGCTAAAACACATTCTGGCTGAACTTCTTAGCAGGCAAAAGACAGCCTTCAAACCCTCCCTCATCATCACAAAAGCAGAAAATTGCTGCAAATAGCTAAAGTGTAACTTATCCAGGAAACACATTCTGTCCTCTTTTGGGAATATGACGTATCCTTAATGTCAAGCACTGCAAAACACAAAAATGCAGTGTGAATCTCTGCAGACATTACACATATGTATGCAAATCCATACTGCTCATACTTGGCAGTACAAGCACACATTAAAAAAAAAAACTTACAAGCAAACAATCTAGAAAATCATTGGAATAGGCTGCCCAGGGAAGTGGTTGAGGCACCATCCCTGGAGGTCTTTAAAAGATGTTTAGATTTAGAGCTTAGTGATATGGTTTAGTGGAGGACTTGTTAGTGTTAGGTCAGAGGTTGGACTCGGTGATCTTGGAGGTCTCTTCAAACCTAGATGATTCTTTGATTCTGTAAAATCTGCAACTGGATTTAAAAATAAAAACCACGTGGCAACTCAAACACACTGAACGAAAAAGTCCTGGAGAGGTGTTATGTTCACTTGCAGTTTGCATTACAGAAAACTCCACAAAACTCTGTAACTCAAGAAAGAAATGAGAGCTCAATTCTCTTGTTCATAGGTGCTGATCTCTTTATTATTTATAATTATTATTATTATTTTAATATTTTAAAATTTTCATTGGGGTTTCAAGCTGTGTTGAGAGCATACTTATGCTACATCTCAGTCAGCTGTGAGAGAATACCTATCCTACATCTCTGTCAGCTGGTAATCTCCAAAACCTCATTAAGCAAGAGGTTGGAAAGTCCTTTTCCAGAACACAAACGACCTTGACACAACTTCTGCTCTGAACTGCCCTGGAAAGGACCTTCTCTCTCCCTTAACTATACAGGAAGCTGAGAAAGACTGGCTGGCCATTCATCTAAGTGGTTCCTCATATTAGGAATATGGACAAGGATGCAAATGACAACAGATGATGGGGGAAGAACCAAGTTTGCTTATTCTGAAGGAAGAAAACTTACAAACCAATAAAATCAGAGTTTCTTTTTTTTCCCCCATTGTTCTAGTTTTTATTCCACACCATCAACTTACAAGCAACACAAGGATTTACTGACTACACTGACCCAACAAATTCTGTAAGTACTTCCTTAACTTTAACTGTATAATCATGTACTTTACAAGGACTACTTGCAAACTTAAGAATGTACCTTATAGTTTGCTAGATCAAGGCTTGTGTTAATAATAAATTATGAAACAATCAGACTCATTTACTGGAGGTTAGGTTAGGTCTTGATATACTTTAGCTCTGTCTGACCTTATTTTTTCCACAGCACTGCTTGTTATACCTGTTTAATACTGTGATGTGTATTAAATCTATGTAATTACCTATAGTGGGATTTGTTTATCAAGCTCTCCAGATTCAGTGATTTTCCCACTTGGTAGGCAAGTCTATTTTGCTTTTGATCAAACATGGCTAAACTTATAGCAACTTCACTCTGAAGTGGTAAGGACAGGCGCCTTATCAGAGTGCTCAGAAATGGCACTTGTTTTATGGAGTTAATTCTACAACTTTGTTAGGGATGTAGTTTCTTTCTCCCCTGGAAAATCTGTATTTACATAAATCTGTGGCACAGCTGGGTAGGGCTCCTTCCTCAAATTAAAATGATTTGCCCTTAGAGAATTTATGTAAATCTTTGAAAATTAATTTCAAAATTTTGGAGAAGCCATGCTGTTCTCATAGAACACATTAAAAATCGAACAAACAAAACCACCACCTCTAAAACCACATAAAACAACACACACAATGCGTTAAAATAATCTATTCCTTTCTTTGTCCAAATTTGCTTGTGAAAATTGGCACAACAGTTTATCTCAGCCTGTTTTTTCAAAATCTGAATGTCTTGAGACATACGTTTATATAAGTATAATTTTATTATATCTTGAGTAAGTAGTTAGTTAGCATGCCCCAATACCCAAACAAGTGGACTGCTAGAAACAAAAATGTAGAAAAGGGTTGCCAGTTGTTGGGCTAGGTTAGTCAAAATGTAATTAATGTGATGTTTCGTGGCAGGTCAAGTAAAGCATTCGTAAAACCAACAGAGCAGGTCTTTTGATTTATATAGGAGGAAGGAAAATGTGTTTATGGAAATAATGCAGATCAGGAAATAAAATTATCTGCACCATTCAGCTCTGCCAATGCATCATTTTCAAAGGTCAGAAGCCTTATTTAATAGGAATTTTCTCCTCAGCATCATTTCTCTCATGATTTTTTTTCTATTTGCTATTCCTAGATTTTCTTTTTCTAAATGGACCTCCTTACAATTCTTTTCATCCTCCATTGATCTATATTTGCAGATCTTTGTAGACATCTATACTTCTTTCTTGCTTTGCTTGTTTTTTCTTCATATTTTTCTATCTTTCTACTTATTTCCATGTTTCTCTTTTCCCTTCTGTGTTTCAATCTCTCCTAAAACAATAAACAGGAAAACTACAGCAAAGACACATTTTCATCAATGAGAAATTATTGCCTCTGTTCAAAAGTGTGCCATAAATAATCACATAAGTAAGCCTGGCTGGATGTACCATCCAAGAAACAATCTTTTGATGGTAGCACATTTATATATACAAATGTAGGTGAGATTTTTATTTTACGAAAGAACAACTAACATTCCTAGATGCATGTTGAGGGATTTTTGAAACAGTAAAGATCCCATGGCTTGCTGCAGCTGAGCAAACCAAGCTACCAGGATGACTATGAGAAGTTCCTGTGACAGTGTTCCCACATCACCCGACTGAGGAATTTAGAAAAATATTGTTGCCAGCAGCTGGCTTCAAGGACGGGATCTATGTGACTGCTAATCATAAGGGGTTGTTTTCTTGCAGTTGTTTGTCTGAGTGCTTTTGACCAATAATCTTGTGTGAGACACTATCTGCCCCTGTTAAGTTTACTGTGAAAGTCAGGCTATTTGGGTAATAAAGGAGAGAGAGCATGATCTGACCATACTAGTGTCTGTCATGTCTGTCAGCCGTTCTTCCTGCAACAGATGCAAGTAATAAATTTATCCATGATTATTAGTGTCATATTAAACATACGATAATTTCTTGTGACTCCCTACTTAATTCACTTCCTTTTTAGCTTACCAATCAAACTGAAGATTTTATAGGACTAATTTACTTCTATTTAGCCAAATTTCTATCATGATCACTGAACCTGGAGCTTGTGAACAGAATGTGTTCTTAGCAGAAAGGATCATTTTGAAGTTCTTTGTAGTCATCTCCTGGAGATCAGACTTTATTATTATTTTTTTTTTTAATCAGCATCCTTATTACTCTTTTCAGAGGAAAATTATCTAACCTGCTTTTTGAGAAACAAAGGTCATCTCTTTTCTACAGCCACAACTTCAGCTAGAGATTGCAAGGTTGTAAAATCATCAGGGACCCTTTCTCGATTTAGTGCTCTATCTATGTTATATGGATTCAGAGTCCATTAAGCACATTGTCAATTAAAACATGCTATGGTTGATGAGACGTCTTCATTAAAATATCTATCACTAAGTGCTTGTAATTTTAGAAGAGAAAAATGTTCTGTGCTGACTTGTATCTGCTTGCCCCAAGCAATGCAGGGGAACAGGGGCTGTGGTCAGTCCCTGATGCTTTGTCTCCTCCACTCCTTCACAGTCACTCTCTGCCCCTGCTCCCCGTGGGGTCCCTCCCATGGGATGCCGTCCTTCCCAAACCAAGCCTGCGGGGGCTGCCCACAGGCAGCAGCTCTTCAAGAACTGCTCCCACATGGCTCCATACCATGGGGTCCATCCATCCCTCAGGAGCAAACTGCTTCAGCATGGGTTCCCCACGGGTGGGCGGCAGCTCCCCCCAGACCTCCTGATCCTGTGTGGGCTCCATTCCACAGACTGCAGCTCCAGCCCGGGGCCTGCTCCTGCGGGAGCTCTCCATGGGCTGCAGCATGGAGATCTGCTCCGTGTGGGACCCATGGGCTGCAGGGGGACAGCCTGCTCCACCAGGGGCCTCTCTACAGGCCACAGGGCAACTGCTGCTGAGTGCCTGGAGCACATCCTGCCCTCCTTCTTGTCTGGCCTTGATGTCTGCATGGCTGTCTCTCACTCCTCGCTCTCCCAGATGCTGTTGCACAGCAGGTTTTTTTTCCCTTTCTCAAATCTGCTCTCACAGAGGCACAAACAACATCTCTTACTGGCTCAGCTCTGGCCAGCAGTGGCTCCCTTGGGAGCCGCTGAAACTGGCCCTTATCTAACATGGGGCAGCTTTTGGACTCTCCTCACACAGGCCACCCCTGCAGCCTCCCACTACCAGGACCTTGCCACATAAACCCAACACAGATGATAGCATGCTTTATCTTACTGCCTCTCCCATACAGTATTTGTCAGAGGGAACTGAGAGATTTTTGAGTTAACTTGTCAACATGAAATCTGTAATCATTGTTTATTAACAGTAAAATAATAATCTCCCATAATCCCCACTTTGATTTAGAGATTATCACAGTATCAAACTAAATCAGGTATGCATTATTAGGAATTTTTGTCTCTGTGTGCTCCCAAGAGTAGCATCTAAGAGTCTTGTAGTGGGTTTACATGGCAAGGTTTTGGTAGCAGGGGGCCATAGGGGTGGTTTCTGTGAGAAGGATCTAGAAGCTGCCCCATGTTTGGGAAGGGCCCCACTGTTTTCCAGATCTGAGCCAATAAGCGATGTTGTTTTGCGCCTCTGTGAGAGCATATTTAAGACAGGGAAAAAAAACGCTGCGCCACACAGCAGCTGGGACAGTGAGAGGAGTGAGGAACAGCCTTGCAGATGCCAAGGTCAGTGTAGAAGGAGGGGGAGAGGTGCCCCAGGCGCCGGAGCAGAAGTCCCCTGCGGCCTGTGGTGAGGACCATGGTGAAGCAGGCTGTCCCCCTGCAGCCCATGGAGTACCACGGTGGAGCAGGGTTCCACGCTGCAGCCCGTGGAGGAGACCACGGTGGAGCAGGTGGCCCTGCACTGACGGAGGCTGCCGCCTGTGGAAGACCCCTGCCGGAGCAGATTCCGGGCCGGACCTGTAGGCCATGGAGAGGAGATGAGGCAGGAGCAGGTGACCTGGCAGGAGCTGCTGCCCGTGGGGGAGCCAGGTTGGAGCAGTTTTCTCCTGAGGGATGGACCCTGTGGTACGGACCCATATCTGGAGCAGTTCTGGAAGAGCTGCTGCCTGTGGGAAGCCCACGCCGGATCAGTTCATCAAGGACTGCATCCCGTGGGTGGGACCCCACAGCACAGGGGACGAGAGTGACCGAGAAGGAGCGGCAGAGAAGAAGTGCTGTAGACTGACCATAACCCCCATTCCCCTGTTCCCCTGCGCCGCTCGGGGGGAGGAGGTGGAAGAGGGTGGATGAGGGGGAAGGTGCTTTTGGTTTCTTTCTTTTGTTTCTCACTTCTCAAGCTTGTTAGTAATAAGCTAACAAGCTTATATAATCTTACTATCTCCCTATGCAGAGTCTGTTTTGCCCATAACAATTAATACTGGGTGATTTTCTCGTCCTTATCTCAACCTTTGAGCCTTTTTCACATATTTTCTCCCCATTCCCCTTTGAGGAGGGGGAGTGAGAGAGCGGCTGTGGTGGAGCTTGGCTGCCCACTTGAGCAGAACCACAACAAATCTTTTCTCTTTGGCGAATAAGGGTTGGCCCATTTTCTAACAGAGACAAATAGATGGCAGTGCTAATTACCAAGTTGTATCACGTATTTCTGCAAGCAAAAGTCATGGACCGCTTGCACTTCTCGAACTACCACAACGTAATATCTATATTTTACTTCACACTTACATGTATTAGCAGATAATTAACAAGAAATTAAATATTTTCCCTAAATTACCTTCATACTTACAGCTACCCAGCAATAACAAACCTACCCTGTTTCAGAGTGAGAATCTTGCTGAGATGCAAGCATAAATGGGAAGGTTCCCATGAAAATCAATTGCATTTTGCACAGAAAGGCATATTTGAAATGAAAGACTGAGACCTAGTAATTTGTCAAGACCTGTAAAGGTTTGTTGTTGGTTTGTTTATTTTTTGTTTGTTTGTTTGTCTGTTTTCAGTTGGTTGGTTGGCTGGTTGTTTTTTGTTTGTTCATTTGTTTGCTTGTTGGTTGCTTGGTAGATTTTTTATTTTTGGTTTGGGGAAACAGTTTTCTGTATGACAGTGTCATAAATGTGAACTTCATCACATCTGTAATGATGCAAGCTTATTTGGAGAGTCTTCCACTTCCAGAATGAACCAATTATTGATAAACAGTATATTGCAGTAACCTGTTCTTGTTTGTATAGAATTTTGGCTAATGTCAGAGCAATAATGAAACCTGAAATAAAAAGGATCAAATGAAAAGGACCAAATTAAAAATTCATAAAGCAGCTGTACATTTTTAAATTAAATCAGAGGAGTTTTGAAATTCCAGTGACTGCTCACATTCAGTTTTCATGTGGGACCAGGTTTTGGTTCATCTCTGTAAATCCAATGGTGTTAGCAACCCTACAATCGTATCTCTTTAAATGATGACAGAATCATACTAAAGATTAATGGGCATGCTTTGTATGCAGGATTAATCTTCTAGGAGTTGTCATACTACCGAAGGTAATTAAAAGAACAATATTCCCACATAAAGACTTCTTATTGACATATAAACCACCAACTGAAATGTGAAGCCTGAAAAACTATGCCTGTTTATTACATCTTCATTCAGTGCGACTGCTTAATCTATAATCATTTGATTTTCTTAAGGATGTATAACATAGAATGATATGTAAGTCTTAAGTCTAAGCTGATTACAATAGACACGGATCAGCTGTTTCCAAACATGTCCATATAAAGTTGAAGCTTTATTTTATTTTATTTTATTTTATTTTATTTTATTTTACTTTTTGCCTGTTGTAATTCTCTCTTGTAAAGTTCTCTTGTATCATTTCGAAATTTTCTGATCCCCTTCCCAGTTATTCTTCTACTTCTAGATATGCTGTGTTTTAAGTAAAGGAATAAAACCTTCATGCCCTGAGTAGCTAAGCAATTAAAGTCCCTGTGGATAGAAGCCAATTGCTTAGTTTTCTTCCTGCAGTTGTAGACCAGAGTTTTGGAAGGTGTTCGTTTATGAGAGACACAGGGCTGAACATTAAGTAACTGTATCTAAAAATATAGAAAGAAGCAAAGGTCATTCAGGCAAATTATTAATACTTTATTTTGATTTAAATGAAGGAAGTAATCCCACCATCTGTCACATAAACATTCTCTTACAAAAGTAAGAGACACAATGACTCAGAGAGGCAAAATAATTCCTTTATTATTAGACAGTCATTTATACTTAAAAATAAATAAGAAATAAATAGTAGTGCCACTATATAATGTGCTTGTGTCTGAGAAGAAGAAAAATAGTAAGGTGGAAAGAAGTGAATACAATATTATAGAAAAAATGTTATAAGAAAAGAGAACAGATCAACCAATCTTTTTTTTTTCCACAGAAAATGGTTGCACCTAAAAAAAAAAAAAAAAAAAAAAAACACAGAAACTTACCGAAGTTCCGTTATAAAACTCCTTTTGCTTTAGCATGTTTTCATCAATATGCTATTAATCAATGAAAATCATCATGCATTTAAAACGAAAGAAATGTTAAAATATATTCAAAATGATATTGAAAATGGTATAGAAAATATACTAACATCATCCTATATTCAAATCCATCCCACTTGCAATTTTTTTTTAATAAAGCACATCTACTTAACAAAGTAGATACTCCATAGTTCTACAGAGGCCAGAAACTTAGCATAAATGTATTTTTCTGATAAAACGATGTTTAAAGCATGTTAGACTGAAATTGATGTGAGTCGATATTTTTTATTTTCTGTTAATTAGTCTTGAAATATCGCTTTCAAATCATTACAAGTTGTCAGGTTTACTTCAGGTAAGTGTTGGTAAGCTTAATTTTCTTTAATTGCTAATATGAACAGATATCTCCCATCAAACTCTGCATAGCAGTATGTTGGCAATTTCCTATATTCTTCCATGCTCAAAAATGTGTTCAGGCTAAAAATGTGTACACATCTTGCTACAGGGAGCTAACCCCTCCAACAATGACTTTCTTATAAATACGCTTTACACTTTGTTCTGCTTTACAAACTTATGTCCTATACACATCTTAACCATTTTGCATGCTGCTAGAAATGCCTTAATCTTACTGGCCATAGAGGTTAATGACTTCAAATCACAGCAAACTGAAGTGAGCACTAATCACAAATTATGTTTTCATATTATTAGCACAATTTGACTTTGCTGATGATTCATTATAATCCCAGATATCAAAACATTTCTGTTACCCAGTTTATATACTCTAACCAAAATTCTCATATCTTATGCTCTGTTTTCCTTATAAACTCTAGCTTCTTTTGAATTAAGTTAATTTACTTATACCAAGCTACCTGTTAAACTGAAATTTTAGTTATGTGCTTTGTTGCAAGTCAAACATCGCAATAAGTTCAGTAGAAGTAAAATCAATACAATCTGCATATAATCTTAAATGGCATGGCTTTATACATAAGCTGTGGTTCTCTGAGTCTGGAATAATGTGCCTGGGATGACTCAAAATTGCTTACTCTGGTGGTTTCTGTACTTCAGCTGACAGAATTTTGTGTGAGATACACCTCTAATATGCTCCAGTATCACCAAGCCCATGTTCCTACGTGATAGCCAGCATTACTGGAAGACTTATCTGTGTACACCTTTGGTAAATAGAAAGGATTAATTGCAGGTAACAGTACTGCTTCTTAGATTCCTGGAATATTTAGAAGCAGTGCAGAAGTCCTGTTCCATTTTCAATTTTGGGGGTGATTTCATTTCCCTTAATCATTGTTCAGATATATGCCAATAAATAATATTTTTTTAATATTATTTAAAAAAAAATAAATTAAAAAATATATCTTTTTTCCCCTTTTTATAACCCAAAATTCAAAATTATTGCCCTTGGATTTTTGTTGTTGTTGGTATTATTATTATTATTATTTCAATGAACATTTTTGGTGAAGGACAAATTATTTTTGTTGAAAGCCATTTTCCATTTTTGCAGATTTTTTTTTGTCATCTCCAGCTGAAAATGCACAGAAATGCTCCCTCAGCCCCTGGCTGTTTAGCATATTAGCCATAAAAGCATCACAGCATGGTATGTTATGAACATAGTGAAAAAAACATTGCTTTGACCAAGTGCAGAGTCCTGCTTTCAAAAGCCTATAACTCAAGCAAATCAAAACAATTTTTCACTCAATTTCAGCTTTTAACATCTCTACTTTACAGTTGTACAGATGTTCAAAATAACACCAGGGTGTTTTTTTATAATGAGAAATGTCTGTCTATTTTCCCACGCTCACATTCTGAAACGAATCTCTGATTAAACATTTTAAAAATTCTTTTTGGTAGGAACCAAGCAAAGGGATACTCAAGCCAAAATCTGTGCACTTTTTTTTTTTTTTTCCCCCTCCAATTTTGAGAACAACTGTGTAAAAAGGGAAATAATTATGCTACCTCAACCAAGGCTTTAGTTGGCAGTATAATCAAATAACAGTCCGGTATAATACAGCGAGATTGCCTAAGGTTATGTGCTCACTCGAAAAAGAAGGTAGATGTATGACTCGAAGTGTGGTTGTAATTCAGGGTTAGAAGTTACTACATCCTTTGTCAGGGAGAGCCCATGTTGTGGGCATCTGCACAAAACATCCCCACATCCCCAAAGTTGTAGTACCTGCCTACACTTCACTGCATGCATTGAATTATAATGCATAAACCCACAAATTTTCTACTTCAGTATTTGTGAAAACCATTAACTACAACAACAACAAAAATAATTTGATGCCTATCCAGTAGTGTTTCATTTTCAAATAGATATTTGAAAGAGTTAAAGGGAAGATGAATGTTGGCGAAGGTTGATGGAGGAATTGTACTGACACAGAGGTGCTAAACTTCTTTGAATTAGGAGCTTTTATGCTAGTATTTTCTTTACATCACATTCATAAATCAGCTGAAATACAGTCTGCATCAAAGTCCAGCAATTTAAATATATATATATATATATATATATTAAAAATTTCCATACAGAGAGCACAACTATATTTATCAACAGACCCACACAGTAGTGTTGCTGTCTTACACCCATATCATTCGTGGACCCACACTTATTCTGAAGTGCTGAGAACTTTTTGCTGGAGAAGGGTTGATGTTCCAGATTGTAAGAAAACAGACTCAAAACCACAAAAAAATAAACAATGTTAAGAACAAAACCCTAGTAGATGAGACTTGTATGTTTTCAGATGATGATATTTTGAACAGTTCTAGTCTCCCAGTGATGCTACACTGCCAGGTAGCACTAAGAGACTGTATCATGCCCAAATGGTGACTAATGGAATATTTCTGCTCTAAATTCAGACTATGTTTAGGTTGGTATGTGGTGAGCTTGCTGAATTTAGCTTCCTGTGGCGTCAAAACCTATGTCTAGTTTTACCAACATTACTTTGAGTTTTTCCTGCTCACTGTGAATATTCCCATAGAGAAGAACTTTGTTTGGAATCAATTAAGGCTGAGTAAGTATGACATCCATGCAGAGAAGACTCTTAAAAGCAAGAAAATGTCAGATTACGGAACTCCTCTTAAAGGCACCTCAGTGCCCACACAACACATTTCCACTGACATGAGTAGATTTCACACCTCCCCACAGAACTTCCTTCTGCCTCCCAAATATAAGGGATCCCATCCAGCTCATTAATTTCACACTATAGAACCCCACACACTATAAGCCCAGCTCAACAGTCATTATTTCATAAAGTTAGTAAGGTCAAGATGATGTGTATGTGTGAGATTTTGAAATGAAGAGGAGATGGGGGTGTTTGAATTTTATTTATGCTTCAGATTTGTAGTTCTGAGCTGTCCAACTCTGACAGCAATCTTTCTTTTTCTTTCTTTTTTTTTCTTTCATTTTATTTTTTTTTAATAGAATAACATGCATGTTCTATTTCTAAATTTCTAAATCTGTATTTTAGACTACCAGCTTGGAACAGATGTTCAGTAGTCATATAACAGGTGAGGTAGCAGAGCAGTTGGTCCAAAGATTAAATAAGGATAATAGTAACTGAGAAGAGTTATTAAGTTAAGAATATTAATTTAAATGTGCTGGATAAATTTATGGGTGATTTTAAAATGGGATAAAGATACTGTTTGGTTTCTCCTGAGATCTTTTTAGAAAATATCTGCTGTCTAATCAGAAAAGAAATTAACATCATTTGCTAAGGCAATTCATGTGTCTTTCATACACTGCCATTTATTACTACCACCTTTTGTTATTATTGTCATCTGATGTTTGTATGTGAAGCAATCCAGAGTATGTTCCTTATAAAAACACTTGCTCATAGTTTGCCTAGAGGAGGTAGGTCACATTAATGTTGAATGAAAATATAAACTTAATGAGAAATAAAGTAAGCAGTAATGAAATTTTAATCACGCAGTCACCTGAATATTGCTATTGCCTAATAGGCAAATTGGTTCTATAGACTCAGATTAGCTAAACTATTTAGAATCCTCTGGGTAAAAACAGGCACCAGGGAAATCTGCAAGTTTGCATAATCACTCAGACACTTTTGTAAACCCCCTTCATCTAAATACCTAAACAGTTTTGAAATTCTTTTTTTTTTTTTTTTTCCTGGATTGGAATGGTATCTGTGTTTGATAAAGGCAGAGGAGTCCTATTTAAGACTTGGTTTACAAGGAATTTTTATGTTTACTTGCTGTACTACTAACAGATTGGAGAGTAGTTTCAGGATTACTCTAGTGTACATAATTTAGACATAAACTGCCATTTGTTAGAGTTCTGGTATTCTGGTCCAAGCCCTACTGAATCACATGTACCTGAAAAAACAGGAGAGTGATGAAAGCACAGTCCAGAAGGCATCCATAGCAACTTGAGTAATCCTTACTAGCGGACAGGTTTGAACTGCAGATAAAATGAGAATTTTCATTTTTCATTTTGTAATTGGAGTGATGTAAATAAAACTTAAAATGCAGATGAGCCTGATTTTACAACAGGCTTTAAATCCCATGGACGTTTTAAAATAAAATCTTGCTGTAGATGAATTAAGAGAGCACGGCAGCAGAAAAATAGGGGGATGGCACAATAAGTGCTAGAGTTGAAGAAAAATAATAGGAAAAAAAAAAAAGTATAATGAGAGAACATTAAGAAGCATAAATGCACCTTTCCCACTACTGGAAACTGTTGTGATATTTTCCTGTGGGAAAAGGCCATTTTCATTGTTCTGTTTTTCCTTTTAGGAAAAGAAAGAACACATTTTTGTGATCCTCTTGAACACCCTTGATCACAATATAGAATATTTCATTCTTAGAAAACCATCATCTTTCAGAGCATGATAGAACTAGTTGGGGGGGGGGGGGGGAAGAAAAAAAAAAAGTCTTTCCTTGTAAGAATATTTTAATGATGATGACACATTTGAACCACAGTTTAAAAAAAAAGAAAAGAACTTGGAACATAATAAAGTGGACAAACTAGGGTTGAAAATGTGTTTTGAAGGGAAATTGCATGCAGAAGTTTTTGAGAAGAAATAATAAGTATCCTGCAAATGTATTTTCAGATATTTTTGTTTTTGAAGTCAAGGTATATGCTTCTTCCTCATAAGAGCATAAGTAACTAGGCAGAACACCTTTATTTTTAAAGTAGAATTTTCGTAGTTCCAGGGTTTGGCTTGCTCTAAATGAATACAGCCTACAGAATGGAGAGAGGTTTTCCAGTAGAATTATGGGCAGTAATTTTGTTTCAAAAACTTTCATGACTTAATCACAGTCAACCTCCACAGATTTTACTTTAAAAAATTTCTCAGCATACCAAACTATTGCTTGCAGAGCCCCAGAAGAAATTTTCCTTAAAGAAGCCTTAAATAAAAGAAGAATGAGATCTGTTTAGCATATAATATTTTATTATCCAATTCATAACCATAAACATAAAATATCAACAAAACATAATATCCAATGCTGATATTATCGAATATTAGCATCTCTCTCTCTTTTTTTTTTTTTTTTTTTTTTGTGAAGCAGCTGCAGAAGTTCATAAAACTACCACCATGTCACACTTCTGCATCCTGGAATAACCACGTGAAACAGACTCTTGTCAGAGCAAGGTAAATACAGTTTTGTCTTCTAATCATATTTCATATACTGCAGGAAATACTCTCTTTTTTAAAAAAAAAAAAGTCAAACGTTACAGAAATGCAAGTTAAAAAATTTAAAACCCTTGCAATATCAGAAGGTTTCCATTCCTTTCAGTACTAAAGAGTATCTATTCTGAGATACATGATACATGGGTGGTTTTTACTTTGCTATCGAATTTTCCCTAGTCCCACCTTTGTATTTAAAGTGGCTCCTGCCTTTCAGATGTTTCAGTCTAAAATTTTGTAGTTTGATGACCTAAGACCCCAAATAATCAGTTCAGCCCTCTGTAAACATCTCATTGTGTCCTAGCCACTGAGTAGTGTAATTGCATGGCTGTGCTATAAGCATCAGCAGTTCTGTTTCAAACTCCTCTCTACCTCAAATGCATTACTGCATTCCTTCCTTTGGGGGTAGCAGCATGTCTTCTTTCAAAAGGAGATGCTCTAAGTCATTCCCTGTTGCTTGCAGTATGTTCAGATAGTGCAGCACTGTAAGCATTCGCTTCCACTGCACCCCAAGTGTTTATTTGCTTTTTGCTTCCTGAAATCTTCATGCATCATTTCAGTCTGAAATTTTAAAACAGATTAATACTTAAAGATATCCAGCCTTAAGGTAGCAGGTCATAAGTAGCTATAATTTAGAGAGGAAAAGATTCTTCTTGAGAAATCATTCTGAGTACACTGCTTCTTTTCAGTGATCAGCTGCTGAAAATGCTTTGTGCAGTGAGGTTTTCTAATCTGAAAAAGGTGAATCTGTGAGTCTGTTTAGGCATATGCACAGAGTTTTTGGAGAGCCCTTCAATCACAATTGCCACTCAGCAACATCCAGAGTACAACCAATCTACACTGGCAGCACTGTACATGGTGTCAACAGCAGTAAGCAGTAACATTTTTATAAGCAGAATTGAAAACAACCTCCACAACTTAAGAAGGTGAAGCAACATAGACAACAGGCTTGTAAATGGCATGAAATAGAGTTGCTTAAGAGCAAAACAGTGAAGTGATGTGTGCTTGAGGCTAGTCTTTGCAGTTTCCAGAAGTGCCTGATAACAATTTTTGCCATTTATATGAGGAGACACTTGAAGTTACTTCTTTATTTTCAGTGGAGTCACCTCTGCTATGGGGAAGATAATTCTTGAACATACTCTCAAATTTTAGAAATAATATCATTGAACAATATATATAAGCATTTATTTTGTTGTGTAATATTACATCTTCGTTCCCCAAGATGGCATTAAAATGCATTTTTAAAGAGGCCTGTGGATTTCTGGATACAGTGACACATCCATTGAGGTTTTACTCCTAGTCATATCTCTTAGATGATGTATTCTGATCACTGTAGAGCTCCATCAGTTCTTCTTCTATAGTTTTCTGTGTATTAACATATATTTCTTCCCTGTCATACATTTTACTCTATTTATAATAACAACTTTTAATATTATATCAATGGTTATATTTCGCTGGTTTATCTGGTTCATAGTGTTAATAATGTTACAAATAATATATACTGATACATTTATGTCTGTATGATTTTATTTGCATATATCTATCATTGTTCATTTTATTTATATACACAGACATACACTAGGGTCCAAACCAGAGTCCTTATAAAGGGAGTCACAATACTCTAGGGCCTTTCAGAACATATACAACCCTTCCTCAGAAAGTGAGTCCATGCTCTAAACCGAAGGCATTAAAACCTGAAATATACGTTGTGCAAATTGGAAAGCATTGGAAACAACAGCAGTGAAAAAGGGCAGACAGCATGTTCTGTGTATTTTTTCAGAGATCTGCTTCCCTAGAGAGGCAGACTCCTTCTGTGTTTAGCTCCGACATGGAGGAAGCATGCTACCAGTCCTTCCTAACACTATCCATGGAGCATGGTGAAGCAGATGGCTTTTCCAGGCTGGAAGCCAGAGGCCTTTTCTGGAACCCTCTTGGCCAAGCCAAGCCACTCCCAGCACCTACACAGCTGTCATAGGTGTGCAGATGATGGGGTTTTCCAAACCAGCCTTAATCCTGTAGCGGAAAAGATAACAGAGTAGGCAGGAACTTTACGTAGTCTGGATTACATCAGACTGGTCACTTCTTGGATCATCCTCTCACAGTAACTTTTTGAAAATATAGGCACTTTGATTAAGTATTTTTCTTACCAGAATTGATCAGATTTTTATAAGACTATGGAAATGTTTCTGTAGGCAATAATAACTAAGGGAATTCACGTTGATGTCTGGTATTAGTTTTCCTGAGAAAATCATGTACAACATCCATCCTATTATTGACACATTTTTTTTAAAGTTTGATAAACATAGTGTGTCATGCCTGTTTGTTCAATCCAGGTACAGCTGGAACTGTTTTTAAGGTGTGCCTGTTTAAATATATATACCACACCTTCCCTATCAGGGGTAAGGCTTTGCTTGTTTGTGCTGATTAAACATTCTGCTGTTTTAATAATAATAATATTACTTATTCCAAAGAACTTCAGGTTTCCTAGATTGCCCAGAACAATGTATAGATGTCTTAGTACCTACAATGTATGCTGGACTACTCTACAACCACACATGCACCCACTAACATCCACTCAATCATCTCTTTGTGAGGTGTTTCATTTTTAGCATTTTCAGCTCTGAAACTCCCACCTAGATAGAAACTACTAGTATAGCTGCTGAGACTTCTGCCAAAATTTCTGTACATAGTCATTCTTACCACAGAATTACTCTGCAGAATACCAAGGTTAATTTTTAGACGAATAATACCATGTAAGAATTCTTTCATCTTATCCTACTGGTGTTGTTTTCTGTATATGGTCTTTATAGCCTCAAACAGTAGAGGTTAAAGTAGTTACTGGCTTAGAGTGTTGCTAGAGAGCTACAGAGATATCAGGGAAGTTGTACGTCTTTGCATTTGTGTCTCTGGTGTGTTCTGTGTACCTTGGTCACACGTACAGATGCAAGTATGCACACAACTGATCTCTTTGACCTCTTAACTGCAATGTAGCAGTGACTTCTTTCCCTCGTTCTATAAATTCATAGTTTTATCATGAGTCTCACAGAATCTGGTCTTTCTTTTAAAACAAGTCACCTGGAATTACCAAATAACTTTCATCTTATTTTAATAAATGAAAACATACCTAGCCCTATTAAAACAAATAACGGCAACAACAAAAACTCTCAAAGAATGACAAAAACATTCCTCAAGGTTCAAAACATAGTCCGTGAGTACAAAGAATCAAATTTATCTTCATCCATTCATAAAGAGGTGCTTCTAGACAGGAAAAGCAGTTATGACAGAAATCTATTAAGATGTTAAAACACATGCTTAGCATTAAGCACATGAGTGTAGCCCCTTGAGGCCCATGATTTTATATTTTGCCAAACCAATGGTAGCATATTCATTTTATAAATGGATACTTACCTTCAAGACTAAATGTTTTCGGTAAAGAAAATAATGATTAGAGTATTCCACCTTGCTACTCACTTAAAAGATAATATTCAGGAGGTTTAATACTGTAAAAAAATAAATAAGCTGAAGTAACTAGCACATTGAACAGCTGTTTCTGACAACAGAGAAGCCACTTAGGCAATTTATATTTTCAATGTTGTTTACATATGGGAACAATACTCCAGAGCACAGTATGTGAGCTAGAGAAAGTAAACACACACCCAATTTGTAAACTTTTAATATGCTTGTTTTACTATAAAAATAGACTTGTAATTAGTTCCCTGGAGTTTTGGTACAATAAGATGAAGTTTAATTTCATACACAAGACAAACAGAAGCTTGCTGCTTTAGCTGCGACGGACAAGCACGTCAGGACTAGTAACATGAATGGGAGCATTCCTACACATTTAAATGCCTTTACATCAAAGAAAATGGATTGAAACTGAGAGTGAAGATTCACAGCCCTGTACAAGATGCACTATATGACTAGATGAGGGTGTTTTATTTTTGTATCTTGAGTCTCTGACACTGCCATGTGAATCTAAACACACACCTTTGAGCAATTAAACAAGATAGGATAATAGCCTGAGGCTTTATGCTTACTAAAGAAGTGATTTGTTGACAATTCAACAGTTTTGAGAGGGAGAAGGAAAGAAGGAAATCCTAAGAAGTAATGAGTATCTAAATCCACAAAAGCATTCTGATGTAAAATGCACCTTGATTTCAGTCTTACTGATCTAGACTAAAGATCCAACCTTGTAAAGATTTATTCGTATGAATAATTAATTATAATCATCCCCACATGACTAAAAATGCAAATAATATATCAAATAAATTAGGCTTACAAAATTAGATCCAAATCATAACACAGTATGGTGAGGTTCAACACACACAAAATGCAATTAAATGCTTAAAGTCTTTGTAGCAACTCAAAAAAGGAGGGGAAAATCAGAAGGGAACCTGCAGCCTCCATCAGCATACTTGGCATAGGACAATCAAATGTCTATGTGCCAAAGCTTGAAGGTTTTTCTGCCAAAGTCATTAAAGAGAGTTATAGATTTGAATATTTTTTTTTCTTGCATGCTAAATTTAGGTGATCAGTACAGATGTTGCAGAGCTAAATTGTCTTTTGGCAGTATAGGCTTGGTCTCACTACATTCTTTTCCCTCTCTTCAACAACTTTGGAGACTCTAATTCAATTTCAAGCAACCTGAAAAAAAGCTTAAAGACTTTCCTTATTTTGTGGTATTTGTAAACAGCTCCTAGAAGATGCTGCATAGCTAAAGTTACTTCAGCTCTTCATGTGCCCTTTATATACATGGATACGTTCAAAAAAGTAATAGCACATTCCTACTCCAAAAGAAACCTGACTCCTATTCCTGCAATGTCCAATACAAACTCTTTGATGAGCCTTTATTTTTGCACAAAATGTCACGTAAGCTTTCCCTGTAACTGAGTTTATTTTAATTTCTTTCTTAAGCCATTAAATTATTATCAGTGCTACAGTATGTCCTTCTCTTCCTAACGCTTTCCTTTTTACATTTTTTTGGTGTATGTTGCTCTTCCCTAATATGGATTTCAAATTAATAACACAGATATAAGCTCTAGAACTAATAAGTCCTGTTTGTCGCCTTGCCTCAGCTGGCAATGGATTCTGACTGTGACAGAGAGGGCCAAGGGTTTCTCAAATGAGACCAGGACATTCTTTATAACAAGGTCTCTAGCTCTATCATTCCTATCTAGTTGGTGGTGTTCTGTTTCAAAATTGATGTGATTTTTTTTTCTTGCTTGTTATTTGGTTGTGAGAAGAGAATGTCTTGTACTAGTTTAATCAAGGAAGATTATTATATAACATCTGTCAGATTGACTTGTACCATATGGGCCCTGGGCCATCTCCTGTAAGAGAACTTACAGAGACATCTCAAAATGTCTGTGAAAATAGAACATATTTTTAGAATTGTAGAATATCCTCCTACACTGCCAAATGAACCTGTCAAAAGCGCATCTTGATTTGTTCAGCTCCTACAATTCATGCTTGTTTGCAGTAACGATATTTATTGACCAAAAGTGGGTGGAAGAGGTTCTTGGTATCTGGTTTTGCAGATGTGAAATTAACAGTACAGAAGACTTTTTTTCAAAGTTTTCTAAAAGTTCTGAAGTGATCTTTTTTCTTTCACATTAGAGGAGGAAAGATAAAAAAAAAAAAAGAGAGAACAAAAGAAAAGGTAAAAAAAAATAAATTAAAAGATTGACATGGTCTAGTATTTGTGGTTATAATCCAAATGTAAAGATAATATGTACCTGACCATGTCTGTGCTCCAAATCTCTTGATTTTCACTAGTAGCAAGTAGTAAAATTTTGAAATCATAATGCCCATTTTTTGGTGGCAAAATGGCATCTCCTGAGCTGCATGGGGCTACTGCTGGAGCTGGTAAGAGACAAATAGAGGAAACGGGTAGTAGGAGTACAACCTTTCTGTCTAGAGTAAAGGGGCTTGAAGGGGGGTGAGGAGAACTCGAAGAAGAGCCTTTGAGAAATGTGGGAAAGCAACTAGTGGCTCAGTATGTGTCTTTTTGACTCTATGCACTTTATTTACTTCACTAGCTGTCTTTGAAAAATAACACACTTGTAGCCTACTTAAGATGGTAGAAAGAGAATCTGCTCTTGCTGAACAGGCCGGTATTCCATCTAGTCGCTAATAGGAAAGTTATCCAGCAGCTGACTGCTGAAGTCATTACTGGTGGGATATGGATTTCTAGACAGCGATATCTAACAAATGAAGCATAATTAAGATTGACCACAAACAAGGTTAAAAATAAAGAAAAGGAACAGAAAGTTCTAGAAATGTGGTAAAAGCATCTCTTGTCTAGAGGCTGACAGTAACGTGGGTCCTTTCCATTAAGAGAGGTTTCAATGGAAGTTCACACTGTCTAGATGTATGCCCTTGCATCTTTCTGTTGAGAGCATTAATCTGACCTCAGAGACTGACTCAAGTCTTGAAAAGTAAGCTATAACAGTGACCCACAAAAATCTGTCTTGCACTGATGAAAGTGACAATTCCTGCATTTACCAGGCTAGTATCAGTTATCTATCAACTCTAGAATCTTACATACATCTAGGACTTGTTTTATAAAGAGAGTAAGGCCAGGTTTATAGACGGTTATAGGCATCATGCAAGTACTAGTGTCAAAAGCCACAGCTCAGTCAGTACTTATCCTCCTAGGTAAGAGCTGCAGTGCACGAGGAGAGGAGTGCATAGCTGTCTGAACTTCTGTCAAATGAGCTGGTATGACAATATGGTGTAGCACATGTGCCAGCATGCTAGTTTAGCCTCAGGAAGCAGTCTGGCTGCGATAGGAAGCCAATGTGAATGAACTAATAAGCTTTACAGCTCAGCAAGCCTAATGAGCTTGGGATGGCACTGTGCTGATATGACTACCGTGTGGACCGTGCTCCTTTGTGCACTACGGACATATCCTTTTTCTCCATCTGCTGGCATCTGCTAGCAGACTAAACATGGCTTCAGTCTCCCAGTTTGCAAGCTGCTCAGAGCATTAGCTTAAGTCACAGCCCTGAAGATGCCAAGCAATTTTAAGTCAGTAGAAAGTCAGGAGAAAGACAGGCTTAGAGCATTTTTCAGACCAGACCTGATACCTGTGGTATTTCCCATACCCTCCTAGGTTGGCACACTAAGCCTCATTTGGCATTGAGGCCTGACACTTAGTACCAACATGACGGCACTCTGTGCTATGTAGCTCTGAGTGAGACTATGGGCAAATGCCATTAATAAGCAGATGTACCAACACTTGCCCCAGGAATGCATGTCTTGCCATGCAGATGCTGAAAGAGAGGGATAAAAATGTAATCTCAAAAACTGAAACT
Source organism: Anas acuta (assembly GCF_963932015.1). Lineage (NCBI taxonomy): Eukaryota > Metazoa > Chordata > Aves > Anseriformes > Anatidae > Anas > Anas acuta. Next base: position 49,989,004 of record NC_088981.1, read on the forward strand.
GTGAGGTGTTTAGGATTGTGGTGTGTACTGCCTCTCTGCTTGCTGTTCCTTTCTTTGTAATGCCCGAGTAACTCTGTTCAAGGCAAAGTCAGCTTCAGCAACTAGAAATACTTCCATTGTTTTTCATGGGTTCTCACCAAGGAACCAGTAACTAGCAGTTGAGCAATCTCTTAAATTGCCTCCTAATGCAACAGGACATGTTTGTTTGAGGGCTGTGCCCTCAAAGGCTTGCCTTAAACCATGGGTACTTTGCACTGAAATACAGTGAATACAGTCAAAAGAGAAATATTCACAGTTCATTCAGTGATCTCACCTGTAAGGCCACAACAAACACCTATGGGGTGGTCTCTGCACCTTTCAGGAAAGGTGTTTCCCTGTCTGCCAGGCTGCATGCTGCGCTGCCTTCCACTCTAGGGTGAATGCTGCTTTTCCTCCTTCACATAGATACTGACCAGAGGAGCAACATGATGAAGTGTTTGCAGTAAGGAAGCAATTTCAGCTAACACTTTTTGCAGCTAAGGATACAATTTGTTTGAGCATACATTGGCCAGGAGCAACAGACAAAGACCATTGGCATAAGTACAACTGAGAGTTAGTTTAGGATGCTACTGCATCAAAGCTGTCACTGTCTGAAAGCACAGGTTAGCTTAGTGTACACTAAACACATATTTGGTTCTAAGTAACCTTAGCATGACTTCTCTATAACTGGGTAGCTATGCTGATAATATTTAAAGATCCTTTTGGAAGACGTCTGGAGGCAGCTGCCAGTGGGTATAAAGGCAGTGTGGTACTGAAAAGACAGCTGAGAAGAACAGGTAGCCCAGTGCACCTATATGAGATATCACATATAAAGCAAGAGGAATTCAATTGCTGGTCACATGGCTTGGATACACCATCCAAATTTACCACAACATGCCAAATTACTCTGTTGTAGCTGTTTCTGCATATGATCCTCGTGTGTGTGAGGTTAAAATTCACTTATGGTTAAAATTCACTTCACCTTCACTCTTTGAGGCTTAGGCTGAGGGACTTTATCATTGCTTGTCACTGCTCTGACTTCAATGCATAACACATACCCTCTGAGTCAATGAGATTTATGAGTTCCACATGCCCTAGCTTTTGTAAGATTTACATAATGGTTGAGATTTTTAGATTTGAGGTCAGTAGGGAAGAACGGATTAATTCATGTACAGTACATGTAATGCAACCATGGCTCCACACTTGGCACATGAGGCAGTAATCTGCCCTGTGCAACCGCATGGGAGTCTAACCAGCATGCTACTTGCCAAGACCCGTCACAAATCAGGCAGCTTAGCAGAGAGGTGTTGCCCCACACAGACAAGCAGTCTTCTCAAAATCTCCTAAAAATATGTCCCCATATTTCCTGCCTCCTCAAAGAACATTTGTGGTAGTGCAGGCAGCCATTTCTAAGACTTATATTTTAGATACATGTAAGACATAAAGAACAATCAGGGAAAGCATACCAGGGCATAAATTGGTGCCTCTAGGCAAGAGAACGCATGAGCTTCCACTGTAGATGGTCCTGGACATTACCCAATGCAACAGCAACTAACGGATACTGCTGAAATGAAATGTAATGTCAATATGGAACAGTTAAAAAGAGGACCCGATGCCAATTGTGCATCTCATTTACCTCCAGAGAAGGAAATGAGAACAGTAGGAGGCCTACACTCTGCTCCCAGAAGGCTGACTGTGGATCAGATGCAGATCAGAAGCAGAACCACAATGTTAGCATGGAACATGTGCTCAGGGTAACATATGCTTCTTTTTTAGCACAGAACTGTAGCTCGGGTACAACACCATGCTAACATGGCTACATGATTTCCGGAGAACTTAGAGTACAGTCAAAACACATCTGAGTTCATCTGTACCTGCCGCATTGTCACACAGATAAGAATGCATCTAAATTTACTGTTTAAATTTCCACTGCAGTTATATAAAGCTATGTTGCATCTGCATTGTTTCATTAAAGACAAAGTGCACATCTGCTAGCAGGAAGAAAGCATTCCTGGCTAGACCAAATCTAAAAACCTGAAAGCAGCTTTTGAAGACTAACCTTTGAGGTAGCCACATGCATTCCAAAATGCAGGTAATTGTCTGATAGGCAATTACAGGGTCTTGATTTATTCGTTTTCACAAGGGAGAAGATTTGAATACAAATATAAATATTGCCAAAGCAGATTGCATAAATGGCAGTCTTCTTATGTAACTCCGAATATGTGTCATAGGCAAGCATTTATAGAAATTCAGCAAGTTTCCTTCATTAAGCAGAGATTAATTCTAGCTGATCTCTAGCTTCAGCTGCTTCAGGTCCAACAGAAAATGAGTCTGCAAAAATGTGTATTTTCTCATGTCAGTTTGAAAGCTTCTGAACCATTGATCAAACAAATTTGGAAGATTCTTGAAACATTCAGCAAAGGGAAAACAATCACGTGTATTTCTTGAGCATAAATTGGCAAGAGGGAAAGGTCATTCTATTGACAGGCTGCAAACAAAGGGCACTTTTTTCTGGCAACTGCAAACAGAAGTCACCATTCCCTCAGAAGTGTAATATTTGAGAGCTTGAAATGTATTTTCACAGCAGGCAAAAGTCAAGAAGTGGTTCAGCCTGTCCAATACATGTAAGGTGTCCCCTGTGCCTACTCTCCCCACTTTTCCTGCCTCGACATCTCCCACAAGAACAGTGCAGCACTTGCTAAGTAAAATTAAGAGTTGGACAACATCAAATTGGCCAGCTGAATACCTTTAATCTGTTGGCTTCTGCTGCCTAACTGCTATGGTAGCAAACCTCATTAGGTAAGAGTTGGAGTCTACTAATAAAACTGCACATTTCATGCCTTAAAAACAAACAATATTTTCTATGCAGTAGCATCAAAAATAAATACTGGGAAGGATCAGATTTTGCTGGTTTATAGGTAAATTGAAAGGCAAATTACATTCAAGCTTTCAGTTTTTGCAATGGCCTAATACTAATGTTTATTTTCTTGGTTCAGATTTTGGTTTTGCATTTAATGCATAGTTCTTCTCTACTCTGCTACACAACATGGGGCATCACTTCAACTGTACTCTCTCCTCATAGTCAGCTATATTTCATCACTGTTTGTACAATACATATTTTATTTCTGAGTTTTGTCAGAGATCCAACAAGACAATGGGAAAGTAAACCAGACTCCATATTGCCAATAATCAAACCACTTATTACATCTTCCTTGTGTACCATACAACTACATCAGTGTAACCAAAGGCAAAACAGCTATTTCTAGAATTCTGAGGGTGACAAAAGGACAGCCTATTATCATGATACATGAGTCAGTAAAATTCCAGTCTTGGTTTCCATGTCTCAAAAGCACTATATTTTGCTGTCAACTAGAAAAATATTTTTATCTATATACTTGGCAAATTTTAGAAAAGAAAAACACAGACAGTCAATACACATGGAATTCTAATTTTCAGAACAGAATCAACAAACCTGAAGACCAGCCTCACAAGTGACATATTTTCAAAACGTCATTTATCAGACAAATATCATGAGGAACTGCTTTTGTAAAGTTCAGGTTATCTGTTTAAGTGCCTTCTCCTAATATTTAATGTAAGGAAATGAAGTTTTCTTAAGCAAAGGTATTTTTGATATTACTCTCAACTGCACATACTGTGAAGTATCATTTACAGTGCAAAGAATGCAATAACTATATTGGTTTCTTGGTATATCTAGAAAACTAAAAAATTTGGTAGGCTGTGTAGCCTCAAATTTAACTAATTTCCTTACCAAAGGCAAGACAAAATTCAGGAAGCTCTAAAGATGAAGTCTTTTTTTTTTTTTGGATTATGAGAAATTCTTCCACTCAGCAAAATATTAAAGACCCGGTCCAACATAAATTTAATATATAATTTGTCATACAGAAGATTTCTATTAAAAATGTCAGTCCTACATCATTTTACACCCTTTCATCATCATATTATCATTAAGTATGTTCTTCATGGCTGACTAAAGTTATCAGAGACACACTAATAATCAAGGAGATATTACTGCTGAGGATTGCTAACGCCTTCTTTTATAAGGACAAGCTGCTGACCATGCTCAAGCATGCAGTGGCTATATCTTCTTCCCAACTATCTTTGGATACCAGCAGATCTACAAATTATTGTCCTGCCTGGCACCTGTTCTTTTAAGAGAGCTATCTGAATTGGTGTTAGGTGGCTAAGTATAGCCACATATAGAGACTTCATTTTATTTTATCTTAATTAGACTATACAGACTAACCTGATGGAAGGTCTCCTTGCAGCAAGAACCAGAAGGATTTTTTATGTCTTCTTTTTATGTCTGGATTTTTTATGTCTTCTCACCATTGACTATAATGTATTTCTGGCCTATACAGATGTATTTCAGGATTTTCACTTTAAGAGGGGTTTCCAGACTGCTAGAGAATTGATTCATTCTTTCCAGAAGAAATGACTGTACTCTGTTTTGACTTTTTTTCTTGCTTGGTGAGTTGTTCAAAAAACTCAAGGGAATTCCTGCTTCCAGTCATAGTCTGCTTAAAACCTCCAGTGCTTTGTCATCAAACAAAAATTCTTAATTTTTCATTCCTTTGCCAAATCTGACAGCAAGGGACAGCTCAGTCCAGGAGTTTGGTGGTACAAAGGCATGTAGAGGAGCAGGTAGTTGTTTCTGCCCTGTTGTTTGACAGCATATCATCTTTTACCTGCACACTAAATTTTAGTAACAGGGTAAGAGAAGAGTTGCTTTTAAGATGTTGGTGTTGAGGATGACTACAGTCCTGGGCAGCCTAGGACAATGCTGTTTGCAGGGCAGCCAGAGGGCTCCCCAGCACAACTCCCGATGAATTGTTCAGAGGCAGCTGCAGACTTAAGTCAACACATGCACATCAACTAAGCTTTCTCTTTCTCTAATTAGGGAATTTATAGAGTTCCTATGACTCTAGTATTTGAACAATTATAGAGTTACTCCTGCTTAACTTCAGTGTTGAATTCAGTCATATCCAGTGGCAGGAATTTCTCACTTGAGTGATCATACCATTGGGATGTGCTGCCCTTGAAGGCCTAAATCTCATATCCTCCAGGGCATGATGCCCTGGTTTTTCAGATCAGTATTCGATTCAGTCTTTTCCTTCTTTTTTTTGGTTATTAATCTTCACATTAAAAAAAAATCACCAAACCTGATACTCATGAAGTACTTTTTAAAAATAAATATATTAAGAAACAATTATAGTTTTCCTGCTTTGAAAAAAATAAATAATTCAGGGGTGAATTTCACTGTAGTATTTCAAGCTATGATAATCTATGAGCACTATGATAAAATTAAAACCAGTAAATGAGAAACCAGTCCAGCATTCACTCTGAAAGCTCAACATAGCTGAAAAGCAGACACACTGTATTAAAATTACATGTATATATGTGATTAGTCATGTTAAATCTATAATATGGTAGAGAATATTAAACAAAAAAAAAAAAAAAAACAACCTTTATGTATGTGAAGCATTCTTTTAAAAGGCTCTTATAGTTAGAAGTGCACATCCTCTATAGCTCCATTCAGTCCTGAAACACTGGAAATGTTTCACAGAAGAAACAGATTCTTTGTACCCAGCAAAAACTTCCTGTAGATATCCAGGTGTATTTGCCACTTGAATTTCAAGTGTCTTCCAGGATTTTCATCCAAATATTAATACATTTTTTAAATGTCAGATACTGTGTTTGCCAAATATGTATAAAGTTTAACATGGTTCCTCAAATACATACAAACTATACAGGGAATTTTTCTTATTTATATTACGTATGAAGTGGTGACTCTCCTCACTACCATTCTTTAGAGGTTGGTAAACGCTTCCCCTCAGATAAGAATGGAAATTTCACAATTCAGAGAAGAATTTCAGTAACAAAAAGGTTCCTACACAGAGGTTAAGTCTCTGCTAACAATAAAGATTATGAAATAGTCATGAGGGAGCTGGGCTTGTTCAGCCTGGAGAAAAGGAGGCTCAGGGGCGACCTTATTGCTCTCTACAGGTACCTTAAAGGAGGCTGTAGCAAGGTGGGGGTTGGCCTGTTCTCCCATGTGCCGGGTGACAGGATGAGGGGGAATGGGCTAAAGTTGTGCCAGGGGAGTTTTAGGTTGGATGTTAGGAAGAACTTCTTTACCGAAAGGGTTGTGAGGCATTGGAATGGGCTGACCAGGGAAGTGGTGGAGTCACCATCCCTGGAGGTCTTTAAAAGATATAAAAAGATCTTTAAAAGATATAGAGCTTAGTGATATGGTTTAGTGGAGGACTTGTTAGTGTTAGGTCAGAGGTTGGATTCAGTGATCTTGAGGTCTCTTCCAACCTTGAAATTCTGTGATTCTGTGATTCTGTGTGATAAATAGTCTATGATAGACACTCAGTCATAAATTTAAAGCTATCACAAAAGAAATAATTGCTGCCTTAGTTGGGAGAACAGTAGTTTATCAATGGAAATCAGTGGTCCATCTAATCCTGTTTATTACATTGGAAAGTACTTGATAGCTACAGAAAGTTATAAAAACCTCCAAAATGAAGAAATGCAACTGATCTCTTAATAGAGCAGATTCCTTCCTTACCCCAGCTATATTCTGATTAATTTGGCTATGAACAGTGACATGCAATATTTTTTAAAGTTGTCAGCTAATTATCAGAGAATGTTCTCATTAATCATCCAAATATCTTATTTTAAAATCTTTCAAAGCTCTTGGCTCACTAATATTTTTGCATTGAGTTCCAACAGCCCATTTTGTGTACTATGAGAGATAGTTCCTATTGTCAACTGTTAATGTGCCAAAATTTAGTTAAATATTTGTAGTTTTTTTTTTTTCCTTATGTGACCAAGTAGAAAGTAGACTTATCCCCTTAACTTTCTCTTTTTCGCTATTATTCGTACATAAGGGATAACTCTTTAATTCCTCTTTCCTGAATGATGCAGACCTGTTTTCTTTTTACAGTTCTCCTGAACAGGTGAGACTCTCCTTACCTATTTTCTCTCCTTACCTATTTACTCTCCTTACCTACTTTCATTTTACAATAACTTTTAATGAGAAAATCAATATGATGTTAATATCTTTCTAGAAATTGATTCTATTGATTGTGCACAGTAACAATTGTCTTGTTTGTTATTGCCAAGCACAGATTGTGCTTCAGTTTTATATAGGCAATAAGAAATTAATTTGAAACCTGAAAATAAATATTCATATATATATATATATGAAAAATTTCCACTTTATATATTAGTTTACCAACATTGTATTTTGCTGGTCACATGTTTTTCTTAGCTTTGCGAAGTCTTCTCACAAGTTATCTCAGCTAGAGGTGATTAGCTGTCTTTTCCAGATCATTAATAACTATAGAATATATCAATACATATATTAAGTATATCTTGGAGTAGTTTGTATTATTATTATTATACTTTTTATTTTACTGCTTATTTCTGTCTCTTTTTACTTTATATTTTTGTCTTTTGCCCAGTTCTACTCAATTATTTTTATTTTTTACTTTTTTTTTTACATAATATCTGTTCAGGTGGAATTCACTAAAGAGTAAATAAGATAAATCAAATATTCCTTTGTCTAGTTTCACTTCACTAAAATATTTACAATAGTAAGATATATTTTTTAATTGGACTTTTATTAAATTTATTTTATCTGTTAAAGGTAAAGTCTCCAAGTTGAGGCTGTTCTCAATATCCTTGATAATGTCATGAAAGTAAATAGTCTTAGAGCAACCTGAGACTCTTAAAATAATTTTTACATGTACAAAGATATTTCAGAAAAGAAATACTGATCTCTTCTTTCAGAAACATCTCCTGGAATTTTTTAAAACTTCTGTGTATAAGGTATATCAAATGAAAGCTATTACTTTCATGCTTCTTTTTTCTGCATTATTTATTACATGGTAGGAAGGGAAAGAAGTTTAAACCCAATGAAAGTGGTATAATGATAAAAGATACAGAAATTTGGGCATAGATGATAATGTTGCTGTGTTTCATGGAAAAAAAAATAATGTGTGAAAGGTTGTTTTCAGAGAAAACTGACAGACATTGCATTAGTTATTATGGGTTGAGGACCTGAGAAAGTAGCACATACCTGGGAAGTGAAATCTCTGTGCCTGTATTACATGGCAAGGGCCTGGTAGCAGGCAGGCTGCAGGGTAGCCAATGTGATGAGAGTCCACCAGCCGGTCATATAAGGGCCAGTTTCACACAGCTCCGAAACAGACCCACTGCTGGCCAGGACCATGTCATTGAGTAACTCTATTGAGCCTCTGTGAGAATATAACTAAGAAAGCGGAAAAAAAACTGCTGCACAACAACAGCTGGGAGAAAGATGAGTGAGAACCAGCCCTGCAGTCCCCAAGGTCAGTGCAGCAGGAGGTGCTCCAGGCTTCACAGCAGAAGTTCCCCCGTGGCCTGTGGAGAGGCCCCTGGAGGAGCAGGCTGTCCCCCTGCAGCCCATGGGTCCCACATGGAGCAGATCTCCACGCTGCAGCCCCCCATGGGTGGAGGAGCCCCCGGTGGAGCAGGTGGATGTGGCCTGGAGGAGGCTGCGGCCCATGGAGAGCCCCCGCAGGAGCAGGCCCCGGGCCGGAGCTGCAGCCCGTGGAGAGGAGCCCACGCAGGAGCAGGGGGTCTGGGGGGAGCTGCCCCCACCCGTGGGGGACCCGTGCTGGAGCAGTTTGCTCCTGGGGGATGGATGGACCCCATGGCAAGGAGCCGTGTGGGAGCAGTGCTTGGAGAGCTGCTGCCTGTGGGCAGCCCCCGCAGGCTCAGTTGGGGAAGGACGGCATCCCGTGGGAGTGACCCCATGGGGAGCAGGGGCAGGGAGGGACTGTGAGGGAGCGGTGGAGACGAAGCACATCAGGGACTGACCGCAGCCCCATTCCCCATTTCTCTGCTGCTCAGGGGAAGGAGGTAGAAGAGGGGAAATTGGGGAAGGTGGTTTTAGTTTGCTTTTAGTTATCACTGCCCTAGTCTGTAGGCAATAGGTAATAAATTATGTTAATCTCCTTTACTCTGAGTCTGTTTTGCCCATGAAGGTAATTGCTGAGTGATCTTCCTGTCCTATCTCAATCCACAAGGTTTTCATCATTATTTTCTGTGCTTTGCCTTCTGAGGAGTGGGAGTGAGAGCAGCATGCCAGAGCTTAGCTACCTACAGGTAAACCTGTAGTCACCACAGTGACTTTGAGAAAGGTGAAGTAAAACTGGAGTTGGATTTGTCATAGAGAGGGAATTAGGAAAAATTGTATTTACTACTTTTAGTGCTGGTGTGAGCTGTGCCAGATGTATGAATAGCATAATGTCCTGGGAGGAAGAGCAAGGAGTCTAATTCTCTGTGTGTTAGCTGAAGGCAAAAAATGGGATACCCAAAACATAATTAAGAAATAGTCCGTGTCTTTAATGAAGAGTGACAGGCTTAAAAATCAGCACCAAGAGACAGCAGCTGTAATAGGTAATAGGTGATAATAGGTAATATAATAGGTAATAATAGCTATAAGGTAGGTCACAAGAAACATTAAGTTCAAAGTTCCTACAGGATCACCCAGAATAAAGTATGGAGGACAACAAACCCCATGGAGAGGTGAAAAGAATGGACAGATGGAGAAGAGAGAAAATGGAGACTAGCTGAGAGTGGATAACATCTAACACTGATGCTCCTGATGACTACCTGACATCTGGCGGTACAGCAGGCAAACATTTTTGTATCTTTTGTTACCCCTCTTACTGGAAATCATATTTTATGAAAATCTATACAGTAAGTCTTCTCACTAAAATCTTTTCTGGTTCAAAAGTTTCCATAAAGCTTTGAGTTTTTAATGCTTTCACCAGGATTTCCAAGTATCACATTTGTCTTTCACACTATAGCAATAAAAAGATCAGTGGGGGGCACAAATATTAAAAAAAATAAATAAATAAAAAAAAATAAGAGAAAAATTCATGGGGATGGAAGGTTACATGGTCCTTTGCATAGTTCTCACTCGTGTAATGCTGTAACAGTTGAGGTCAGCTGAGGCACTCAACTCACAGTTCTTTATTCAATCAGACAGGAGCTGAAGGCAGAGATCTCTGCCAAAGGATCTTCAGTCTTGGGATGTGTTTCTCTGTTAATTCACTGGAGCTGGAAGTAAGTCACTGACCTTCCAGGTCACAGTATTTTTTCCTCAACTGTGCACTTTGTAATATGAAAAAGAGATGTTCAGCTTGTTCTGAGTGGGGAGAATGTGATATGAACACCATTTATTTTACTAACACTACGCAATGCACATAATTACTCCAAAAAATTAAAAGTTATTAGGCAGTGGTAAATTATGCTCTTTTTCAAAACATATGAAAAGCAAAGGAGAATCCTCCCTTTTCTCATCTCTGCTCTTTCATTCATTTGTTGTTATTGTCCAGTATGAAAATAAATTTACCCACTTTGCTCATATTACATTTTAGAATGTATTACTTCTACTGTCCATTTGTTTCACTGGCTGAACTATCTTACAGGTTTTGGGTAGCAAGAGGTCTGTGAGGAAAGTCTGTTTAAAAAATATTTTCCATTTTTAAAGCATCTATTTATTCTATTTATGTTCTTAGAATAAATATTTCTCTCTGCTTTCACCTTTATGAAAGCTTTTTCCTTATTGTTTAAACAAAATTCTATTTTTCCACCAAATTTTATTTACAGTTTTTATGGAATACAGATTGTCACAAACATTACCATTTTCTGCTTGAAGTATAAGGCACATTTCTTTGATCGTACTTTCTTTCACATAAGAACACAATAGCGTGTATGAGCAATCAACTCTCCAGCTCAAAGACTACAAAAGGAAAACATTACACAGCTCAAATAATTCTCCTTAGAGACTGAAAGAAAAGAATCAGCATACAACAGATGAGAAGTTCACTCAACAGCTATAGTGGTGATAAATTTATTTTATTAATCATTTATTTAGATCATGCTTTCAAAAGATGTGAGGAAGAAATATTATTCTTCAGCATTATGTGAACAGTTTCATGTACAGGGTTTTGGGGAGCAGTGTTTGTTAATGCCCATATGAGTTTTTTTTATAGTATAAACTTTTTTTTTTTTTTTTTTTTCTGGTAAGACTCCATTTGAGAGATCTGTCTGCACTTAAAAGCTCCAAAGTCATAGGTGTTATGTATCCAACTATTAGAGATATATTTTACTGAAATTATGCTTAAATGAGACTAATTCCTTGAAAATACTCTTCAATGGCCTAAATTTCTGGTTCTATAAAACTGTGTTTAGTGCACAGTCAGTGAGGTAGACAAAAATATGTCGAAGGACTTAAAGAAAGATAGAGCAGCCTTGAGACTCTTCTAAGTATGTGGTGGCTTCCTGTATGCAGTGTCTGTAAGGGATTTCTGAAACACATTGTGTCTATGAGTGCCTTCAAAACTGGCTAGAGTAACCACGAACAAGTCTGTAGACGTGGATGTAGTATCCAGTATACGGAGAATTCCTAAATACCCGCTTAAGAACTGAGGACCATGGAAGCGGTGGAAATATAAGTGATCCAGTGTCTAGCCTAGCCTAGCCATCAGCATTTCCTGATGGAACAAATGGTGAAGGGCCTAGAGGGGAAGGCATATGAGGAGCAGCTGAGGTCACTTGCCCTGTTCAGCCTGGAAAAGAGGAGGCTGAGGGGAGATCTCATCGTCGTCTACAGCTTCCTCGTGAGGTGGAGTGGAGGGGTGGGCACTGATCTCTTCTTTCTGGTAACCAGTGATAGGACCTCAGGGAATAGAGCCAAGCTGCAGCAGGGGATGCTGGATATCAGAGGTTCTTCACTGAGGGGGTTGTTGCGCATTGGAACAGGCCCCCCAGGGACGTAGTCACAGCACCACGCATGTTGGAGTTTGAGAAGAGTTTGGACTGTGCACTTAGTCACACGGTCTGAATTTTTGGGTAGATCTGTGTGGAGCCAGGAGTTGAACTCGATGATCCTTATGGGTCCCTTCCAACTTGGCTTGTTCTATGATTCTATACCAAAAGTTAGTGAAAGACACTGCACGCTATTCAGAAAATATCAGGAAGCATAGGTATCAGCAAGACAATGAAACAAAAAAAGCAAAATGGATTTTGGAGACCTTCCATAATTGCTGCCTGAGATGCAGCATTTCTTTCATCTTAAGATTCACACAGATACTTCTCCCAATCCGTGTTAGACATACAATGCATAATAAATAGCAAATAAAAGAAAATTGCACTTATTTGTAATAACTCATTACAAGTTTTGTTTTCTTTCATTGCCATTTTGAGAGTACTCTGTTTCATTGGCAAAAAACATGCAGTCAAATGAAAATGTAACCGGTGAGACAGTCCGATTGACACAGATGAGAGAAACACAGGTTTCATTTCTTGTTAAATCAGACTCCAGAAAAACAATGGACTCCCTTGGTTGGGAGTTAGATGACTGAGAGCCAAAGAACTTTAAATTTACTTCTGTAAAAAGATGTAACTGACATTGTATGATATAAATCTTAAAGCTTATTTTCACATTAAGTAAAACAAAATAAATATTTTTTAAAAATATCACACACATTACATAACTGGTAATAAACATTACTAGATTTTCTAATTTTAAATTTGAGAATGGAGCAACTTTATACAATTTTTTCCCAAGGAATCCTTCTAGCAATATGAATGCATGTACATGCAGTATGGGAATAACTCACTTAAATTTGATATAAGGATTATTTATGAGATACATTTTTCTTCTAAAAAAATTGCTATTGCTGAACTTTTCAATAAAAATAGTCATGACGTATCAAAAATTTTCCATGTAACATAAATTAAGACTGCCCTTCAGATATGAATTGCTATTTTAGATGCTGGCAAGAAAATGTCATGGCCCTGAGGGCACTGCCAGCCCTGCCTGTCCCTGCCCACCCCTAGGCCCAGGAACCCTCGTCAGCCCAGGGCCACCAGCCCCAGCCATAGCGAGGCCACAGCAGGGCCAGGCTACAGCTCCCCACAGCCCTGCCCCACCGCAGGCCCACATCCCAGCCTGGCTTTTGCCTGTCCCCGTTCACAACAAGGTGCCCAGTGTCAGGGCTGGGGCTGCCCCAGTGCTCCCAGTGCCTTGTTCCTGATGGGAAAGGGGCATTGGACAGGCTGCCAGGCCTTGCCCTGACAGAATCAAGAGCAGTCCTGACACCCAAAATTTCACGGTATGGGTAAGGGTTACTCAGCTTCAGTGCGGAGCAGTACAGTTTCTGCTCTTGCGAAAACAACAGAGCGAGGGAAGGGGAAAACAGATCCTATCAGCCTGATGGGGACCCAAAGCTGTGGGTGCCCACCTGCCTCCCAGGTCATGGAGACCAGGACATGGTTGATGGGCAGGCTTCCACCCTGTGGCAATGCCAGCAAACGCTGCCCAAGCTCTGCTGCAATACATCTGTGCACAACTCAGTGTTGCTGTAGTAAAGGTATTTTCTTTATGGGTGAGGGGAAAAAGCTGTATCATTTAATCCAAATTAAACAGCTTCCAGTGCAGGTCATAGTTTAGCCATAGCTGTATAAAGCAGTTAAAATCGCACATGGCACTAGCATACCTAAAACAGCATGGTGTGTGCCAATTTCCAGTTGATGAAGTGAAGATAATTTCTGTTTTCCCATTAATCTATCAGTCATACCTAAAGAGGTAGGCCTCCATACCAGTAATAATCTTTCTCGTCCTGGTCTCAGAAAGTGGCCTTTTGTCCTCAGTAAATACACCATAATAAATACACCAGGTAATACACCATAAATGATCCATAACATTAATAAATGCTGTCTATTCCTAATTGGCACTGCATCCAGCCTGTACCGTGATACTATAGAAGGGATGGTTGCTCACAAAGAGATTTGAAGGAGCAGATAGCAATGAGCCCTTCCACACCTTGCCTGAAGTAAAGCTCAAAATTATGACAGTGCATCAAGATACTGATCTTAATCCCAGAAATAGTTGTAAATTCTAGTCAGAACAATGCAATGCACGACAACACTTGATAAAGTGATATATTTAAAGCATATAATTACTTCTAGGCTCTAATTCAATCAGTTACTACAAGACAAATTTCAATTGCTTCAGCTAGGTTTTCAAAAAGTCTTAGGTTACCAATGGGACCTAAAGCCTCCTTCAAAGAGGCTTACTGACTAGCATGTTGGGACAGAATTTAAAAACAAAAAATGTAAAAAATAGGAGAAATTAGAATTGTAAGACTCGATGACTAATAAATTTCAACCTGTCCTACATATTCTAGGTTTCTCCTACCCATTTGTCTTGTTACTGTTTTAGTTTCTCTTAAACAATTATTTGCTCTGTTAATCTCAAGTTATGATGTTCATTCTAATTTGAGGGTACTAGCATTTTCTTTGGAATGTCTCAGCTGTTATTACATTTCACCTCCTCTTTCACCAACTGGGAGGGATAGGAGAAGACACATAAAGAGGTTCTGTCTACCATGCTTGCAATGAAGTTAAAACCGTATAGAATATGGGAAATATTTTTATTTTTATGGGAAATCCTTCAATTTTCTTGCCATCTGAACCTATCTTGCACAACTGAGCTAATCAGAAAATATAAATACATATCTGGCATTATTATTTCCGAATATCAATGGTGTTAAAAGAAGTGTTTATATTCACAGAAAATGATAACATGATGAAAATACAAGAAATTAAAAACATATAATGAAATGAAGCATACACACATTTTGGGTCTTCTAGCTTAAACATCATTAAAGGAATAGTTTGCCTGCTTGCTTTTTTGCAGTTTATGTAATTCATTACTATTAATTTAAAGAAGAAAACATACTAGTGAAATACTAGCCATTTTAAATCAAAGACTGGTGTTTCTGTAGTCCAAATGAATACTTGTCTAGATCGCTAAACTACTGTACAATAGGAATCCCCTCCCAGCTAACAGGCCATAATTACAATGACAATAATAAAATGTGATTTTTTTTTTTTTTTCACTGTAGTGGGTAGTCACTTAAAATGACTCATTGATGAAAGATCCTGTCTGAAATACTACACTTGGTACAAAATACTGTATATAAACAGATCATTAAATTTGAAAGACATTTTTTTTTTTTAAATTGCAGCACTATAATTCTGTTTAAGAATGGATAAATTAGTTTTGTTCATCATATTTTAGCTTTAATTCATTTAGTCCAAGAAAACCCTTCTTCTCTTGGCAGACACTCATACTTCATCTTAATTTAACTATTTTATAAAACTTGTGTTGATTTCACTTGCAATATTTTGCTGCCTTTTAATGGAGACAGATTGTATTTCATATTTTGCTTCACTCTGTTATGCAGGTCTCAAAGTGGCATTGTAATAAGAAGCACTTGTATTATAGTTGACTGAAGACCATAGAGTGTATGATAAATACATACAAAACATTTTTCATTATTCAGTGAAGTATTAAACCATACTTTTTTTCTATATGGATAAAAGCCTTGCCTTGTTCAAAACCTGTTCTGGGTGTATTAGCATCATATGCCTGAGGCTTTAATCCTGGCTCGGGCCTACTGCCAGTGTAGAAATATGAAAACAGCAAAATGCAGAGCATGGGATGTGAAACTGTATTTTCATTTTGTAATAATGCAAAAGAATAGAATCTCCATCTTTGGATATATGCTAAAAGTGGACACGACCACACAAAACGTGATCTAACTTTGAAGTTGGATCTAGCTTACAACTGAGTGGACAGTTAGACCAGATGACTTCCACAAGTCCCTTTCAACCTCAGTTATCCTGTGCTCATATGATTCTGCACTAATATGTTTCAAGTACTTCTCAAAATAGATCCAGTTACAGAAGAAATATGACCTAATGCAAATAATAATGCAAGTTTTGTACGTGGTTGAGCAACCATGTCTTCTCCTGATGTAGCTTAAGCTTATACATCATGTAAAGGAGGTACACAGATGGCACTGAAGGGAACATACGATTAATTACATGTTGAAGTGATGGCCTAAGTCAGGTTAAAATTGGAAATTCCTCGGTATCATTATTTGCAATTCCTCAGTATTATTATTTGCAATTTCATTTTGGCATTTAAGGAAAAAAATACAACATGCTAAACAAACTTAAATATTGACTGTATATATTACATGTTCCTCCTGTAAACAATCAGAGTACACTAGAAATATCTAAGTAATGATTTTATTATAAATATGTAGAGGTCAAGAACCCGAAAACACTCAATTTCAAGTGGGAGATAAACACTGAGATGAATTCCTATACAAGAAAGTATCCATAAAAATAAAATTAGGACTGAAAGAATATAACAAAGAATTGAACAGAAGTATGGCAGATGTGGATTTTAGGAGCCAAAGCACAACACAGTGCTTGAAACAGCTTATTCTGGGGCTGCCTAGCCCTGGTGGTGTGTAGTTGTGACAAGATAAGTGAGGAGTCCTGAGTCCTTAAACCTGCTCCTAGGACTGTTTATGCTCCTAACACTAAAAATCATGAAGAAAAAAGAAGAAATACTTTACCACCAAAACTATCTGTTTTAATTGCATGAGAGATTAATTTAAAGGGTTCAAAAAAAACCTGAGGAAGCTGTTGTAACTAAAAGAATGAGAGCAGAGTAGGTGAAATGCCTCTATTCTTAACACTGAACTGGCCCAGGCTTAAGTAAAATGTGGTATAGAAAGAGGAAATTGACAGACTGCATGAACAAAAAAGAACTGCGCATTTTAGTACAACATAAGAACAAAATTAATTAAGTGCCTGCAGTGGCCATAGAAGATTTGGATGAGCAGAAAAATAAATTACTCCTTCAGAAGACAATGATAAAAGGATTGGCTGGAGCCAAATCAGTCAGACTGTGCTGCTAAGACGACCTAACCTTAGGTACTGAAGATATGACTGAAAGTAATGAAAGTAAATTTGAAAACAACAAATGTGGTGTTAACATCCTCCTTGAATATTTATTCGGCATAATTAATTTTCTATGTAAAGAGTGACAGATGGATGCAAACTACAACATTTTTTGAAAGGACTGTGTACCTTCAGTGAAGATGAGAATAATGCATAAATAGGTCAATAGATAAAAAGCAATAAATGTGCTTTCACTAGAAACAGTAAATTTCTGTGTATATTTCAATAGCTGATACTCTCTTTGTCTGGTCCAAGGTGACAGTGGTGGGACAAAGGCGTATGTGAGACACTAAGGAGAACGGTGTATGACCTCTTCACGAGTCTCACATTTCCATCACATAGTGCTGCTTTAATACCTTGCTTCTGCCTTATGTACTCTTCCTTGCTAGTGCATATTTGCCTTGTGTCGCATATCACTGGTATCAGCCAACAGTCAGATCTACACTGGTCAACTGCTAACAATATCCTTGAATGCTTCCTAAGACAGCTGTATCTGCTTCTTTTGCCATGCTTCAGCTCAACACAAAGCAGCTACATGGACACTCCTCTGCTGGTTGTGTAGACAAATGCTGAGAAGCCTTCCTAATTCATACTTCAACAACCAACATATACACATCTCACTATAATGGCTGGAGCTCAAAATGCAGGAATTTTGGTGCAGTCTCTTCAGAGGCAGGATGTACCCTCTTTCTCTCTAGTGGCATCCATACACAAGGTGTTAGTTGTGCTGTTCCATAATAAATAATAATAATAAATAATAATAAATGCTTTAATAAATAATCTGTGAGCCTGCCAAAGACCATGCTGGCTTCCAGATGCAGGAGGAACTCGTCATATCATTATGGGCATGGTCAATGGCGCTTTTTCTGAAATGGATGAATTTAAAAACACTAGACAGTTTATTTCCAGCTGAGGTTATGGCAAGTCCTATCATAGCTTTTTCTAGGGACTGACCCACTAATTAACACATGCTCTTCATTTCCTTCTTGCTTACAGTGTACTCCAAGTAAGCTGCAGAAATATCAAAAAGTTCACCTGAAGCTGGAAGTCCTCCTTGGATTTTTCACCAATACAGATTAATGGGGAAAAGAAAAAATCACAGATGTTTGTCTGGCAAGAGCTCACAATCTAAAGAACCTGAGCAGCAGCCAGAAAAGGTTCCAAAACTCACTTGGAGCTGTGGTTACACTGTCCTGTCCAATGCAGTTAAGTAAAACAACCTGAATAAGATTAGTTCAAAAATGTATCCCAGCTTCTTTCTATTTATGGCAAGGCAATGTTTGGCTAGGTCTCAGTCAATTCTGACTCTGCAGTGTGAGTGACTAAGCACCATTAAGAAGTTCTCAGGAAAGCTAATTCTCTTCATTAGTCTTCAAAGACTGGGTTGACTGACTGTCAAAAGCTTTAGTGTGGTTACAGGCCAAGCAGAGGTCTCGAGGCCCCTTCTAGTGGTCCTTTCCTCGTCCATGTTGAGTAGTACAATAATTATGGTGTGCAATTCACCTGAAGTACATGAACTTCTCTGGATACAACCAGTAACACTTTTGGGTGTACATACGAACTAATGAAAAACACCATGAGAAGACTTGTCCCTTTACTACCTACCCACTGCTCTGGGATTATTCTACCAAGTCTTAGCATGCATTATAACTGGGTGAGATTTTACTCATTCTGGTTTGTGCAGGACTGCTATCATTCTATCCCCTCTTCATGCTAGTGCTTTGGTGGTTTACCACAACCTGCCCCTGAAAAAAAAAAAAAAGACCATAAGCACGGTGATGGCTGCGTTCCAGTTATCCATAAAGTTATGGTGATTATCTTGAGGCAAAAGACCCACCAAGTGAAGTCTGACCTACACCAACTGTGGTCTGTGGGACTGCATTGGTACGTATACCAACACTACGTGCACTGTGCCTTAAATAAGTACAAGGAATAGTGGTTGCCAATGTGGTATCTGTAAGATATGGATCAAGAAATGAGCAAATGAGTTTTTCTCTCCTTTTCAAGAAGCAGTAGATAGGATGATCAGTAAGAAAAGACAGGCAAAGAAGACTAAAACCAAGTGGATTCGTTTGGTAGCAGGGATTTGCATAGCCCATGAAGATGCGCGGCTGGGGGCTGACTCATGAACATTTAACAGTGGCTCTGTCACAGGCGGATCCTGTCACAGTAGAACACAAAAGTGGTTGCAATCTAGTTGGGTCTGATTGCTTCATCCTCAGTTGTGTAAGTCACTCAGGCTTTGGACGGGGGTATAAAACATTGGCAAGAGATTTCAGATATCAGTGTCCGGAAGGTCTGAGCAGGCAACATGAACTAAGGAAATTAGGCAGAATCGGTCTGTTTTATAAACAGGATGTGGCTGTTGGGTAAGAGCAGGAGACCTCAAAGAAGCTGAAACACAGCAGCTAAATCTTGAGAGATAGTTGGGATGCTTGCTATAAAACCATAAAATGAAAGTCCTACTACTGTTCCCACTGGTATCCCAGTACAACAGAAGATTGTCATTCA
This sequence comes from Anas acuta, assembly GCF_963932015.1. Lineage (NCBI taxonomy): Eukaryota > Metazoa > Chordata > Aves > Anseriformes > Anatidae > Anas > Anas acuta. The sequence goes on from NC_088981.1 coordinate 50,008,441, forward strand.
CTTTTTAGAGGAGTTGTACCAGAAAGCATTGGCTTGTTGAATGGCATTGACTACGAAGTGTGAGAGAAGAGAAATGCTGTTGTCTCAACCATGTATATGTTGTAATATATACCTTGCATAAATGTTTGTAAGTATTGGTACAGTGTTACAATAATGAATGAGGTCCTCCTTGCTTTCAGTGTTAATCTAAACAGAAAATGAAATACAGTCTCTACTCAAGTATATACAATGCAGGTAAAGAATGGAGTCAAGGGCCAAGTACACTGGAGGGAAAAATAAAAAAGTGCAGTATGCAAAAAGATGGCTTTTAAAGGCCTTTAATTCTTCAGCAAGCTTTGAAGTTGTTTTCCTTAACAATTTCTATAAATAATTAACATAAATAATGAGAGTAGATGTGATATGAATCTTGTAGCTAGGAATGCTTGTAGGGCCTGGCCTATGCTGATAACAGGACCCGGATGGACTATTAGTTACATTCTTAGGGTTCTACAGGTATGCATTATCAACACAATGTGTGTGGTAAACATAATCAGTGTTTACCATTCAGTCAAGCATAGTTGAGTTCCAGAAGTTTTCTTCCCAATGTAGCGTTCTGCAATAAGCACGTGTGAGTAGTTGGAAAAAAAAACAGACATTATTTCTGTAACTTATGGACTCTTAGATAAAATATATGATGGATGATTAAAGACATTGAAAATACACACACCTCTCTTAAAATGAAATAAACTGTATTATCAGGTATTTAATGAGGCTTATTTAAGTCTACTTTTATTTATTTGAGGATTTTTGTCATCTCTGGAAACATTCTTCCACATGTTCACCAAGGTGATTTGAGGAAGTGTCCAACGGTCCTGGTTACATAGGTGGAAAGCTCTGTCAGTTCATAAGAGTATGTAAGCGTCCTGGTTTCTTTTGAATGTTTATACACCATACACCTGCTGGGAACATGGCTTTAAACTGACATGGGGTTAGAGGTCTAAGAAGTCTAAGAACTTTTACTTTTGAGGTTATTATTGTGGGTGCATCATAACTATTTTGCAGCATTCTGATTGCGCTTATTTGTCTGTGCACCGTCACACTGAGTGTGCTAACAGTGCATGCCTGGCTTTGGGGCTGAAGGCACCACTTGTAAATGCCATTTTACTGCGGGCTGAGCCTCCTCCTGCTCAGGCATTCCTGCTGCAGCTGGGGGATGCGGGCCCATGTCCTGAGCCGCA